>NC_133363.1:33263388-33299095 GCF_049309525.1 Garra rufa
CTAATTATTATTAAAATAAAATAAATAAGATTGTATGACATATTATGCAATTTAGTAAAGGATTTTTGTTTTTATCTTGGCATACAGATGTTCTTTATTAAATGACAGATACTGATAATTAACAAAGATCTGATTGTCTGATTTGATTTGATGTAAATAATTGACTTAATGAATTATTTAGTAAAAAGTAATTGAGACAATTTCACACAAATTTAAGATTTTATTGATGTATTATGAAATTTTGTGAAGAATTGTAAAAGTTATTGTCAGGTCAAGTGTTTATATTTATTTGGTGACACTTTACAATAAGGTTCCATTAGTTATTGTTAATTAAGGTATTAGCTAACATGAATGAACAATGAGCAATACATTTAGTACAGTATTTATTCATATTTATGACTTATGTCTTAAGTAGCTTGGATATATTTCTTTGGGTCAAAAATGATCCATTTTTTCTTTTGTGCCAAAAATCATTAGGATATTAAGTAAAGATCATGTTCCGTAAAGATATTTTGTGAATTTCCTATTGTTAATATATCAAAACTTAATTTTTGATTAGTAATATCCATTGCTAAGAACTTTATTTGGACAACTTTAGAAATTCAATATTTCTAATTTTCAATATTTAGGTTTTTTTTTTACGCCCTCAGATTCCAGATTTTCAAATAGTTGTATCTCGACAAATATCGTCCCATCCTAACAAACCATAAATTAATCGAAAACATATTCATTCAGCTTTTAGATGACTGGTTTTGTGGTCCAGGGTCACATTTGTTAATGTTAGTTAATGAAAATACAGTCGTTCATTGTTAGCCCATGTTAATTCACAATGCATTAACTAATGTTAACAAGCACAACTTTGATTTTATTGTTCATTCTTCGGCGCATTCTTTAGTTAACTAATGTTAACTAAAGAAGCTTATTGTAAAGTGTTACCATTTATCATATTTGACCCTTTTATACACTTGTATCAAGCGTCTAGTGTGTCTCAGAGAGCGTTAACATCATATCATGTGGTTTGATTTTTATTTAAAGAATAAAAGTTGCTGTGATGTTGAGCAGAGGGAGAGGTTGTGTTTGACTTAAAGTAACTTGAAACACATTGGCCTGCACATCTGCTCTGCGTTACAGGGATTGGTTCGTACAGACATGACGGTGCAGTCAGGTCCTTGCGGGGAGGAATTTAAAACGGCAGGTGACACGGACACCTGAAAGCGAGGGCCCGAGCCAATGCTGCTTAATGACAGATAATAAGCAAGACTTTCTTTAACATGTTTACCTACTGTTCTCTTGCCATGGCGTTCGTGCCATACATGCTAGTGTTTTGTCTCTCCCTCTGAGAGGTTTTGTCCCATCTGGAGCAGATGAACTGAGAGAGCCACATTACTGGGCTGTAGCCTCATGCCTTTGATCCTCCTCTACTGGAATGGGCACTTCTGCAGCTGTAACCACTGCTCCGCTGGCCCGACCCGATCCAACCCCACAGCTCCTAAAATACACTTGCATAAACACAAACACATATGCACCCTAACGCCCTCGCATATTAATCCATTTGTTTTGATGCTTTTGTTCGGCGGGCATGCATGTCGTCGTCATTATATTACAATTAAGCACTGAAGCGCACATTACGCTACAGATAATCCGCCCTTTTTTTATAAGACTTCTAAATTAGCCATCTGTTACATCAAAGAATTTGTAAATTGGCCATATGTGTTGCATCACATTGTTTGTGTTTCATTATGCAGTCAGGTTTCATGGTATGTGTGAATAAGACCGAGGATACGCTTAATGACAAGAGCGTGTCTGTACATCGGTCGCTCTGTTTTATAGAAATGACCAAAACACCAGTTTACATTCCTTCGCACCTGTCTGTAAGCACTTGTTCTCAGTCGTAATTTCTGGTTTTGTTTTTCTTTTTGCAGGTGTATGCACCAACTCCAAGCTCAGATGACTTCAACAGAGACTCTCCATCCTACCCGTCCCCCAAACCGCCCAGCAGTATGTTTGCAAGCACTTTCTTCGGTCAGTCATGATCATTTAAAATCATTTTTTGTTATTTTACCACTTTCTAAAGAAAGGTTTTTTTTGAAGTTTAAGATCAGAAGGGTTTATACAAATATGCAAGGGCAGACGAGAATGCCCACAGCATTGCAAACACACGGTTTTGTTGTACTGTACATGCATATCGCATATGTTAAAAAAAAACCCTAGTACTAAATGGGGTAATAGACATATTTCTTTTAAATATGTTTGCTATTAAACTAGTTGTGTTGTCTTTGAGGTTATTAGGGCCCGAGCACCGATGGTGTGAGGACCCTATTGGATCTGCTTCGTTTATTAGGGCCCGAGCACCGATGGTGTGAGGACCCTATTGGATCTGCTCCGTTTATTATTATTATTATTATTATTATTATTATTATTATTATTATTATTATTCTTCTCCAAAATGAATCGCATTTTAGAGGGTCTAAACATGCCCGAAAACTCATGAAACTTCGCACACACATCAGACCTGGCGAAAATTTACGTCTGATATGGGTTGCAGAAGTGGGTGTGGCAAAATGGCTCGACAGCGCCACCTTTACACGTTCCGCGGTGTGCGCATTCAGCTGTGATTCACATACATGCACGAAAATCGGTACACACATGTAACACACCAATACCTACAAAAAAGCCTCTTGGAGCTAAATTTGACACCCAACAGGAAGTCGGTTATTTTTAATTTTCTCAACAAATTTTGTGTCATTTTTGCCATTTTCAGGCCTCGTATCTGAACGAACTCCTCCTAGAGATTTATTCGGATAAACGCCAAATTTGCTGAGTCTAATCTAAAGCCCTTTGTGACGTTAAATTGTGAAGATCTAGAGTTTTCATCGGAGGGCGTGTCCGTGGCGGCCTGGTAAATTTCGATGTTTCGCCATGAAAAACGAAGTTGCTATAACTCAGGCATACAATGTCCGATCTGTCCCAAACTTCACATGTGTGATAACACTCTTGACCTGATGACATCTACATGCCCATATTCAGTTATAGTCATAGCGCCACCTGCTGGCAACAGGAAGTGTCATGCTGTACTCTACAACAGACTCCTCCTAGAGATTTATACACATCAACACCAAAATCGGTCAGTCTAATATAAAGGCCTTAATGATGTTAAATTGTGAAGATCTTGAGTTTTCGTTGAAGGGCGTGTCCGTGGCGGCCTGACAAATTTCGAGGTCTCGCCATGGATATAAAACTTGTTATAAATCAGCCATAAAATGTCCGATTTGCCTCAAACTTCACATGCTCGATAAGAGTCCTGGCCTGAAAACATCTGAAGGCCAATATTCTATTATAATCACAGCGCCACCTGTTGGCAACAGGAAATGACTTGTAGCAAACTCCTCCTAGAGATTTAATGATATCAACATTATATTTGGTCAGTCTGATCTAGAGGCCTTAGAGATGTTAAATTGCGAAGATCTTGAGTTTCCGTTATAGGGCGTGTCTGTGGCGGCGTGACAAAGTTTGATGTTTCGCCATGGACATAGAAGTTGTTATAACTCAGCCATAAAATGTCCGATCTGCCTCAAACTTCACAGGTTTGGTAAGAGTCCTGGCCTGAAGACACCTAAAGGCCAATATTCAGATATTATCATAGCGCCACCTGTTGGCAGCAGGATATATCATATCTTTCACTAACTCAAACATACCAAGGCCAATCTGCACCAAACTTCATATGTTTGATAAAAGTGCTGGCCTGAACACATCTAAATGCCAATAATCAGTTATAGGCATAGCGCCACCAGCTGGCAGCAGGAAATTTGGCACTTTTAAGTGACTTTGACATATTTCTCCTATTTTTACTGCATTAAAAGCATACTGCCCACCATTAGCTGTGTTCCTAAAGCCACCGGTCGGCGGTGAGCCCGTGTGCGAGGGCCCGTTCATCGCTGCTTGCAGCTTTAATTATTATTATTATTATTATTCTCCAAAATGAATCGCATTTTTGAGGGCTTAGACATACCCGAAAACTCATGAAACTTCGCACACACATCAGACCTGGCGAAAATTTACGTCTGATATGGGTTGCAGAAGTGGGTGTGGCAAAATGGCTCGATAGCGCCACCTTTACACGTTCCGCGGTGTGCGCTTTCAGTTGTGATTCACGTACATGCACGAAAATCGGTACACACATGTAGCTCACCAATACCTACAAAAAAGCCTCTTGGAGCAAAATTTGACACCCAACAGGAAGTCGGTTATTTTTAATTTTCTTAGCAAAATTTGTGTAATTTTTGCCATTTTCAGGCGTCATACTTGAACGAACTCCTCCTAGAGATTTATTCGGATCAACGGCAAATTTGGTGAGTCTAATCTAAAGCCCTTTGTGACGTTAAATTGCGAAGATCTAGAGTTTTCATCGGAGGGCGTGTCCGTGGCGGCCTGGCAAATTTCGATGCTTCGCCATGAAAAAGGAAGTTGCTATAACTCAGGCATAAAATGCCCGATCTGCCCCAAACTTCACATGTGTGATAACACTCCTGACCTGATGACATCTATATGTCCATATTCAGTTATACTCATAGCGCCACCTGCTGGCAACAGGAAGTGTCATGCTGTACTCTGCAACAAACTCCTCCAAAAGATTTAATCAGATCAACACCAAAATCGGTCAGTCTAATAAAAAGGCTTTAGCGATGTTAAATTGCGAAGATCTTGAGTTTTCGTTGAAGGGTGTGTCCGTGGCGGCCTGGCAAATTTCGTGGTCTCGCCATGGATATAAAACTTGTTATAACTCAGCCATAAAATGTCCGATTTGCCTCAAACTTTACATGTTCGATAAGAGTCCTGGCCTGAACCAATCTGAAGGCCTATATTCTATTATAATCACAGCGCCACCTGTTGGCAATAGGAAATGACTTGTACCAAACTCCTCCTAGAGATTTAATGATATCAACATTATATTTGGTCAGTCTGATCTCGAGGCCTTAGAGATGTTAAATTGTGAAGATCTTGAGTTTTCGTTAAAGGGCGTGTCCATGGCGGCCTGACAAAGTTTGATGTTTCGCCATGGACATAAAAGTTGTTATAACTCAGCCATAAAATGTCCGATCTGCCTCAAACTTCACATGTTTGGTAAAAGTCCTGGCCTGAAGACATCTAAAGGCCAATATACAGATATTATTATAGCGCCACCTATTGGCAGCAGGATATATCATATCTTGCACTAACTCACACATACCAAGGTCAATCTGCACCAAACTTCATATGTTTGATCAAAGTGCTGGCCTGAACACATCTACATGTCAATAATCAGTTATAGGCATAGCGCCACCAGCTGGCAGCAGGAAGTTTGGCACATTTAAGTGACTTTGATGTATTTTTCCTACATTTACTGTATTAAAAGCATACTGCCCACCGTTTGCTGTGTTCCTAAAGCCACCGGTCGGCGGTGAGCCCGTGTGCGAGGGCCCGTTCATCGCTGCTTGCAGCTTTAATATTGATTTGAACTTGCTGACAAACTCTTGCACCAATAAAGATTAAACAATCCATTTGAGATTGCATAGTGAGTCGGAGTAGGTACTAAATTTGATAAGGAACAAACTTTGCAATCGTTTAAAAGTGCATTCCATATGCTATGTATGTGTGTAGTATGAATGAACAAAGCCCTGCTATGTTGACTTTGTCATATTACCTATAGTGTCGGTTGCATCACTTCAGTGCCATTCACAACTCCTCTCCCATGGCTTCATGGGATAGTAGAGTGTCCACTTCAGAATTTTGGCAGAAAAAGTAGGTCATCCAAATACTTTTGCACCTACTGTTTCATGCATACTATGAATTCAGACATACTACTCTTTTCACATACTGTTTTTCGCCTACTTCACTAGCAGTCAAAAGTTTTTGAACAGTAGGTTTTAATGTTTTTTAAAGACGTCTCTTCTGCTCACCAAGCCTGTAATTATTTGATCCAAAGTACAGCAAAAACAGTTAAATGTAGAAATATTTTGACTATTTAAAACAATTGTTTTCTATCTATATATATTTTAAAATGTAATTTATTCCTGTGATCAAATCTACATTTTCAGCATCATTACTCCAGTCTTCAGTGTCACATGATCCTTCATGGAATCATTCTAATATGCTGATTTGCTGTTCAAGAAATGTTTTTATTATTATAATTATCAATATTTAAAACAGTTGAGTCCATTTATGGATCATGGGACTGGAGTAATGAAGCTAAAAATTCAGCTTTGAAATCACAGGAATAAATTATATTTTAAATTACATTTAAATAGAAAGTAGTTGTTTTAAATACAAATATTTCAGAATTTTACTGTTTTTGCTGTACATTGGATCAAATAAATGCAGGCTTTGTGAGCTGAAGAGACTTCATTAACATTAAAGAAAACATTAAAAATCTTACTGTCAAAAACTTTTGACTGGTAGTGTATATGGTAGGAAAGTATGCTTACTCAGATGCATTGTACCTAAAAAAAAAATGATATGCACACTATAGCATTGAGTATGCATTCTGATATATTTAATAACACATGAAATTGAGCTATTGAGTATTCAGACCAAACACTAAATTAAATTCTATATAAAAAATTAAATAAACATTGAATAACTTTTTTGGATGTTACAGAGATGCATTTTAGAAAGTATTTGACTAGTCATGCAGAGTTGTGGACTGAATTCATTAACAGGTTATGGTTATTAACATTTATGATTCATCATGTTAATTTCTTGTTTTGGCAATAGACAATTCTAAAGCTGAATCTTCTACCAGTCTACTTTAATTATATAAACATTTTCAAACCCTCAGTCTATGGTTTCTAGTATGTTCCTTTTCCAATCTCACACTTTTAACTTTTTCTTACGCAATTGTGAAGCCGTCTCTTTACGTTTCACTCACTGCCTATCATGCTACTGACTTCACAGACGTAGATAGTAAACCAACCATGCGTATTTCAGCTTTGCCAATCTGGACTGATAAAAATTATATGGCCATTTCAAGCCGTGTGTTTCGGGCTGTGAGGAATTTCTCCTTTAAAAGTTGAGGCGGAAGCAAGTGAGCTGCGGCTGGCTGAATGTTATCTCAGCTGCGCTCAGCTTTTGGCTCAGACTCAAGTGTAAAAGCAGACTTAAAGAGAGGCCGGTCTTTTTGACATCCTCTATCCAGAATAAGGAGTGTAGGGGTCAGGCTTTGGCTCACATATCAAACTGTGTTGTTTTTTTCTTTGTTTATCAGCATTATTGATCACATTAAAGTCACCTCAGTCTCACTCACAAAGTAACTTACATTAAAGTTAGACTGTAAAGATATTTCCCAACATTTTTAATGTCCTTTGTCACTTTTTTAGATGGGACCCACAATTCTTCTGACCCATGGAACTCATCCAGTGGGATCAGCCAGCCAGGCTATGGGGGGATGTTGGGAGGATCTTCATCTCACATGCCACAGTCTGGAAACTACAGCAACCTGCACTCACACGACCGCCTGGTGAGAGTCAGTGGGATCAGATCAAATACAAACCCTTGTAGTATAACTGTATATAAAACTAAAAAAAATGGTCCTCTTCCTCTTCTGTCACAGAACTACCCACCACACTCGGTGTCGCCCACAGACATCAACGCTAGTCTGCCACCCATGTCCAGCTTCCACCGCGGCAGTGCCAGCACCTCACCCTTCGTCACCGCATCTCACACTCCACCAGTCAACACCGCAGAGGGAGTTTTGGGTACGTTAGTCTGCACACATCACATTGTAGTGTTGTTCTTGAGTTATGAGTCATTCTTAGGCCCACACTTCATCTGCGCCTGCAAAACTTCATGTCTTTGTAGAGAATTTATTTTAGGCGTAATCTATATATACACTACTATTCAAAGGGGTTCTTTTATTTAGAAGGATTATTTACATTGATCAAATGTCACAATAAAGATTTTACAGTGTTCCAAAAGATTTCTAGATATTTGATAAATAGATGCTAAAAATCTGAAAAAATGCATCACAATTTTTTTTCAATTAATTAATTATTTTATATATATATATATATATATATATATATATAGCAATAAGAAATGTTTATTGAGCAGCAAATCAGCATATTCATGATTCTGAAGGATCATGTGACACTAAAAACTGGAGTAATAGCTGCTAAAAAATCAACTTTGCCTTCACAGAAATAAATGATATTTAAATATAAAACCGTAAACTGTTTTTAAATTGTTATTAATAATAAGTTACTGTATTCTTAATTATAAAAAATGCAGATTTGTTGAAACTTCTTTTAAAAAACATTTAAAAAGTCGTTCAAACTAAATAAAAAATTGAAGTTTAAATTAATTACATTTAAATTAGTATTTTGATTCACCATGCACAAAACAATATATATCAAAAGTTCTTTAATACTTTTGGTTACACTTATTTTAAGGACTTAACTAGTTGTTTATTAGCATGCATATTACAAGCATATTAACTGTTTATTAGTACTTATAAAGCACATATTAATGCCTTATTCTGCATGATAATATGTGACCGTGGACCACAAAAGTAGCCTTAAGGAGCATGGGTGTATTTGTAGCAATAGCCAAAAATACATTGTATGGGTCAAAATGATACATTTTTATTTTATGCCAAAAATCATTAGGATATTAAATAAAGATCATGCTCCATGAAGACATTTTGAAAATTTATATCAAAACTTAATTTTTAACTTAGATTTTTTTTTGCACTCTCAGATTCCAGATTTTTAAGTAGTTGTATCTCAGCAAAATATTCCTATCCTAACAAACCATACATCAATGGAAAGCTTAATTTTTCACCTTTCAGATTATGTATAAATCTCAATTTCAGAAAATTGACCCTTATGACTGGTTTTGTGGTCTGTGGTCACATATTTAGATCCCTTAACCCGACCCCATACCTAAACTTAACAACTAACTAACTTTTAATAAGCAGCAAATTAGGAGTTTATTGAGGGAAAACTCTTAGTTTAAAGTAAAGGTGTGTTCAGTATATTTATGCACACAAGTATCACATATTTTTTTATATATCCCAAAACATTGTTGAAGAGTTGAAGGTTATTTATCACTTATTTACTTCTGCACTTTTTAGTTCGACACACCTAGCACCAGCTGCTACTCGCCAATAAAAAATACATGACAATAATGTCTCTGTCAGCTCTGTTCCGATGTGAATGCTGTATCTCTGTGTGGTCTTTGTGTAGCTGCTGCCAACCGAGGGAACACCACTGGAAGCTCTCAGACTGGAGACGCGCTGGGAAAAGCCCTGGCTTCGGTAAGATACATTCCCATTCCCTTTCCCCACCAGACCTCTTAGTCTATGCATTAACTATTTCAGAGAACAGGGAATGACTTCCATCTATATACATCCCTCAGGCCATGCAATGGATAAAACACAACATATACGATAAATGGTTTCAGGCATCGTAAACATGCCCTATGTTGTTCGACTTGCTTTCGAGATCTTCATGTTGCAGACGCGGGTGAGATTACCCGACATAATGGCGCAGTTAATTCTTTAAAGGACAGGACTTGTGCTCTTAGGCTGGGTATTAGTAGCAGTGCAGAAGGTTAAGAGATTGAATAAGGTCAGGGGATCTGTTTGTGGATGTTGCTGGACCTAAGCCCGGATAATTGTGCTCTTAATCTCGCAGTATACAAGAAAAGGAGCTGTACATAAAAGCCTGTGGATTATATGTTGGTTTGGATAATGAGTGCCAGCGTTCGTGCGAGTTCCTAATGTGTCCCTGAAACTGGAGCTTACAATAACCTCTAAAACTTGCAGAGACTTATTTAGCTCCAAAAAATCCTGCAGACTTGCTTATCCTACAGTAAGTCACAACAAGCCTTTTTTAAAAGTAGGAACACATCTGGACTGATTCAGCACTGTTTCGGACTTGGGCCGTAGACTCACCTCTCAGCCGAGGACAAGGACAAGCTTTTTCTTACCTTTTGAAGTCCTTTTCGCTGAAATTAGACACCTAATCTTGCTCTTTGATTGGGGAAAAGAAAGAAGAGGAGAAAAAATGTTACTGATACTGTGGGTGAGGCCTGCCGGGCCACTGCAGCACACTCTGGCACACAAACAAACACAAGACAGTGCGGCTGAAAGATAATCACAAATTAAGTCTTTTTGTATTTGCAGACTCAATTCTATTAGCATGATAAAGCAGTGGTGAAACGGACACGGTCGGGCCGGGGTGGAGAGCCGAGGGGAGGGGGAAACGTCCTAACTGCTGCGGCTCGGCTCTGCGGGCTGCCCATTGTGCCACTTTTGTTTAGGTTCCTTTTGGATGGTTTATGCTCATTGGGCCCCCGCTGGCGGAGAGCAGCGTGACTGATGAGGGGGCGGAGATCCGCTTGTTGTTTGTAAAATGAGTGCTGTTACACTGGAAATACAGCAGAAGTCGGCCAGGACGCTCCGAATGGCTCGCTTCAACTCATTAGGTCAGGACTCGTGACCGTAAGAGGTCCTGAAGCACAAGGGCGAAGGGGGCGGGCGCTTGCCTGGTCGCAGTCGTGATGGATCAGATACTGTGTTTTACTGGTGAACAGTCAAGAAACACCCAGGTGAAATTCACTTGGAGTGTAATTGGGATTTTGTCTGGAAATAAACAAAGTTTAGTAGCATTATGACATAAAATAAAAACAATACAATTAATATTTCAGATTTGATACTATTTTGAGGCTACTATTGAAATCAGTAAATTTGTCACCATGATCGTGTGGCTCTTTGTGAAGAAGGTCAGATTGAAGGTCCAGATGCTCTTTGAATCATCTTAATTCATGCTGGAGAACATGATCGTCATGAACTCGTGGAGTTCATGTCTTTTTTTAAAATGGAAGATTTGGACAAGCCAAATGACAGATTTTGCCTGGAAATAAACAAAGTGTTAAAATTTCGACAGTTTAAAAAACACAGCGGCATTATGACATAAAATGTACCATAAATATTTCCGATTCAATAGCATTTTGAGGCTACTAATTAAAAAAAATTACATTTGTAACATTGATCATGTGGCTCTTTGTAAAGATGGTCAGATTGAAGGTCAAGATGCTTTGAATCATTTAATTCATGCTGAAGAACGTGATCATCATAAACTTGTGGAGTTCATGCAGCTCAAGTGTTTCTGTCTTTTTAAAATAGAAGCATTGGATAAATACTAAGATGTTAAGAAATTTAAGGATTCATTTTTACAGTCTGCTTATCACTAAAATTATGCTGATAGTTGAATTTGTAATAAATAAAGTTGAAGTTTTAGTATTTTGGCAGTTTAAAAAACACAGCAGAATTATGACATTAAAAATGTATAATAAATATTTTAGATTCAATGCCATTGTGAGGCTACTAATCAAATCAGTACATTTCTGACATTGATTATGTGGCACTTTGTAAAGATGGTCAGATTGAAGGTCAGGATGCTCTTTGAATAATCTCATTTCATGATCATCCTGAACTTGTAGCGTTCATGCAGTTGAAGTGCTTCTGTCTTTTTAAAATGGAAGATTTGGATAAACTAAATACTAAAATGTTATGAAATTCAAGGATTCATTTTCCAGTCAGCTTTTCGCTAAAATTATTATGCTGATAATTGAATTTGTAATGAATAAAGTTGACAGACTACATGAAAAATTAAGATTTTGTCTGTAGTTTTAGTATTTTGACAGCTTAAAAAAAAGCAGCATTATGACATAAAAAGTACAATGAATATTTCAGATTCAATACCATTTTGATGCTACTAATGAAGTCAGTACATTTCTCACATTGATTACGTGGCACTTTGTAAAGGTGGTCAGATTTCAAGTCAAGATGCTCCTTGAATCATCTCATTTCATGAGTTTATGCAACTCAAGTGCTTCTGTCTGTTTAAAAAGGAAGATTTGGACAACCAAATACTTTTTGAATTATGAAATTCAAGGATTAATTTCTCCATCCAGTCAGCTTTTCACTGATATTACTATGCTGATAATTGAATTTGTAATGAATAAAGTTGACAGACTACATGAAATATTGAGATTTTGTCTGGAAATAAACAGATTATAAAACACGGCAGCATTATGACATATAATGTACCATAAATATTTCAGATTCAGTAGCATTTTGAGGCTACTAATGAAAAACGTAAATTTGTGACATTGATCATGTTGCTTTTTGTAAAGATGGTCAGATTGAAGGTCAAGAGGCTCTTTGAATCATCTCAATTCATGCTGAAGAACATGATCATCTTGAACTTGTGGAGTTCAGGCAGCTCAAGTGCTTCAGTATTTTTAAAATAGAAGATTTAGACAATCAAATACTAAGATGTTATGAAATTCAAAGATTCAGGGATTGATTTTTCCAGTCAGCTCTTCAGTAAAATGACTATGTAATGAATAAAGTTGCATTAAATAAGAAAAAATGCTATATAAAAGAATCTCCGATATCAGTAAATATCTGTTAATATCGCAGAGGATTTCTTTCTTTGTATCTCTCTGTCTATCGCTCTCACTTGCCCCCTCTATCTCTCTCTGTCTACTCTGAGAGATGAATGTACTAAACCCCCAGGCAGGATTTGCAGAGTTGATTGAAACACAAAAGTGTGGCATTCAGGGTTTAATAAGAAGATTAATAACGATAGTATCCGCATTTTGATGTGTTTTTAAGTCAAATGGACTTCATGATCCCCTGCAAGTGATGGCCCACAACTTTAGAGCTGTTTTTTCTCAAATCCTGCCAGATAATTGGGATCAAAACCTGAATGTTTCGTAGTGGTTTCCATTATGAGGCCCAAAACCATTTTAGCAGAATGTAGAGTGTGGCAGGGATGTTTACTTGCATCTGACATTTGGCTTAACCAAAAAATCCCTTTTCTAGTTTCAAAGACCGAGTTTTTTTTAGAGATGGGATTCTCACGCAAACAAGGTGAAAGAAGCCCGTCAGTGGTGCTGCACTATGAGGTAAAGGCTGGAGGCCTTTCTTCTTCATGGCATCTGTTTGTTTATTATGGTGTGGGCAGGGCTGCGCCTGTCTCTGTCGCTGTTTATTGGGCAGGCAGGGAGAGGCTTTATTACCTCTCATCCATAACTGAAGATGAGCCAGAGACGCCCATCCACACAGCCACAGGCCAGACTCATTCACTCTAATGAGCTCCAAAAAGAGAGATTAATGACCATGTCTTTTCTCTCTCTTTCTCTGCATCATCCAGCTGCTTTCTTTGCTCTATTCCAGCTCCTCTCTATTATGTATTAGAAGTGACGTTATGGACGCCATGTAAACGGAATTTGACGGTATTCTAATGTGGCTCATCTAGTCGTGTTTAGAATGTTATTTTTTATGACAGAATAATGTTATCTTTTAAAATAAAATATCACAACTGTTTCATATAAATATATATACAGTAACAGTGCTTGGACGTATTGCAAACCTCTAACGTGAATTATTACCACCACTGTTTGTTTAGCCTTTTTCCCGCTCTCTTGCAGGGTTTCTGATCTTTTGTGCTCATGTGGTTTCACTTGTGATGTGCAACATGCAGCGGGTGTGTGGCGTGGGCCCAGGCTTTGACTTAATAACAACCACAGATGTGTCAGAAAGCCAGGGAACGCTGGCTGGACTGCAGGTGTCACACAGCATTTGGAGTGCAGGAGGGGTTGTGTATTTTTCTGCAGACATTATAAAGGGCGGCGTAGGCTGTTAAAAGCCCATATGTATGCTGTGAGCATTTTTTTTTTACTGCTGCTCCACTTGTAAAATCAGCAGAATTGATGAGCCAATTTTGGCTGAGCACAGACTGAGGGATGCTAACCGCGGCCGTAAAGCCCCGAGAGGGAAACGACAGGTTGTGGGTTTTAAAGGTTGAGCGAGCTTCCTCACAGACTGATCTCTGTCTTTCTCTCTCTCTCTCTCTCTCTGCAGATTTATTCTCCTGACCACACCAGCAGTAGTTTCCCCTCAAACCCCCCCACTCCAGTGGGTTCTCCTTCTCCTCTGACGGTTCAGGCGGGTGCTGGCACAGCAGGTACAGTGGTGACGGCCAGCGGCCCCACAGGAAGGGCAGGTAGAGAACCAGTCTGCCTCTCTGACCCCACACCACACCCTCACCACTTAGTCACACAGTGACCCTCAGAATATTTGCACGCACTTCAAAATATATGGATGTGTGGATTATATAACAAAACATTGGTAAAACCTTACAATAAAGTGTCATTTGATAACATTTGTTACATTTATTATGCTATTTATTAATCTTTGTTAGGATTAGACAATAAAAATTCAGTTGTTCGTGGTTTGTTCATGTTAATTCACAGTGCATTAATTAATGGTAAAAAACACAACTTGTGATTTTAATAATGCATTAGTAAATGCTGAAATTAACATTAAGATTAATAAATGCTGTAGAAGTATTGTTCATTCTTATAGTTTGTACTAAATGTAACTAATGAACCTTATTGTAAAGTGTTACCAAAGCAAGTTGATGCTTGAACATTTCTCAAAAATCAATTACTTACATTTTACTTCTTTTACTTTTTTTACTTTAATTCAATTGAATTAATCCCAAAGCCATTTTTAGTATATATGTGACCCTGGACCACAAAACCAGTCTTAAGTAGCGCAGGTATATTTGTAGCAATAGCAAATTTATCGATTTTTCTTTTATGCCAAAAATCATTAGGATATTAAGTAAAGATCGTGTTCCATGAAGATGTTTTGTAAATTTTCTGTTGTACATAGTAATATGTGTTGCTAAGAACGTCATTTGAACAACTTTAAAGGCAATTTATTACGCAAAGTATTTTGATTTTGTTTTTCTCAGATTTTAAATAGTCGGACCTTGGCAAAATATTATATCCTATCCTAACAAACCATACATCAATGCAAAGCTTATTTATTCAGCTGTGTGACCCTTATGACTGGTTTTGTGGTCCAAGGGTCACATATGTGATTGAGAGATGAGATTAAACACAGTTTATAGGCATATTCCACTAAATTTTACTAGTAAATTTCAGATACATTTTTGTCTTAATTTTTTAACAATATTTGTTCAATCATTTTTTATTTGAAACCTTCAATGTTTTGTTTACGCTAATATATGTACATCAGCTAAATTCTATCAGAAGTTCCAGTTTGTTTTATTATTTGTCTAATTTATATTTGAATATCTAATTTAATATCGAATTTATAATGTAATATATGTGAGCCTGGACCACAAAACCAGTCATAAGTAGCACAGGTATATTTGTAGCAATAACCAACAATACATGGGTCTCAATATTTTTGCACCCTCAGATTCACGATTTTCAAATAGTTGTATCTTGGCCAAATATTGTCCTATCCGAACAAACCATACATCAATGGACAGCTTTTTTATGTAAATCTCACTGGTTTTGTGGTTCAGGGTCACATATTATTGTTTAGTTTCCATATCATTTGATCACAGTTCTGCCACTGATCTACAGTCTACACAGCAATACATTCTATAAGAGTTTGTCATCTGTCTGAACACATTCTTCTATGCTGTCCACATAGTTTTTTTTTTTTTAATTTTTGGACAGTGTGTGCATCCATCCAAAAGGCTATATACTTTATACTCTATACTCTAGCTCATTATTTTACACATTTAAACACATCCTCAACACATTAGATTTCATTAATGCACAACCACAATACCAGAGTGTTGTATCCACCTTATTTTTCAATGTGGAAGCTATTTTCTGGTAATGTGTTAGACTTCCGATTCATAAGCCGTCGTAGAGAAATAACGAGAAGAATGATGAAGTGCAGTAAACCGTAAAACCATTGTGCTCAAAATTAATATAACACATTAAAATACTATGGTAAGACACGCCAGTTTGCAATATCAAGCAGCAAAACGAGCTGTTTTGCACAGCTAAAAACAGCTGGAAGTGGAAGAGACCAGAAGCCGGACCCATACAATTTCAAATGGCTGCGGCCAGTCTTATGGGAAAAATAAGGTGGATGAGTAACAATGTAAACATTATCCCATAAACTTTGATCTAAGATTTTGGAAAAAGCTCTTGTCTAAAATCAATTATCACTGTACTGGGATTTTTGCCCACTATCAAACAAAACAGTCTCCCTTTGCAGCAAGTGTCAGCTCCTTCCCTGTCTCTTCCCTGATGCGGTGTAGCTACACACACAGCGAGCCCCGTCCTCCTCACGTAAATGAGTAAACACACTGTTCCTCAGCCACTGAGATTGAAGATGGTGTCAAGGGAGTTATGCCCTGGTTAGGGGTGGATAGATAACCGACCACTGTGAAGATTTTATCTGCGCCTGACAAGACTGATGCACAGTCATTTGAAATGAAAAAATATTTGAAGCGCAGAGGGATGGACAGAGACACTAGGTGCTACAAATGGCAGTTTCTCAGCATGTTGTTTCAGTGAGAGGGCAGTTGTGTGTGTGTTCATTGATATAGTGGTGACAGCTGTGTCGGTGTCTGTCCCACTCCTTAGCTTCAGCTGTTGCCCTGTTCCTCACACAGCTGTTGCCCATGACAGACCGGCCTGCAAAGATCCTCATTTATTAGCATGACTGACTGAGAGGAAGGAGGGAGAGGATGACTCAGCTCGGAGACAGCATTCCTCTCCATTTAGCAGTCTGTACCTTGTGATGTAACTTCCTGTCATCCTAGCACACCTTATCTTGTTTGACTATTTAGGGAAAAAATATTTTTTTGTAATATTTAAATAGGCTAAATTTGCAAGTAAATAATGTGCTTATTTTTAAATATTTTTCTATTTTATATGTTTTATATTTGTGACCCTGGACCACAAAACTAGTCTCAAGTAGTATGGCAAAAATCATTAGGATATTAAGTAAAGATGATGTTCCATGAAGATATTTTGTAAATTTCCTACCAAACTTCATTTTTGATTAGTAATATGCATTGCTAAGAACTTCATTTGGACAACTTTAATGGCGATTTTCTCAATATTTTGATGTTTTTGCACCCTCAGATTTTCAAATAGTTGTATCTTGGCCAAATATTGTCCTATCCTAACAAACTATACAGCAATGGAAAGCTTATTTATTATGTATAAATCTCATCTAACGTATACTGTTTATTTGATTAAAATACAGATCAAGCAGTAATATTGTGAAATATTATTGCAATATAAAATAGTGGTTTTCTATTTTAATATACTTTAAAATAGAATTTATTCCTGTGATTCAAAGCTGAATTTTCAGCATCATTACTCCAGTCTTCAGTGTCACATGATGCTTTAGAAATCATTCTAATACGCTGGTTTATTATCAATGATGGAAACTTTTTTTGGAACCTGTGGTACTTTTTTCAAGATTCTTTGATGAATAAAACGTTAAAAAGAACAGCGTTTATTTAAAATGGAAATCTTTTGTAATAATATACAGTACACTACCATTCAAAGTTTTTGCTCAGTATTTTATTCTTTCTTTCTGTGTTCGAAAGAAATGAATACTTTTATTTAGCAAGGATGTGTTAAATTATTAAAAAGTGGCAGTAAAGACTTTTCAAAGTTTATTAATCACTAAATCCTGAAAAAAAGTATCACAGGTTCCAAGAAACTATTAAGCAGCACAGCTGTTTCCAACATTGATAATAAATCAGCATAATAAAATGATTTCTGAAGAATCAAGACTTAGGTAATGATGCTAATAGTTAATAACGATGCTAGTAAATTATATTTTAAAGTATATTAAAATATAAAACTGTTATTTTAAATAGCAATAATATTTCATAATTTTGCTTTTTCTGTACTTTGATGAGCGTTAGGGACTTCTTTAAAAAACATTACAAATTTTACGAAATCACTGATCCCAGACTTTTAATGCCAGTGTACGCTTTAATAAAATGATTTTTTAACAATGTAAAAGTATTTACTGTCTAAAACAAAATAATTAGTTTCTTTTTTTTAAATGTAATGACCCCAAACTTGTGAATAGTAGTGTGTTTACATTGGGGGAAAAAAGAGAGATATAAAAACCTCTTTTTAGTTTTTTGTTTTGTTTTGTTTTTGGAAAGAACAGAACTCCTTCGCCAAATATTTTCTGATTAATCAAAATGTTGGTCTCCTGGTAGTATTTAGTCACATTTGGCATTCCCTCAGCCTGCATTTTTATCACATCATTAAGTTGATTTACACTCACAAGCAGGCAGTCGAAGTTCCCTTTGATATCTAGGCCTTTTATATTTTGCAGTTTTTTTTCTTAGACATTGGTGCACATTGTTTCATGATGTTATGATTAGGCGAAGCACATCCATCTGTTTCTCTGGATTAGTTCTTAAATTCAGCCATTAGACCCGCTCATAGCCGGGTCTCTGCTGCCCATACCAGCCAATTAGACCCCTGCACCACGTGCGGAGTGCCGCACCGGCCCACGCTCATTTGTCAAGCTGGCCGCCGGTGAGCAGGCCTTATTAAACGTTGCGCGCTCTTCACATAGCCCCAAAGTAATTTTTAATAGGCCCTTAATGAAAGTCTGCTTCTGAGAGCTTTGTGGTTTTGAGAAGTGAATTCCTTCAAATTAAAGCTGCTTTTGGTGTAGGAAGGACGAATGGTTGGAAGATCTTTACCTGAATAACTTGAAGATGAAATTCGCCAATTGTTTCTTAAGAAATGCTGGAAGAGCTAAACAGTTATGACAACCAGCAAAATAGGAAATCTCTAGTGTCAACAAAGAGAGTCTGGGCCTGTTGAAGGACGAGGAGTGCAGATCTCCCTCCGAAACTGATTAATGTAAATAAGCCAAAAGGCTTCCTTTGGGTCATGCTACATTAAGGGCAAGGCCGTAACCAGGGTTTGAAAATTAGTGAGGTCCGAAGTAAGGTGCTGAGAATTGTGCTATAATAGCACCCACAAATGCACTAATAAGGTCTGTTACCATGGTAAATTTGAGCGTGTAATTGAAGAGTGCGTGCAACGAGCACAGTATGACTGACTGGACTGGAAAGTTCGTTTTTTTTAGGTGAGGGAATTTTTATTTTATAACAAGTTATGAAAATAACGTTAGAATAATGACACTGACATAAAACTTGACAACATCTCATTTGACCGTAGATATTGAATGAGGAAAAAGTATTTTTCTTAGGTACTGATAGAAGAGTCAACCGCTTTCACGTACGTCTTTCAAAATAATAGTCTAGCGTCAGAAAAAACAGAATTACGTTTGTTGTTTCTTTGACTGCACACTCCGCGACCCACTCAAAACGTTTTTGCGACCCACCAGTTGAGAAACACTGCTTTAATTAATGTTTTTTGATGACTTAAGGTTAACTAAAGAGCATGAGACGTCTTCCTGCTGGCCAGTAACGTTAACGTTATTTGGCATAGTAGCAAATTTCATTCTGTAACAAACAGATTTGTATTATGCTATTGTTTTTGATCAGATATTAACGATGATCACTGCGTTTATCTTACCGATTGTGGTATCTCCCTGTCAGCAGTTAAGTTACAGATTGTCTATAAGCTTTTTTTATGAATGTACAATGTTGCCAGATATTGCTACGAAAAACAAGCAATTACAAAAAGAAAGAAAAAGATATCCGAAACAAGTCCAAAGCTTGTGTTTTGTAAATAAGATTAATATATCACTAGCACTAACGTTCAACTTTCCACTTTATAAACGTCCCAAAGTGTAACACTAAATTGGAAAAACCACGTATAATAAGTGGATCTGGCAACAAACGGAGACTGCACCCACGCTCTCAAGCCCCGTTCATCGTGCTAGCTTCTTGCAGCAACATGAATTGCAAACACTCATGTGATATGAGGTGGTTTAAACGGCTAAATAATCATTCAGATAGCTTGACATTTTACTTTTAAATATAAAAAAATGACCGAGGTCCGGACCTCGGTGACCTCATAGTTGGCTACGGCCGTGATTAAGGGTACTTGGCATGTTTTATTGTACTCCACAGCCTTCATGCAAGATTTTTTGTAGTGGATCGTTTGCCAATTGGAGTGAAGTAGACTTGGAAGTGAAGGGATTGAAAGTGACCCCCACCACCAGCGTTTTGATTTGTGATTAGCAGATGTGCATTCTTTTAGAGCGGTGTTGATTTATGGCCAGTCAGAATCAGCACGTTTAGACCGAGACCAGACCAGAGTCATTTACATCCTCATTATAGTCCCTTCCAGCCTCACACACACTGCCACAGAACAAAAACACATTCACTGAATTTTTCCAGCGAGTGAATTCTTACTAAAAAAAAAAAGCTAAACACTGAGTCTGGGGGCTGAGAATGCGACCAAGCCAAATCAAATCTTATGCTGCTACTTGAGTAATGTGCCAAAGCAGTGCTTTTTCTTTTCTCTGCCACTGTCTGACGTGAGATTGGTCACATCACCGCTCACCATCCGGTAGTTTGTTTGTGCGAGTTGAGATCTGAGAGAGAGTCGTGGATTCATCCTGTTACGTCTAGAATATCGAGCTTCTCCGTTGAGCTCATGCAGTATTGGAGTCAAGTGAAGACGCTCGGGGTCCAAGTCATCGCCCTTATCGCGGGCCTGCATTGTTCTCCCAGTTTTTTTTAGTCATGACTTCATTAATGAAAGGAAGTTGGAGATGTCCCTCAGCACTGGTTTGTGTTTGTATGCGTGTAAGGGTCGTCCTCGAACCCTTCTCACATTGCAGGATATGACCCAGTCATAGGAAATGATGTGTCTGGAGACCTAGAGGAAAACAGCCCACATAGAGAATAGCTGGAATCAGTCAGGATAGGAAATGAGTTTTAGTCTATTGTGAATGGGTAGCAGTGCATTGTAACATCTGCATACTACATCAAAGAGTAGTTTTATTTTATATATATATATATTTTTTTAGTGTATTAAAATACTATTTATCTCTTTTTGTGTGTTTTTCTTAACTCTTAAAGTTTTAGGAATCTTTAAAATCTTTTATATTTATTTATATAAACAGCATATTTTATCATCATGGTATAATTCGTTATATTATAAAATAACATTTAATGTAGAATAACATTTACTGAAAAATATTTTATTATATTATAAAAAGCCATTTATTGTAGAAACGACAATACTGTATGTGTTTCTTAACCAATAGTCTCGCGTAGCCAGACCTTCAGACTGACGGCTGAAGGTCTGGAATTCATGGCAGCTTTAATTGGTCAAGGCCCGCCCATAAGGCCGTTTGACCGACATGTCAAACAACCAATCACAGTTCGTTTCGTTCAGCGTCACGTTTCGGGGCGTAGAAATGTCCCCACAACAACAGACTGGCATGCAACAAGTGAGTCATTGAAATAACCAGCATTGAAAGTTAACGAAGAAGTGGGAGAACCACGCAGTAAGTCAGTAATTTGTTCGCGAACGTCACAAATGTGTTTAACAACAACGGCGTCTAATTAAGCACCTTTTAGCAAAACGCCGAGTAAACCAGACTGCGCTTTGTTTCCCGGCGGACCGAAAATAAACGCGACACTCGTGTGTTCCAGAAATCCGGTCAAATTCAACTAATCAGATGACGACTTTGACATTCCTGAAGTGTTTCCAGTTAAGTGTACCATATGCATCAGACGTTTAGCCAACGTTCCGTGGGCGTGACGTCTCAGGCTGAGATTACTTAACCAATGACTTATAGAGTATATTATATTATAGAATGACATTATTACAGTAACATTAACAATGAATGTGTTTCTTAACTCTTAAGTTTCAAGACTATATTTATTTTTTACATTTTATTTGCTGGCATTTTATACCTTTAATTGGGTAGTACATTTGCTAGACAGGAAGTGAAGTAGAAGAGAAAGAGAGGGGGATGGAATCTCTAAAGTCCGCAAACCAGTGACTCTACATTTTTTAAATGTATTTATAGAAATCCATATGTGACCCTGGCCCACAAAACCAGTCTTAAGTCGCTGGGGTATATTTGTAGAAATAGCCAAACATACATTGTATGGGTCAAAATTATTGATTTTTCTTTTATACCAAAAATCATTAGGAAATTAAGTAAAGATCATGTTCCATGAAGATTTTTTGTGAAATTCCTTTTATAAATATATCATAATGTAATTTTTGATTAGTAATATGCATTGTTAAGAACTTAATTTGGACAACTTTAAAGGTGATTTTCTCAGTATTTTGATTTTTTTGCACCCTCAGATTCCAGATTTTCAAATAGATGTGTCTCGGCCGAATATTGTCCTATCCTAACAAACCATATATCAATAGAAAGCTTATTTATTGAACTTTTAATATGATGTATACATCTCAGTTTTGTAAAATTTAACCTTATGACTGGTTTTGTGGTCCAGGGTCACATATGTTACAGCTACGATGTTCCTTAAACGAGAACTCATGAATTCATTAAAAGAATCAGATCATGATCATTTGTTCATGAATCAGACTCCAGTAGTCACGCTGTTTGTTTTTGCATGCAGCCAGTAAACACTGTTTTCCATTTCTCATTCTTTTCAGACTATCACTTTTCACCTGTTTTAATGTAGCCAGCTTGTTGTAATGTGTCAGGTGACTAAAAAGCTCCTCTGCCTCTGTCCGCAGGTACAACTCAGTGGCCCCGTGCGACTGGACAGGCACCTTCCTCACCAAACTACGAAAACTCCCTTCACTCTCTGGTAAGATTGCTCTCCTCCTTCTCCTCCTCCCCTCCCCCCGGTACTGAGCACTTTTTAATGGACACTGT
The DNA here is from genome assembly GCF_049309525.1 of Garra rufa. Classification (NCBI taxonomy): domain Eukaryota; kingdom Metazoa; phylum Chordata; class Actinopteri; order Cypriniformes; family Cyprinidae; genus Garra; species Garra rufa. The sequence continues at coordinate 33,286,049 of NC_133363.1, forward strand.
GTCAGTAGATGACTTGCTCCTGGAGGGCAGGGGGTAGCTTTACATGGACATTCCTGGCTGACAAATGTCAGGAGCGGGACCGGGAGGGGGGCCGTGGGGACCGAACAATACCCGTCCCTTGGGGCGTGTCTCCTGCCATCTGTCCTCTCCCGTCCGGGGTGGATGGAGATTGGCGGGGGTGTGTGAAGGTGGGGTGGTTAGGGATTGGTTAGGGTGTGTGAGGGGGGTGGGGTGCTGGCAGCTGCTGCGTTCAACCACTGCCTCAGGATTCCAGGGCTGACTGGGGAGCCGAGCCACAACAGGAGATCGGTTTACACACACATACACTTTCCTTCCCACGTAATACATTCACACTGTGGGGTGTGTAGATAAATATTTACTCTAATACTTGTGTGCCAGCTGCAAGTGCATTTTTATGGACCGTCCATGAGCGGCGGCCCTCCAGGAAACAGGAAATGAGCTGTGATCGGCAGAGTGAACCGTGGTTCATTGTAATTAGTTACTTGAACAAGTACCAAGATGTCGGCGCTCAGCTTCGGTTCTCTGCTTGCTTCTCTCTGCAGTCTTTCTGTCTCGTCTCTCACTGTACGTGTCTCTTCTTCCTGTCTGACTTTAGAAAAATCGTGTGCACCAGCAGCTTCATGAGCATCTGCAGGATGCCATGTCCTTCTTAAAGGATGTCTGCGAGGTATTCCCGCTCTTCAGACAGTCACATCCTGTCCTCCTTTTCCATTCAGCCATCGGCTTTCTTTTGATTTGGCTGTGCTTTTTCTGTTTTCTGCATTCGTTTGCCATTTCATCTTTTATTGGTCTTTGATGATGTTAATACATGAAAATTACCATGTTGAAGTTAGTTAGTGGAAAACCGTCATTGATTTTTTTTTGTTTATTCCAACAGATGTTTTTTAAGTGGCTTAGCCTTTCACTTTTTCTCTTCTTTTTCACTTTGTTTTTGAATGTTCTTTTCCTTTTACACTGCCATTACATTCGCCGTCATTTAAAGTCTGTTGATATTTGTTTTCCTTTACGCTTATGTTTTTTTTCTCTTTCTCTTCCTTCACTTCGCCTTGTTTCAGTCTCGAATGGAGGACCGGCTGGACAGGCTGGACGATGCAATCCATGTCCTGCGGAATCACGCCGTGGGCTCCACTGCCGCCCTGTCTAGCGACATCCACAGCCTGTTAGGGCAAGCGCACAACGGGCCAATCTCAGCCATCGGCTCCAATTTCCCCGCTTCTGGATTGGTCACCAACCGAACAGCACAAATGGTAAAGAAAACTTCACTGTCACGAAGGAAACCTTAGCTTATGTGTTTCAGAGCCTTTGAATGTCTCATTGCTTTTGAGGTCAAAGGCACATACAGTTATTATAGACAAGAGGCAGAGAAATGCTTGTGTTTTTTCATTGTGCCTCTCCAAATAGGCTAATAAACAGAGTTAAGCCACCTGTTTAAAATGAAGGCCTGGCCATGTGCTGAAACTGAACTATTTTCCACTGAGAGCAGTTTAACTTAAACCCACATACTTTCCATAAGCGTAATGGCTGGAGCGAAGCTTATTCTCCCTCCTTGAGCTGCGTTCCTCAGGCTGAATGGGAAAAGCAGTCACAGTAGAATCTAGTAGATCAGTGCCGGTCTGGAAGACATTTCCGCAGCGTAGCTCGCTGGGGCTGTGGGGACCTGCGTGATGTGAGACCCGCTGAAACTAAAGCGCTCTGTATCTCCCCCACCATCCCACGACATTCATTCCCTTCTACAGAAAGATTTGCGCACAGCTGTAATAGTCGGAACAAGCGAGGGAGGCGTTTCCCAACGGTTTCACAATAATAGGAAATAATCATGACCTTTTTTTTCTACGTTCAAAACAACATTTGGATTTTCTCTCAGCGTTATATGCTTTCAAATGAACTGACACTGACCTCTTTGTTTTTGTCCAAAGAGTAAAGCAACACTCGAAAATGTTTTTGTGAATGACTGCTAGACTCTGGCAGTTGACCACGAAGACCTGACATTTCCTGATGAGCAACCCACTGTTCTCATTTAATGTTTCAAACAGACAGCGAATGTCTGGAATGTTGTATTACATGTTAGTGAAGCTTTCATACAGCTGTTTATTGATGGCTCAAGTCAAACAAAGTTTGACATACTTAACATGTACAATTAGAAAAATCATTTTGTGTAAATAAATATTTTTTTTTATAGTTTCCTCTCCTCTCCACACAAGCCGCTCTATGCGTGCCAATAATATTTCATAGCCCAAATTTAAAAGAAACATTTAGAAATCCAAATGAAACACAAACCTTGTACCCTAACTAAGAATGACATAAAATGACAAAAGCAGTATTAATCATGTAAATTTATTAGTGGTGGGCCGTTATCGGCGTTAACGTGCTGCGTTAACGTGAGACTCTTATCGGGCGATAAAAAAAATATCGCCGTTAATCTATTCTCAAAGTTGGGTTGGGAGCTGGGTCTAAACTACGCAAGATATGACGACTTTCACCTTGATATTTTAGCGCGGATGACGTATACCTAGTCGAATTGCACTGTAGGGGGTGAGAACGAGTCTTCAACTTCTGTGAAATTACCACATCAAATGAGACGTGCAAACATGAATGCAGCTATGAAGCCGCTTCAGGGCAGGTGCGTTGCTAGACCCTTTTTACTGGGGCACGTGAGTTATAATTTACTTTGATAATCCCGAAATAAAGACATTAAACTATATGCAACAACTGAATTGACGCTTCTAAAAGCAACGCAGTTTAACCCAAGACTATGCACGCAGATATCCATGCCGGTGCGCGTCTGTGCAGCACGCGCACGTCGTGCAGCCTTTTGCGCAGAAGTACTTGGTTACACAAGTTTGTATAGGTAATTATGTTGTAAATGCAATTGTCAAGCAGTTTGTGATGCATTTTGGAAACAGGAGATGAGCGCCTGGTCTAATGCGCCACCTGGCCCGTTCTCGAAGACTTACTTTTAGTCATTATTTGGGTAGTACACATATTCTGAATGCCTTCAGCAGAATTCAAATTAGCCATTTTAATCTAGATTAATCTAGATTAATTCCAAGATTTAATCTAGATTAATCTAGATTAAAAAAAATAATCTATGCCCACCCCTAAAATTTATGTTGGTATTTTTTGTCAATTAAATCTCATTGGTCCAAAATCCAGCTCCACATAATCAGAAAATAATGATAACAAATGCATACCCTCTAAAAAAAACTAAAAAAAAAAAAAAAAAAATCAGCAATTGGTTGTTTTGACCCAAATGTTGGGTTAAACATTTAACCCAACCCTTAACTATTGTTAAAAAAAAAAAAACTATATTTTTTGCTTAAAATGAACGCAAAATAGATTGGAAATGAACATTTAGTAATACACTACCAGTCAAAAGTTTTTGAACAGTATGATTTGTAATGTTTTTTTAAAGAAGTCTTTTCTGTTTACTAAAAATACACTACATTTATAATCTTACACATTTCAGATAAATGCTGTTCTTCTAAACAGAAAGAATTCATCAAAGAAACCTGAAAAAAATTATACTCAGTTGTTTTCTATATAATAATAATAACTACAAATGTTTTTTAAGCAGCAAATCAGAACATTTGAATGATGGATGAAGTGACTGGAGTAATGATCCTAAAAATTCAGCTTTGAAATTGCAGGAATAAATTACATTTTAAAATATATACAAATAGAAAATTTAAAATTTTACTGTTTTTCTGTACTTTGTATCAAATAAATGCAGGCTTGATGAGCAGAAGAGACTTCTTTAAAAAAAAAAAATCCTACCATTCAAAAACGTTTGACTGGTAGTGTATGTTTAATAAATAAACATTAAATAATTATTAAATAATAAACATTTTTTTTTAATTGCTTATTAATAATTGTTCACTTTTTGATTATTATTGTTGATGCCTCTAGTAATTATGTGTCTGGTTTTTAAATTTACAATCTATTTTGTGTTCATTTTAAGCCAGCCATATGATAATTTTTAAACAATAGTTGAGTTAAATAAAACTACCCGGAAAGCTGGTTAAACATTTAAGCCAGCCGCTGGATCAAAACATTTAATCAAGCATTTTGAGAGTGTAACACATAAAATAAACAAAGTAATAATTTGAATGTATTAAAAACAAATATGAAGAAAATAGATTATTAATTACATTAAAAACTATGTAAATGATAAAAACTTGTTCATGTCGGTCCATATAAATAAATTTGTTGTTCAGTCATTATTTACCCGCCCTACTGTTCCAAACCTGTATGGCTTTCTTCTGCGGAACATAAAAAAACATATTTTGCTTAATGTGGGTTTTTTCTTCCATTCAGTGGAAGTCAGTGGTCATAAGGACAATTTTATTACCGGCATTCTTCAAAATATTTCAGATTCCATAGAAAGAAAGTCATAGTTTTGCAACATCATGAGGGTGAGTAAGTAATGACAGAATCTTTTTTGGGTGAACTATGCCTTTGTGGCTGTAATTTACAAAAACAATTCAATCATTCTCTGGTTTCCAACATAGTAACAAAAGTGATGTTCACAAATTTTTGGCTCGGCACAGCTTACGTTTTCAATCATGATAAACAGAGGTGCGTTTCATTCAGGCAGAAGAGAGGAGATGGCAGCAGAGTGACAGAGCAGCGCTGTGGCTGTGTCACGATGGGTTCGTCTGCGCGGGAGCTGTCACACTGCTGTCAGTGGACTATGTGTTCATACGCACACAAACAGAGCTCTGTGCTCGAGGCTCGACCCAAACACACACCCAGACAAGGTCCTGATTCAGCACAGCCAGTGTGCTTTTATTTTGGCGCACTCTTTTCTTTTTCTGTCTCCCGTCTTTTCTTTTTTTTCCCCCTCGTCTTTTTTAACAACTCAGGAAATCTGACGCTTTAGTCGTGTGTGTCTGAGCGCCTCAGCTGTATGGTAATCAAGCCCAGACAGGAAAATGGCCGCCTTCTTTGGTTGGCACCCCCCTCCTCCTCACCCCTCTTCTGCCACAGACAAAGAGTTGTTTGGACACCTGTTGAGAGTGGCGCTGAGATTAGAGCATGGGGGAAGGGGTTCGGGCCTGGGCGGCACGGAGGTTAACAGAGGCCAACAGTGACTTAGGAACGCATTCCTGAAGGAAAAGAGGGAAAAGACCTCTCCTCCTCCCCCAGTTCTGCTCCTTTCACTTCTTTCGACCCTGACTCCCGATGCTGCGGATCCTCAAAAAGGAAACTAGATCTCGGGCGAACATGTGCTCCCGCCTGTTGTGGCAGGGGTGGTAGGAAGAGAGTTGGAAGGGGGCTGCAGCGGTTTCTACTCCACTGCGTCGCTAATCGCATGGCAAGACGTTGATCAAATCCAGATGCGTTTGGAAGCCACCAGTGAAGAATCCTGGTCAAATTGTCATTTGATGTTCAGCATGAAAGGGCAGATTGTTTGTTGCCGTATCCACATGTGTGAATAAGCCATTTTGTTTTGATGGAAAGTTTTTCTACATATAAATGCTGACAAATGTCTGGTTGTGTGTTTAAAAAAATGTAAAAAAAAAAAAAAAAACTTTCAAGTTAACTTTAAAAATTCATTTACTTTGTTAAAACACATTCCTGGTCTTACTGTGCAAAATGCAGGAGTGCATGGTTTTTCTAAAGAAAAAAAGTACATTAGTGATCAAACGTTTGGAGTCAGAAGTATTTTTTTAATACTTTATTAATACTTTTATTCTGCATGGACAGATTAAATTGGTTCCATATTAAATAAATGCTTAAAATCTTAAAAATCTTAAAATCCTGAAAAAATATATCACAGTTTCCACAAAATTATTAAGCCTCACAATGGTTTCCAACATGGATAATAGAAAGAAATGTTTCTTGCGCACCAATTCAGCATATGAATCATGTGACACTGAAGTCTGGAGTAATGATGTTAAAAATTCAGCTTTACCTTCACAGGAATAAATTGCATTATAAAATATATTCAAAACTGTTAAACTTAAATTGTATTTATATTTTATAATAATAGGTTTTACTGTATTGTTATCAAATAAATGCAGCCTTGGTGAGAATAAGACACTTCTTTCAAAAATGTTTATATATAAATAAAAGCAAAAATACAAACTCTAAACTTTTCAATAACAGATATGACATTGTTTTGGTCTATTATTATAAGTATTGTAGCCTTTCTAAATTCTTGCCATTAGATAATGTAGTTATTTAATATGTAGTAACGTTTATGTAATAATGGTTTACAACAATAATAGCCAGTAGCGATAGATTGTAAATTGTCTAGACCAGGGGTCCCCAAACTAAGGCCCGCGGGCCAAATGCAGCCCGCCTCCATATTTGGACCGGCCCTCTGAACAATGCCAGAGCTATTTGATAATAAAGGTTGACTTTCAAACTAAAATTTCCCTAAGTTATTAACTAATTATTCAAGGCTGCGGTTCTCTCGGTTGGTTGTGCATCTTTTTCTTCTCCATTTTTTCCTTCCACTCAACTTTCTGTTAACATGCTTGGATACAGCACTCTGTGAACAGCCAGCTTCTTTGGCAATGAATGATTGTGGCTTACCCTCCTTGTGAAGGGTGTCAACCAAAGTGAACCAAAACTGAGAGACCATTTTGAAACCTTTGCAGGTGTTTTGGGTTGATTAGCTGATTGGCATGTCACCATATTCTAATTTGTTGAGAGTTAATTGGTGGGTTTTTGTTAAATGTGAGCCAAATCATCACAATTAAAAGAGACTTAAGAGACTTAAACTACTTCAGTCTGTGTGCATTAAATTTATTTAATACACAAGTTCCACAATTTGAGTTGAATTACTTAAACAAATGAACTTTTTCATTACATTCTAATTTATTGAGATGCACCGGTATATCTTTTGAAAAGAATTTATCATTTGTCTGTGTGGTGCATAACAAAATAATAAACTACTCTAGCATTAAAAGGTATAATAAATACAGGTAAAATCATAATAAAATAATAATAATACTAGTAGTCAGTCCGGCCCATGGAATTTCCTTTAATAAACTGACCCGGCCCCCCATTAAAAAAAAGAAAATTATCTGGCCCTCTCAGAAAAAAGTTTGGGGACCCCTGGTCTAGGCAAACAGTAAGATTTTTTTATGTTTTTTTTAAAGAAGTCTCTTCTGCTCATCAAGCCTGCATTTATTTGATCCAAAGTACAGCAAAAACAGTAACATTTTGAAATAATTTTTACTATCTAAAAAACTATTTGTACATATTTGAAGATGTAATTTATTCCTTTGATTTAAAAACTGAATTTTAGCATCTTTACTCCAGTCACATGATTCTTCAGAAATCATTCTAAAATTCTGATTTGCTGCTCAAAAAAACATGTATTATTTTTATTATGATGAAAACGGCTTAGTATAATTAATTTTCAGGTTTCTTTGACAAATAGAAAGTTCAGAAGAACAGCATTTATCTGAAATAGAAATCTTTAGCAAGATTATTAATGTCCCTATCATCACTTTTGATCAATATAAAGAATCCTTGCTAAATAAAAGTATTCATTTCTATCTTTTTTTATCATCTTTACCAAAAAAACTCCAAGCTTTTGAATAGCATAGTGTATGAAGTTAAAAAAGCTTTTTATTTCAGATAAATGCTTAACCTTAGATCTTTCTATTCATCAAAAAAAAAAATACTCAACTGTTTTAAATATTGATGATAATAATAATAATAAATGTTTCTTGAACAGCAAATCAGTATATTAGAATGCTTTTTTGAAGGATCATGTGATACTGAAGACTGGAGTAATTTTATTTATTTCTAAATAGTACATTTTAAAATATATTCAAATAGAAAACAGTTATTTTAAATGGTAAAAATGTTTTAAAATGTTGCTGTTTTTGCTGTACTTCTGATCAAATAAATGCAGGCTTGGTGAGCAGAAGAGACTTCTTTAAAAAACATTAAGAATCTTACTGTTCAAAACTTTTGACTGCTAGTGTAGATATAGCATTACATACAATAAAAACATAATGTATATACACAGCGTTCAAAACAATATAGTTTACACTTTAAATGTTTTTCAGCATCCTGATGTTTACTGCTTCCTTTCTGCCACTACCCCTGAAATCCAATATTGTCTGAAGCGGCGCAGCATCCCGTCCAATGTTATATTACAATCAACCTGCCTCTCAAAGTATAGACGCACGCTTTCAAATTGAAAACAACATGAGAGTGTATTTTGGTGGAACAGAGTCAGAACTCAGGACTGAAGTGCCGCGTGTCTCTCTCAGCACAAATTTGGGGCTGTGAAGGTCATTCTTTGTAGTGTGAATACCACTCAGTTCTTCAGAGGGGAGGTCACACTCTACAGTAGGAACACAGAGACTCTCTCAGCTTTGAAGTCCAAGATCTGTCTCTTCCCCGATTTAATGTAAATCACTTTTGTTTTCTCGGCACTGATCAGATGGCTTCGTGATCAGAGGGACTCTTGATGTTTTGCTCTGTTCTCTGCCTCATGTATTTATGGCTATCTGTTCTGACAGGGCTCTGTTCACCGCGAAGAGACCGTCAGCCTGAACAACAACCACGGCGGCCTGCAGGCCAACGCCGGTCCCACCTCCAGTTCGGAGCTCAACCACCAGGCAGAGACATTCAGAGGTTGGAAGCTATTTTACGTTGCTTTATTTTCAGTTGTTTTTGATGCTCTTCAGTTATGATTCATATACAGTTTTATGACAAGTCACAAAGCACTCCATTTTAGATGTTAAGTGTTTATTTTAAGTATTTGTGTGTGACAGGAATCGCTAGCGCTCTAGCCAGTCAAGTTGCTCCTGCTCTGGACCTGAAGATTGAGAATCACGAAAAAGACGACATGCATGATAACCACTCCTCCGACGACCTCAAATCAGACGACGAGAGTGATAAAAGGGATATGAAGCAGAATCGAGGAAGCACTCGACCAAGGCAAGGCAGCCTTTAATCAAAGCTTTACCCTAAAAGTGTCCTTCATCACTTCAACATTGACCCTCAGAGACAGTGAATCCATTCAGACATGCCAGTGATTAAATATTAGCACAGTGCACCACTTCTATTTACTTAATGCTTGCAGTTTTGAAATTAAATGCGGTGTTTAAATGTTGAGGCCACATTGTTTCCTTCATTTTATCTGACAGTTGTGAATCGTTCTGCAGCAGTGTCAATGAAGACGAGGACCTGAATCCCGAGCAGAAGGCAGAGCGCGAGAGAGAGAGGAGGATGGCCAACAACGCCCGAGAGAGGCTGCGAGTCCGGGACATCAACGAGGCGTTCAAAGAGCTGGGCCGCATGTGTCAGCTGCACTTGAAGAGCGAGAAGCCCCAGACCAAACTGCTCATTCTTCACCAGGCCGTCGCTGTCATTCTCAGCCTCGAACAGCAAGTCAGAGGTCAGACACTGTCCAGCGTAATGCAATTAGGACGATCTGTCAGTCAATTGTAATATTTAATCACAAGTCAGTCAGAAACTAGTCTCGCGTAGCCAGACCTTCAGACTTACGGCTGAAGGTCTGGAATTCATGGCAGTGTTCATTGGCCAAGGCCCGCCCATAAGACCGTTTGATCGACATGTCAAACAACCAATCACAGTTCGTTTCGTTCAGCGTCACGTTTTGGTGCGTGAAACCGCCCCCACAACAACAGACTGGCGTGCAACAAGTCAGTCATTGAAATAACCAGCATTGAAAGATAACGAATAAGAGGGAGAACAAGCAGTAAGTCAGTAATTTGTTCGCGAACGTCGCATATGTGTATAACAACAATGGCGTCTGCATAAGCACCTTTTAGCAAAACGCAGAGTAAATCAGTCTGCGCTTTGTTTCCCGGCGGACCGAAAATAAACGCGACACTCGCGTCTCCCGGAAATCCGGTCAAATTCAAATAATCAGATGACGACTTCGACATTCCTGAAGTGTTTCCAGTTAAGTGTACCATATGCATCAGACGTTTAGCCAACGTTCCGTGGGCGTGACGTCTGAGGCTGAGACTAGTCAGAAACATTCTTAACAGCATTCAACTAATTTAATTAACTCTTTGCGACAGCCAATAACAGTTCTAGTCTTTCATCAGACCTTGCTGTCAACAGTTTTTTCTTCACTATTATGAATATACATTGTCTTTACCTGCAATACAGAGTTGTTCACAAGCTGCATGTACAATAAAGCATCTTTATCTTGACAAATGATAAAAGACTTTTGCAAGTTTTTTTTACACAGTTTTTTTAACAGTAGATTTTTAATGTTTTTTAAAGAAGTTTCTTTTGCTCATTAAGCATGCATTTATTTTTAAGTACAGAAAAAACGAAATAACTGTTTTCTATTTGAATATATTTAAAAATGTTTTTCCTTCAGAAATCATTCTAATATTTTGATTTGCTCTTCCAAATCTTTTATTGTTATTATGATGAAATTTTTTTTTAGGTTTCTTTGATGAATAGAAAGTTCTGAAGAACAGCATTTATCTGAAATAGAAATAATTTTTAACATTATTAGTATCTTTATTACTTTTGATCAATTTAAAGCATCCTTGCTAAAAATAATTTCTTTCCCCAAAAAATGGTATAGTGTATAACATTACAAATGCTTTTTATTTCTTTGGATTAAATAAATGCAGGCTTGGTGAGCAGAAGAGACTTTTTTTTTAAACATATTAAAAAAACTTTTGACTGGTAGTGTAAATTGAGCAAATTGAAATTTTTAAGTTGTTAAATCACAAATCTGGCATTACTAGTTCTGATTTTGAACAGAACATCATATTTGCTGAAATATTATCAGTACACTTAATTATTAGGATGGTGTGTTAGTCAGGTTTATTAGTAATGCTTTACTAGGGCCCCTGGCAACAGCTCCAATTTATATTATTCAGTTCAACAGATATCCGAGAGCTGATTTTCTAAGGCAATGAAAGTATTATAATTCCTTTTTTTAAATATTGGTAACTTCAATATGAATTCTCCTGTGTGCAGAGAGGAACCTAAACCCCAAAGCAGCCTGCCTTAAAAGGAGGGAGGAGGAGAAGGTGTCAGGGGTTTCAGGTGACCCCCAGCAAGCCCACCCGCCTGTGCACCCGGGCCTCACAGACACATCCAACCCTATGGGCCATCTGTGAACAGCCAGGTAAGAGTCTGATCAGCTCCACACAGAGATGTAAAACGGGCAGGTGACACCACAAGCTATTGCTGAGACATACGCTCTGCTCCAAAACCTAGTGAGCTGCATCCCTGCCTGTATTCCTTTTGGAGCAGAATTTATATTGGAAATCCACCGATCCCTTAAGCCTGGTTCAGACTACACGATTTTAGCCTGATTTTGGCACAATCTGCTCGACGTAGGGCAGGGGTTCTCAACTCTGGATCATGAGATCCATTTTGCTGCAAATGTTTAATTGCGTTTAGCTCCAACCTTGATCAAACTCACCTGCCTGTAACTTTCTAGTGACCCTAAAGACTTTGATAGCTTGTTCAGGCTCTGCATGATAATGGATCTCACGGGCCAGAGTTAAGAACCCCTGATGTAGGGTGTCGTGGGGATTCGTAAACGACAATGGGCGTCGGGACCCAAGATTCAATCAGTTAATCTTGTGTAGTGTATCATAGTGGACAACAACCAATGCCATGTCTGCGATGTTTCACAACATCACCACAGAAAGTCTAGCATGTTTAATATTTTTTTTCCATCGTCCACAACGAGTTCCGTCACATCTGTGACACTGGCCAGTAGGAGCACAGAAGCATCTTCATATATGCTTTTAAACAAGCCGAAACAAAAGAGAGACGATGGTACTGGTACTGCTAATTGGAATTTCACAGTGAAGAAATGTTTGTGGAGCTATGGCAACAATACTCTTTCATTTATGATGAGGGATTACCGCACCAGTGAATAAAACCTCTTTTCCTCTTCATGCAATCCAGATTTGTGTCCACTGTCAGGATTTCTTTCTTTTTTGGGCTTTTCTGACAAGACAGAGCAGAACACGCTGTTTGCTAGCCATTGTTTGTTTATGCTCATGGCACCTTCTGTGTAGTCCCGTCGTATTGATGACAGCGATGAATGGTCAGGTAGCAACGTGTAGTCTGACATGTTTCTAGTTTGCAACATAAGATTTTAGGAATCAAAATGGCATAATCTGACAAAGTGACTGTCGTGACTCGTAATATAAAAAATATTATGCAGTCTGAACAGGGCTTTAAACTGGGTTTTGGAAGACTTTCTAATTAGAGATTATATTACTCCTGGTGTATACAGTTACAATATTGTTTAAATGTTTGGTAAGATTTTTGTTATGCATTTAATTAATCAAAAATACAGTACTATTATGAAATATTATGACAACTTAAATTTGTTCAACTTTAAAAACTTCTGTTTTAAAATACAAATTCCTGTGAGGACAAAGCTGAATTTTTAGGATCATTACTCCAGTCTTCAGTGTCACATGGTTCAGAAATCCTTCTAATATGATGATTTTGGTGCTCAAAAAAACATTTTTATCATTATTAATGTTAAAACCACTGTGCTGCTTAATATTTTTGAAGAACCACATTTTTCTTGGGATTCTTTGATGAATGAGTGTTCAAAAGAACAGCATTTATTTGAATTATGCATCTTTTCTAACATTATACACTACCAGTCAAAAGTTTTTGAACAGTAAGATTTTTAAAGGTTTTTTTTAAAGAAGTCTCTGCTCACTAAGTCTGCATTTAGTTGATCCAAAGTACAGCAAAAACAGTAAAACTTTGGCACATTTTTACTATTTAAAATAACTGTTTTCTATTTGAATATATTTTAAAGTTATTCCTGTGATTTCAAAGCAGAATGTCTAACATTTAGGATCCTTCAGAAATCATTCTAATATTCTGATTTGCTGCTTAAATATATATATATATATATATATATATAATATATATATATATATATATATATATATATATATATATATATATATATATATATATATATATATATATATATATATATATATATATATATATATATATATATATATATATATATATATATATATATATATATATATATATATATATATATAT
>NC_133363.1:33299595-33334462 GCF_049309525.1 Garra rufa
AGGGGTTCTCAACTCTGGATCATGAGATCCATTTTGCTGCAAATGTTTAATTGCGTTTAGCTCCAACCTTGATCAAACTCACCTGCCTGTAACTTTCTAGTGACCCTAAAGACTTTGATAGCTTGTTCAGGCTCTGCATGATAATGGATCTCACGGGCCAGAGTTAAGAACCCCTGATGTAGGGTGTCGTGGGGATTCGTAAACGACAATGGGCGTCGGGACCCAAGATTCAATCAGTTAATCTTGTGTAGTGTATCATAGTGGACAACAACCAATGCCATGTCTGCGATGTTTCACAACATCACCACAGAAAGTCTAGCATGTTTAATATTTTTTTTCCATCGTCCACAACGAGTTCCGTCACATCTGTGACACTGGCCAGTAGGAGCACAGAAGCATCTTCATATATGCTTTTAAACAAGCCGAAACAAAAGAGAGACGATGGTACTGGTACTGCTAATTGGAATTTCACAGTGAAGAAATGTTTGTGGAGCTATGGCAACAATACTCTTTCATTTATGATGAGGGATTACCGCACCAGTGAATAAAACCTCTTTTCCTCTTCATGCAATCCAGATTTGTGTCCACTGTCAGGATTTCTTTCTTTTTTGGGCTTTTCTGACAAGACAGAGCAGAACACGCTGTTTGCTAGCCATTGTTTGTTTATGCTCATGGCACCTTCTGTGTAGTCCCGTCGTATTGATGACAGCGATGAATGGTCAGGTAGCAACGTGTAGTCTGACATGTTTCTAGTTTGCAACATAAGATTTTAGGAATCAAAATGGCATAATCTGACAAAGTGACTGTCGTGACTCGTAATATAAAAAATATTATGCAGTCTGAACAGGGCTTTAAACTGGGTTTTGGAAGACTTTCTAATTAGAGATTATATTACTCCTGGTGTATACAGTTACAATATTGTTTAAATGTTTGGTAAGATTTTTGTTATGCATTTAATTAATCAAAAATACAGTACTATTATGAAATATTATGACAACTTAAATTTGTTCAACTTTAAAAACTTCTGTTTTAAAATACAAATTCCTGTGAGGACAAAGCTGAATTTTTAGGATCATTACTCCAGTCTTCAGTGTCACATGGTTCAGAAATCCTTCTAATATGATGATTTTGGTGCTCAAAAAAACATTTTTATCATTATTAATGTTAAAACCACTGTGCTGCTTAATATTTTTGAAGAACCACATTTTTCTTGGGATTCTTTGATGAATGAGTGTTCAAAAGAACAGCATTTATTTGAATTATGCATCTTTTCTAACATTATACACTACCAGTCAAAAGTTTTTGAACAGTAAGATTTTTAAAGGTTTTTTTTTAAAGAAGTCTCTGCTCACCAAGTCTGCATTTAGTTGATCCAAAGTACAGCAAAAACAGTAAAACTTTGGCACATTTTTACTATTTAAAATAACTGTTTTCTATTTGAATATATTTTAAAGTTATTCCTGTGATTTCAAAGCAGAATGTCTAACATTTAGGATCCTTCAGAAATCATTCTAATATTCTGATTTGCTGCTTAAATATATATATATATATATATATATATATATATATATATATATATATATATATATATATATATATAATTTTTATTTTATTATTTTTGAATAGTATAGTATATGTTACAAAAGCTTTTCATTTCAGATAAATGCTGGTCCAGGATTCTTCAAAGAATCCTGAAAAAATGTACTGTTTTTTTTTTTAAATATTTAGAATTTTAATAATAATAATAAATGTTTCTTGAACAGCAAAGCGGCATATTAGAATGATTTCTGAAGGATCATGTGACACTGAAGACTGGAGTAACGATGCTGAAAATGTAGCTTTGATCACAGGAATTAATTACATTTTAAAATATATAATAGAAAACAGTTACTTTAAATAGTAAAAAATATTTCTGAATTTGCTGTTCTTTAGATAAAAAAAAAATGCAGGCTTGGTGAGCAGAAGAGACTTTTTTTTCTGTTCAAAAACTTTTGACTGGTAGTGTAAATGTCTATACTGCCACAATTTAATTCATCCTTTCTGAAAGAAAGTATTCATTTCTCTAAAAGTAAATATATATAAACAATTTTACTAACTCCAAACTTTTGTCTGGTACTGTATATACACATAAGAATGCGATTTGAGTGTCAGTATAGTGGGTCATAACCAATGTCCTTATCTTTCCTTCACTTTCAGATCAAATGGATCCCGATGGCGTGTGTTAGACAGAGTCGGTGACCTTGCTTTCCACGGGCGGACAGGACTCACAGTTTGTGACACAAATTTGAAAAGACAGACCACTCGAAGCAAAATTCCACCGTTAAGCAATCCTGAGATAGAAGAAAACTGGCAAGTGCCCAGCTCCCTGTGAAGACATCCCATATCGATAAGCAACTTTCTGCCCACCAGAGAAAAAAAAAAGTATCAAGCATAAAAGCCCCTCAGCACATATCGCTGTCTGCAAGCCGTGTGCCGCAGCTGTACAATCAGAGACTGTCGCCACCCCCTCCACCCTGTACGTGGAAGTTGCCTTGTGCCTAAACTGAATTGACGAATGCATTGTAACAGCAATTTTTTCTTTTCATTTTTGTTTGTTTGTTTGTTTGTTTTTTTCCTATTTATTATGTTACTGAGCTGTAAGTCTATGTTCAAAGGGAAAGTTCTGACATTGCTATGAGAAGCTGGTGGCGTTTCAGTAGATCTGCAGTTTGTCCGTCACATCGGAGTCTGTGGAAGGGCCTCTAAACTCGATGAGATTAATATATTCAGATCAAATTCCGTGCCCTCGTGAAAGAATCGGAACGTACAAAGACTCAAGGATCCCTGTGTCTAAAAAAAGAAAAAAGAAATAATATATTATTTATATTTATCATACATTCATTCCACAAATGACAGCATGAGAAACCAAAACTACCTAATTCTTTATGACGTATGTGAGTAGTGTAGCTCAGAGTCCTCGTCACAGACAGAAAGTTATGAGTGAGGCCAAATGGGATCAGCCTGTGCGTTTTTGACCAGATTCCCGATGGTGGAACGGCAAACTCTGGCTTTACTGAAAGGTCAAAGGTCGAACACAAGCTGACATGTTTATACTCATTAGTGAGCAGTACAGATACGGAAAGCAGAACGTTACAAAACCCCAGCATTCCCTGCATATTTCTTAGTGTCTTAAACGGGAAAGGGGACGCAGTCTCGTCCTTTTGATTCCTTTGCCATATAGTGTTAAGGGTAAAGAGAAAGACGTATTTCCGCTTCAGTTTGTTTGTATTCAAACGTTACTTTATTTGGTCGAACAGCCGTGGTTATGCCGAGGGCATCTGTACTGAGGAATCTCTGTTCTACCGTGAGACATGGCACTGTTGGAAAAGAGTTGGATTTAAAACGAAGACCATTAATTCACCTGGCCTGAATTGAAGTTTTGTTTTATGTTCTTTTGTTTTTCTAAAACCATTAACAATTTAAAAAAGAGACAAAAAAAAGAAATACTCAAAGTAACCACATGTTATATGTTTATTTGTAATTGTATACAAAGCATCTCTCTAGGCTTCATAGTAAAGCGTATATTTGTCGTGTGAAAATAGAAGGATGTTCTAAGTTACTTAGAATGGCGTTTGTCTTTCCCCTCATGCATTGAAGTACTTGATACTTGATCAGCAGAATGTGAGCGCAATGTCTGTTCGAAAAAAAGAGAAGCTCTATGAATTCAAATGACAGTGGAAATGATGAACAAAGCCAGTCTGGATCAGGATTTGTCTGACATTATTTGTTTTCTTTGTCAATCTGAAGAGAGCAGCAGTCACCACTTTCAGTTTCTAATGTATGCGTTTTTCTTTAAGACCAAAAATGTTTTCTTTTGCTTTGGATCTCTCTTTTCTTTCCTGTCTGTTTGTCTTCCATGCGTTCACACCATTGAAACAAGACTGCCGCATTGTCTCTCTCGAATACCAAGTCAAAAGAACAAAACTTAAGGAAAGATTTCAGAATATCAGCATTATTTTCCGTCTGTGTTTTTTCTCTTTCTTTGCTTTGTGCAGAGTTTCCTTCCTTTACGAAATGATCGTGAAATCCACTAGTCTTTGTGGCCTTGTTATACATTTCAGTATTCAAGAGCTTGTATTTTTGCCGGCTGAAAATTAATCGAGGTTATGAGTCATCTCTTTGTCTGTTGTTTTGTTTCCCTTTTTTCTTTTTCTTCTGTGTTCTGTTTTTCCTCTGTTGGATATGTTAGATTTTGCTGTATGCCCTGATGCTTTCCCTCATAACAAAAAAAAATGTATGAAAAAAAAAAACATTTGGCTTATTTTTCACTATAGTTAGTCTTTTATACAATAATATTGTAAGAACATTTCTTGAATTCTAAATATTACTCTTTCTAGATTTTTGAAATCAAAAGTTTTGAGTAAAAAGTTTCTTACTTTATTTTACTATATTAGATAGTAAAAAAATGTACGGTTATTTACCATAACCTGTCCATTATTATAAAAAAGATTATCGATAGCATCTTAAGAACATAAGTAGGATTGTAGCTCGCAGTCTAGTACGTATGGGGTATTGTACGAGCTCGATGTTCCAGAGGATGTGCTCTCCATCTCTGTTTCCAGTCTGCATTGTTGGTTGATGAACGATTTGTACCCATGTCAAAATTCAAGGTATTGTCAATGCACATCAGAAAACCAGCAGTAAGAAGTCGAATTCTTTTTTTTTTTCTGTCTCTGTAACAGAAAACACAATATGTATATAACATTTATGTAGCAATAAATGTGCCATCTTTTTTAACTCAATTGTATGTGCCTTTATTTTCCTCTTTCTGCATTTGGTGTTTATCTACAACTCACTCATACCTGAATTATTGAGTCAAAGCTTAGCATTATGTGTGCTGAAGGATTTGTGATTTTTGTACATATACAAAACTCATATACAAAGCTTTAAAAAAATTTGTCGTCATTTACTCGTACTTATGTCGTTCCAAATGTATGGAATAACTTTTTTTTTTTTCTGTGGAACATACAGTGAGGGAAAAAATGATTTGATCCCCTGCTGATTTTGTACATTTGCCCACTGACAAAGAAATGATCAGTCTATAATTTTATTGGTAGGTTTATTTGAACAGTGAAAAAAATTCCAGAAAACACATTTCAAATAAGTTATAAATTGATTTGCATTTTAATGAGTGAGTATTTGATAAGTATCAATCAGCAAGATTTCTATCTCCCAGGTGTCTTTTAAACGGGTCACAAACTGAGATTAGGAGCACTCTCTTAAAGGGAGTGCTCCTAATCTCAGTTTGTTATCTGTATAAAAGACACCTGTCCACAGAAGCAATCAATCAATCAGATTCCAAACTCTCCACCATGGCCAAGACCAAAGAGCTGTCCAAGGATGTCAGTGACAAGATTGTAGACCTACACAAGGCTGGAATGGGCTGCAAGACCACCGGCAAGCAGTTTGGTGAGAAGGTGACAATAGTTGGTGCGATTAAGAAACACAAAATAGCTGTCAATCTCCCTCAGTCTGGGGCTCCATGCAAGATCTCACCTCGTGGAGTTTCGATGATCATGAAAATGGTGAGGAATTAGCACAGAACTACATCTTATCAATGATCTGAAGGCAGCTGGGACCATAGTCACCAAGAAAACAATTGGTAACACACTACACATGAAAGACTGAAATCCTGCAGTACCCGCAAGGTCCCCTGCTCAAGAAAGCACAAGCTTCCATCTAAAGTTTGCCAATGAACATCTGAATGATTTAGAGGAGAACTGGGTGAAAGTATTATGGTCAGATGAGACCAAAATCAAGCTCTTTGGCATCAACTCAACTTGCCATGTTTGGAGGAGGAGGAATGCTGCCTATGACCCAAAGAACACCATCCTCACCGTCAAACATGGAGGTGGAAACATTATGGTTTGGGGATGTTTTCTGCTAAGGGGACAGGACAACTACACCACATCAAAGTGACGATAGATGGGGCCATGTACTGTCAAATCTTGGGTGAGAACCTCTTTCCCTCAGCCAGGGCATTGAAAATAGTTTGTGGATGGGTATTGCACCAAGACAATGACCCAAAACACACTACTAAGGCAATAAAAAGAGGCTCAAGAAGCAGCACATTAAGGACCTGGAGTGGCCTAGCCAGTCTACAGACCTTAATCCCATAGGAAAGTGGAGGGAGATGAAGGTTCAAGTTGCAAAAAATGTCAGCCTCAAAACCTTAAAATGATAGTTCACCCAAAAATGGAAATTTGTTGTTTATCTGCTTACCCCCAGGACATCCAAGATGTAGGTGACAAAGATTTTTAACTCAAACCGTTGCAGTCTGTCAGTCATATAATGGAAGAAAATGGGAAAGAGTAAAAAAAAAAACATAAAGCATGCATGTGCATTCCTCTGCTTGCAACTAAGGTGCAGGGCATGTGGGTTCTAAGGCTATGTTTACACTAGAGCGTTTTTGTTTTGAAACAAAATATACAGGAGTTTTCGTCCCTCAAAAATGGAAACACTGCAGACCCCATTTTAGTTTTAAACTCCAGGGTTGCATTTCAGTGTAAACAGACCAAAACTGAGACCAGAGAAATTATGGCGTATTCTTGATGACTGTGTAAACAATAACATCGTGCTCAATATAAATATGTGAAGTGTGGACAGAGATCGTTTCTGAAATGCAGTGAAAACGCCAGTGTAGATGAGGATTGTTTTTATTTTAAAACATTGTTAACGGGGCCTAAGTCAGAACATTGGCTCCCATAGATATTTATAGTTAGATGCCACATTTGACCTCTCCAGACACGTTCACAGGCCCACCATCTTGGAGTTTCAAGATGCCGCAACACAGTGCAGCGTCTAAAACTTGTAAAAACCACCTAAATTTAAATACCTGAAGAAACTCGATAAACTTTCACAGGTAAGAATGTGTTTAATGTGTCTTAACTCGATATTACAGGTTTTTAAACTAAAGTACCTATTAAATGCCTTGCTAGCTAATGGATTTGTCCTCTTGTATTGTTAGTTGATTTAGCAAAAGCATCTTCTGAAGTATACTTAAGATATAGATTTACGTTCTATTCATTATAAGTATAATTCATGCATATAACATTCATGCAGATGCACCGGCAACTTGCTCTCGAGTGTTCACGGACCAGCTTTGACATTCCAATATGGCGGACAGTTTCTGTACAGAAACAGGAGCTAATAGGGCATCTATCGGCCATACTGGCAGCACTGAGTGTAAACAATGCCACTGAACTGAATGGAACTTGCATATTTTCCTGATTATTGCTGCTGAAAATGATCAATCATTGTCATGTTTTGGGCTGTACTAATCGGTCAGACCAGGAAAAACATTGGAATACTATAGACTGCCAAAAGTGATAACGAATCAAGGAGAAGACTGCAAAAAACTGTCTGAGGATCAAAAGGTGTTTGTGCTTGGCCAAACTGAACCAGGATTTCCAGGGCAAGAATATTGGCAACGTTCGTATTTGTTCTTATCATTTCTGTTCAGGTAGGTGAAATATTAGGCTGATATCTTAATTAATACTGTTCATATGTATCTTTACCACCTATTAACTTGAGTTTTTTCAAAATATTGTGCTCTTTCCTTCTTATTAAATCCTTCTCTATATGATTTAGCAGCTTCCACACATTTTTTCCATGGTTTAGACAGCATAAATTAGCAGAACAACGTATTCAGTAGTACATTAATCGTGCAATTAATGCTGTTGTTTACATCCAAGTATCGCCAACTGGCTTTATTCAACAGTTATAACGACTACAAAAATAATAACTATTTTACGTCTGTTTTAACATTAAATGTCCTTTACTGGGCCTTAAATGTGGCAATTCCATTGCTGTATATGCAGGGTCAGAAAGCTCTGGGAGTTCATCAAAAATATCTTAATTTGTATCTTAATAAAAAGTTCTTACAGGTTTGGAATGACAGGAGGGTGAATAATTAATTTTTAATTAAAATTAAAAAATTTAATTTGGGGGAAAACTATCCTTTTAAGGGTACAGAAACTGGTTACCAGTTCATCAAATTATCTTCTTTTGTGTTGAGGGTGAGAAAATGATGACAGAATTTTCATTTTGGTGTTTTTGATGGATTCTGATGGAAGTCTGTTTAAAGAACTGCACAAACATTGTGTTCATTTCCATTTGTCTTCTTTAAAAAGCACTATGGAGCCCTTTTCTGTTTTCAGTGTAGTGTGAAAACAATATTTTAAGAGGAAAAAGGGTATAGTGTTTTATTGTTAAAAAAATATCTTTGTGAGAAAACATTGTGTGAAAACATTTTCTTTTAAGAGTAAGAGTTCAACATCTGTCTTTAACTTGAGTGAAAGACTAACATACTTTGTGTCTCTAGTGAACAATCATGGGAAAATAGCATTGGGGTATGACAACCTTGACTGACGTTCTTTCATTGCGGGGTGTGTGCATATTCCCACGTATTCCCAGTGTTAATTGAGTTTGCTTCCTAATTAAATTATTTGTTTTTCCCATTTCTGTGTCAGTTATGAAATATGGGAGCACCTGTTTTGTCCCAGTAGTGGTGAATGGTTTACAGCCAGAGAGTCTTTCTGCGCAATGCAGTTTCCACCATACCTCATGAAGCTCTAATAACAGTTCACTCTGTTTATTTCTCATTTTTCATCTCATCCGTACATTTTTATGCAATGACATCAGTCCTGGCTGTCCAATTAAAAGACTAAACTAAATCCCAGAACTCATCTCCTTGGCTTACACATCTGCCCTAAATTATGTCTCCGTACATGTGTGCGAGAGACGCTTTCTCATTGGATTTGTCCTGCGCTGACAGGTTGGGCCCCAGATCTGCTCTGAGACAGGAACAGCGCTGGGGAAGAGGTTGCTAAATGCTGGAGAGACCTCGGCCAATTCTGACTCTGTCAGCCTTCCAGCACGACACCTCATCTGGAGGCCGCTCCAACTCCGCTGGCTGGGTGGGAAGGCTTTGTCCCATTTCCTCCCTGTGTGTGTGTGTGTGTGTGTGTGTGTGACTGTGTGCATATTCCTTCCTGCCTTTATCAAAACCGTACCCTGGAGTGTTTACTTGAAGTCAACTAGAAAAATGGGCAATGTTTTATAAGCATGGGACCACCGTGTTTGCAAGCTAACTTCCTGTGGATCTGGCTGCCTGGGACAGCCCAGCAAGGGAGTGTCATGGTGGGCTTGCTGACAGGAGCATCTTGGCTTCTGCTGCTGGACCGCAAACAAGGAGCTCACAGGCTGACGTGCATTTGATCACAACGTTCCTGCTGACTCTCTTCCTTTCAGTCAAATCGCTATTGGGTTTACATTTGATGACCACGGTTTTATAGTTTTATATTTACCAGATTTTATATTTCAAATTCATGAACTGATGTCTTCTAAACATACTATTACTAATCTACAGTGCTGCTTATCAGCCAAACCATGGCCCCTAGACAAATTCTGTTAACGTGGTGTCCGATGACCTTTTTTAAGCGATGTATAAACTTAATCTAGGAAGAAAAGCTATCTTTGAATGTTGATATCCTCTACTTAAAATGTCTTGACTTTCTCACTTGTATGCAAAATAATACATTTTTGCTTAATCCATTAAACTGATACTCAATTCACTAAAAAAATATTTTTAATTACGAACTAATGTTAATCTAAAAAATGTATGGATGTATCCACCTTATTTTTCAATGTGAAAGTGTGCTGTTTTCTAGTAATGTATGAGACTTCCAGTTGCTGTAGGGAACACTATTTTGACTATTTGACTAGTGACTATTTTAAGACGTTTTGTGTACATAATTGACACTAATTGTGTAACTATAACACTTTAGTGTGTAGAAATTAGCAGGAATAACACATTGGCTGAGTTAAAAGTAACATAAAATGTTCAGGTCCCACAATTTTTTTGGTTTTTCAGCATTTTTGTGTATTTGAACCCTTACCAACAATGGTTGTATGATTTTGAGATACATCTTTTCACACTAAACTTGGGGGACTCATTTGCAACTAGAAGGTTCAGACACTCACTGATGCTTTAGAAGGGAAAACGATGCATTAAAAGCCAGGGGTGAAAACCTTTGAACAGAACAAAGATGTGTACATTTTTCTTATTTTGTCTAAACATCTTTTTTTTTTTTCATTTAGTACTGCCCTTCAGAAGATACTTGCATGTTTCCCAGGGGACAAAATAAGTTAAATTTACCCTGATCTTCAAATTTAAAACGATTTCACCCCGGCTCTTAATGCGTTGTGTTTCCTTCTGGAGCATCAGTGAGCGTTTGAACCTTCTGTAATAGTTGCATATGTATGGAGTTAGAATTGTTGCATAATTCCAAATAAATACATTATGATCCACAAATAAATGTAAAGCGATTGACAAAAACAACCATATACACTAAATAAATAGAATGAGATCCACAAATAAATCTTAGAGTTCCACAAACATGAATTATATTCACAAGTAAAAAAATTCGAATTGCAAATAAAAAACATACTCACACACATATTTTTTTAATCCTACAAACACAAATTCGACCTGCATTTATATGTGAATCGTGTACTGTGCATTTGTAGATCGCTACGCGTATTTGTGGATTGCTCTCTGTGCATTTGTAAATCGCTGCGCGTATTTGTGAATTTTGAAACAATTCAAGCGTCAAGACGCAAACTAATCCACAAATGCATGGACTCCACCCACCTTTTACTTAAGCCAATCAGATACCGGCCACGTGGGGCTGACCAATCGTTGCATGTTCTTGCTCCAACCAATCACGTTTTTACGGTGACCGTAAGGGGAAACCTTCGGTTCACTTATGTTTGTCTTGGCCACTACATTTAACTCGTGGGAACCTGATATTATGTCGTGGCCACGAGATATTAATTCGTGAGAACATCATATTATGTTAGCATATGTTATTTGTCATATTCGTTATTTCCCCCTTCATTTTGATCTCTTAACTTTCTGAATGTAGGTTCTATGACTGGGATATTTACTGGAATGCAGTTCAAAGGTTGAATTTAACATATATTGTATTTTATTTAGTCTATTAATAGACAAATATAGTGTTTCACTAAAGAGTGAATTAATCACGTAGTTTCGTTTGGAAATCATTTATCGTCAGAGTAAAATAGGCCTACATGACATTCCTTCTATTAACGTTAACTGATCTTCTTTTTTCCGTAGTTGTATTATTATTATCGTCATCATTATTATAATTATTACTATTATTATTAGCCTATTATTATTGTATATATTTTTATTTTTGTTTATATTCGTTTTCCCTCTTGATTTCTATCTCTTTACTTAACGTTCTATATGGAAATGATACTGTAAATGCTTGACATTTGCTATATGATTGATTTTTACTGGAATGTAGTTTAAAGGTTGAAATTAAACATTTTATTTAGTTATGTCTAATAATAGACTAAACTATATAATACTATTCTGTTTCACTGAGGAATGAATCATTCACGTAGTTTCATTTGTAAATGAAACGTGGGCAACACACAGCATAATTACAATCATAAAGTCATATAATATATGTCAAGCATTTTAAGTATCATTTCCATATAGAACGTTAAGAGATCAAATTAAGGGGGAAACGAATATAAACGAAAATAAAAATATATAAAATGTAGGCTAATAATAATAGTAATAATTATAATAATGATGACGATAATAATAATACAAACTACGAAAAAGACAATCAGTTATAATAGAAGGAATGTCATGTAGGCCTATTTTACTCTGACGATAAATGATTTCCAAACGAAACTACGTGATTAATTCACTCTTTAGTGAAACACTATATTTGTCTATTAATAGACTAAATAAAATACAATATATGTTAAATTCAACCTTTGAACTGCATTCCAGTAAATATCCCAGTCATAGAACCTACATTCAGAAAGTTAAGAGATCAAAATGAAAGGAAAAATAACGAATATGAGACGAATAACATATAACATAATATGATGTTCCCACTAATTAATATCACGTGGCCACGAAATAATATCAGGTTCCCACGAGTTAAATGTAGTGGCCAAGACAAACATAAGTGAACCGAAGGTTTCCCCTTACGGTCACCGTAAAAACGTGATTGGTTGGAGCAAGAACATGCAACGATTGGTCAGCCCCACGTGGCCGGTATCTGATTGGCTTAAGTAAAAGGTGGGTGGAGTCCATGCATTTGTGGATTAGTTTGCGTCTTGACGCTTGAATTGTTTCAAAATTCACAAATACGCGCAGCGATTTACAAATGCACAGAGAGCAATCCACAAATATGCGTAGCGATCTATAAATGCACAGTACACAATTCACATATAAATGCAGGTCGAATTTGTGTTTGTAGGATTAAAAAAATATATGTGCGAGTATGTTTTTTATTTGCAATTCAAATTTTTTTACTTGTGAATATAATTCATGTTTGTGGAACTCTAAGATTTATTTGTGGATCTCATTCTATTTACTTAGTGTATATGGTTGTTTTTGTCAATCGCTTTACATTTATTTGTGGATCATAATGTATTTATTTGGAATTATGCAACAATTCTAACTCCATACATATGAGTCTCTCAGTTGTCCTTAGTGTAAAAAGATGGATCTCAAAATCATATAGTCATTGTTGGAAAGGGTTTCAATACACAAACATGCTAAAAAAAAATAATAATAATAATTTGTGGGACCTGAAGGTTTATTCTGAAGAACAGCGGGCAGTTTAACTGTTTAGGACAAACAAGGGACTCATGAACAACTATCACTAAACAAAAACCACAGCTGTGGATCATTCAGGTAACGACAGTGTTAAGAATCAAGTGTATGTAAACTTTTGAACAGAATCATTTTTATAAATTCAACTATTATTTTCTCTTGTGGACTATATGTAAACATCTTTTATGTGAAATATCTTATTCAGGTCAGTATTTTTGGTAAAATAATTCACATTTTACAGATTCTGCAAGGTGTACTGTATGTGAACTTTTGACTTCAACTGTATGTGTAACTTATATTAATGCAGCTTACATAAGGGACTGTTTACACAGGGCGCAGTACAATAAAACGTTTCATGGCGTGCTTTTTACTTCTTTTTTTAACTTGTCATGGCGTCTTCAATACAAACCGCAAGACAAAATAGAGGAAAGTAGGCTAAGTCTTTTTAAAATTGATTTTATTTGTGAAAATGGGTTTAAATGGGCTGCAATACATTTTTAAAGTGAAGAAATAAATGTCTTATTATTCAGAATAATAACACTTATGTATGTGTGTGTGTGTGTGTGTGTGTGTGTGTGTGTGTGTGTGTGTGTGTGTGTGTGTGTGTGTGTGTGTGTGTGTGTGTGTGTGTGTGTGTGTGTGTGTGTGTAAACTTTGAATATGTTAAGCTGAATGCAAGAACAAAGCCACATGTAGAAAACACTGCAACGCCGGATCCCCAAACAGGGACAGACAGCGCTCCCTGCTGAACATGCTTCAGGGATTTTAAATAGAGTTTCTTTTGTGTTTCCCTGCAACTCCACAGTATCCCAGCCTCAAGACTGACTGCATCCACACAGTGAAATGAAAATACAGCAGACCCACGACCAAGGTCTGGTGTCTTCCACTAGATACCCACCCAAAAGTCGCTTTTGCTCTTAGTTATGGTTAGTTATAAGTTTACAGAATAAATGAGTTCTGTTACTAACAGGTTTGGAAATGATATGAGGATAAGTGAGTGATGCCAGAATAATTATGCAAATTAAAACAAAACAAACAAACATGGTTGATAAATGATTGCTTAAGTTCTCACCTTGTAGTGCTCCTCTACAGACGGTGACCCATTTATCTCCTCGTATTATATTAAGGAGGTTTTCTTCTTTACTGTGACAGATTTAGAGGTATAATTGAAACACTTGGGGTAAAAAACGTGTTGCTTACTTTCTTAAACTGTCAGAAACTAGGCCTACTTCTATTGGGGGAGGACAGTCTGTCACAGTCAAATCTGATGATATGTGTTAACTGCACACCCTTAGAAAGCAGCCAGTGCATCTTCAAGAGTACATTAATCTGTACAACAAAAGTATACTTTATTCAATTATATTTTTTATCATGTAGGTTGATTGTAATTGTTCTGTTAACATTATAATATTTTTTCTATCGGTTTTCTAGCAGTGTGAAGACACTTGGGTGTTAACGTTTGTTTGGCATCACTGTACGAGTCGTGCTGTCATTTGCATTATGCAAATATGCTGTCTGCAGTCTTTTATCACTAGATGGCGCTGTCAGTCTAAACAGCTGTCAAGGCATCATTTAGTCAGTGTGTAATGCTGAATATCTGTAACAGTTCCTGTAGGCCAGATACAGAGAGTAAGGAAAATATTTTTATCTAATCTATTTTTGATATGATTTTATCACGAAATTCGCTCAAGTTGTTCTTTCCCCTTAAAATCAGATGGTAAATAGGAAATATGTAGCCTACACGCTTGAAAATAAAGTTTTTTTTATTGACATCAGTGGTTCTATGAAGAACCTTGAACATCCATGGAACCTTTCGAATGCAGAAAAGGTTCTTTATAGTTGAAAAAGATTCTTTAGATTTTTTAAATGTTCTTTAAAATGGTTATTTTAGAAACTGTTCACTGAAAGGTTCTTCCCCCTTAACATCAGATAAAATAGGCTATATGCCTACACGCTTAAAATTAAAGATTTTTTATTGGCATCAGTGGTTCTATTAAGAACCTTGAACATCTATGGAACCTTTTAAATGCAGAAAACGTTCTTTATAGTTGAAAAGGTTCTTTAGATTTTTAAAAGCTTTTTCAAAATGGTTCTTTTAGGAACTGTTCACTGAAAGGTTCTTTGGGGAATCTGTTTCTTCTATGGCATCACTGCAAAAACACACTTTTGGAATCTTTATTTTTTAACGTGTTGGTTAAGTTTTTTTTTTTTTTTTAAGTTTTTTTTTTATTGTAGTACCAAACAAACTCAACAAAATGATTTTATGATGATGATATGATGAACGATGAGGAAAATCAGTATTAGACTATACAATTAAATCATAATAAATAAATAAATCTTTCACATTAACATTAAACCACACACAAACGACACATGGAAATTAACCATGTGGAATTATTTAAAAAAAGAAAGAGAGAGAAAAAGAAAAGAAAAAAGAAAGGTGATTAAATAACCACATTTGATTATATCTCTAAATTTTGATCTAAGTCTAAGAAATACTTTCCCAAACTTTTGTATTTTATTTGTAAATTATTGTTATTGTTATTTATTTTGTTTTGCTTTTTACTTGGCAAATTCAAGTAGGCTAATTAAATATTAAAAACAAAACAAACAGAAACCATCACATAAATTCTAATGGTTTCCACTACAAATACCGTTACAAACTAACTTTTAAACATTACAAATGGTTTCCTCTAGTGTGTTTTAAATATTTTCCATTAGGATTTAGTGGTTTTTAACATGACACCAATAGGCGACCAATTATTACCAGTATATAAACCAACAGACATACAGTTTCCATTAAAACCAGTACAATACATATTATAATCATTTAACCCATTACAAATTCTGTGATGTTTTTTTTTTTCAGCAGAGAAAACAGATCCAAACCATTACATAATAAAGACGCGCATCCTTCCGCAGACAGTCCCTGACATAACAAAACGTTGCTATGCACGACCAAAAAAAAAAAAAAAAAAAAAAAAAAAATCCGATATGGGTGCTTAGATTTTTAGCACTAATCGAATGTTTTTGAAATTATTTATTTCATTCATTCTATTTAATAAAATCTTTATCTTGGGGGTTTCTTCAGTGTTTACACATTTTTCAATACTAGAAAATCAAGTAACATGTTTGTTCCCATCTTTAAAATGGCCCTACTTTCTCTATCTTCTCTTAATAATTCATTATCACATGAAAACCCTTGATTTCGCCGATACTGGAAGCATGAGGGCTTGGATGGCCTACACCCAGTTTCTGCGCATTGTGTCTTCAGATCAGGTGAAATGCAAAAATGGGCTGTGATCGGCATTCATGTTGAGCGGATCAGCTGATCGTGAATCAGGCCGCAGCCGGTGGGTGGAGTGAGTGATGGGGCTGTGGGCGGGGCTTTACGCTCTTCAATAGCCTGTGTGCGTGAAGTAAAACTAGTCTGAAAACAAGACGTGCAACAAGTGACTTTGACTAACTGAGAGGAGATGGGGCTTTCGCTTTGTGTCACGGCTGTTCACAGAGTTTGATCAACAAACAAACGCATTTTTTTGGATAAACGACAGAAAGCGGTAAGCGGTGCTTTTGGATTTATTGTGTTTTTATAACAAAACAAAAATATGTTTGAATCTCTGCTATTCTAGAGGCATTAGGGCAACATGGTAGTAGGTGAATGATTTACTAAAATGTATTACAACATTTAAATTAAAGTTTATAAACTGAGCACCCAAACAGGTAATGTTCTTGTATGAAAAACCAAACTAGCCTATATTATTAAACTGCACCTGCAGTGCTTGGAGCATGTTAGGATGATTGTTTGGTATTACGCAAAACATTAATAAGTATGCAGAAATCAATACAAAATATGGCTTTTGGCTCAACCATGTGCATGTTTTAGTTAAGTAGGCTAGTGCATAGAAATGCAACCCCAAAATAAATAGATGCATTATTCACTAGCCTAAGATTTACAGTGTAGTGTGAACCTAATTTTTTTTTTAAATCATTAAAAATATGTAGTTTAAAACAATTCATGCACTCTGCCTGATGTAAGTAAACCCAAAAAAAGTTCATTGTAAGATGGCTGAGCATTCCTGTTATTCCTCCTGACAGAGTTACAGTGTTTGCTCTGTCATCTAGAGAATGATTATCCATAAACCTCATTGTTGAACCTTTTTTGTTGATGTTCCATAGCTATAGTCATGTTTTTGCTCTGGATCAGGGCCACGGTTGGAGTTGGTAGTGTGAGTTAAACTTGAAACAGTTGAGAATGCAGATGGAGGCCTTGCTGCAAGAGTTGGCCCAGCCTGAGATAGCTTCCCTGTCAGACTCGGAGCTGCACATTTCCAGTGGGCACAATGAGAGGAAAGGAGCTACATTAACACCATTGAGTCTCTCTGCACATAGTACATGTGATACAGGAGCTGAAAGAGGCTATTGTGTCATATCCTTTTTTTCTGCAGCAGAGCTCTGTTCCTTGTGGATAAGGGGGCTTGCTGCTTTTTAACTTGCTCTTATTGTTCTTTCTCATCCCCCTCTATGGCCTGGAAAGTTTGAGTCTCTTCTGCTCTCTTGAGTGTGTTGGCCGATGAGAAGAGCTTTCCCTTATTATGATGTGTTTTTGTAGTAGTTTTCCAATTTTATGCTTTCAACCTGAAGTCTCTAGTGTCACCTTCATTCTTTATTGAACAGATTCTTTACTTGCCCATTGAAAATGAACCAATGCCGTCTTTGTTTTCTTCATTGTCAAGCCCTCAGGGATCTCACAGGTTGCATGCACCGTAATACATTGCATGCTTTGGTCATACCATTTGCTGTTGCGACAAAGACATCAATATGACTCATGCAGTCTTTTGTTGTCTTTGAGGTGAGAGGATGTTATCAGTGGGGTCCAGAAGAAACTGATAATAGCCGGTTGCCTGGTGTGATGCCTGTAGTGCGGTGATATTTTTGCAGCTTTGTGTTTTGCCATTCCTGAGGCACAATACTGTTGCTCATTGCGTATGTCACTGAAGTTCTTTGGAGGTGATGACACTGTCGTACACAGTCAAAAAATGGCAGCATTTTGAATGAGTTGTACTTGAAGAACCAAGTTACATGAAATTGTCGCTTCATTCATCGCTATACTTTAGTTCATTTCCATAAAGATATGAGCTGTTGACAGACAATTCAGTCACCAGCTGTTTCAAGACAATTGAATACTAAATCTGACTTCCTCAGTTTTTTCCTCTGCTTATCTTTCTAGCACAGCCCCCATACTGTACAGTGACATCATTTACCTTTGTTTGTTTTTGTTGAGATATAACCTACGTTGCAATTTCTGTTAGCTTTAGTCAGCAATGTCAATATGCTTGAGATTACAAAGTCTGAGACCAAGCTTAAAGTTACTTAATTTGCAGTTACTTAATTTTCTGCATGCTTGGCATGCTCTTATGAAGTTAGTGCTTATTATTGCAGTGTTTGTAATGGCAAGTCATCTAACTCAAGTTCCTTGGAATAGCTACAAAGATTGTGGCACGTGCCTGTGTCAATGTTTGTTTCAGAATAAATTCCCAAACCCTGAGCAATGGATATGTTTAAAAGGCTTTCAAGGTCCTGTTTTGTCCAAACAACCTTTGTGGTGGGGATCATTCTAAAAGCTTTAGTTTATCTTTGGTTTGGGCTCTGAAAAGTAAAAATGATCTTATTTTAAGTCTTAAAGAGGTAATCGGAGGTAATCGGATTTAAAACTCACTTTTACATGTTGTTTGAACATAAATGTGTGTTGGCAGTGTGTGTAGTGTGTACACAACCACTCTATAATAAAAAAATCCACCCAATGGTATTTTTTTAATCCTTATAAATAATGTTTCGTTTTTTAAATCAAGCCATTTTCAGCTTCTTGCCTGTGTGAGGTCACAAAGAAGGCCACGCCCACGATAGTTGATTGACATGGCCCTCTTACCTTAGACTCGCCCTGAGTGAGCAGTGAACAGTACGACCACCATTGTTTCGACGCCGGAGCAGCAGTAGACAAGAATGGCTCCTAAGCAATTGAGGTGTTGTTGATGGATGTAATAATGATCATAGCAGTCATCATTTACTCCCAACATCTGAGCCGCTGAAGACGCAGAGGATTAACGCTACTTTCGTTTTGGAGGGAATGCACCCTCCGATCTACCTAAATGTGTCTATGTTCACGCAAATCATTTGTGACCCAGCTTCACCTACAGAAGAACTGAGTATAAGGGTTTTTATTAGGGATGCACCAAAATGAAAATTCTTGGCCGAAACCGAAAACCGAAAAAGAGGAAACCAAGGCCGAAAACCGTAACGGCGAAAGAATTATGCCAATTATTAGTACCATTGCATTTATGGCTATGACTGTGTACTAATCTTACTAAAATCAAGGCATTGCAATTGCATGAATTAATATTAAAGTTTCAAAGAATAAATCAATTATATTAATTTAAACAATTATTATCAATCAATTATTATATTACTTAAATAACAAATACATATATTTTACTGCCTTTGTTTAAATTGTTTAATAGTTTAAATTTTTATAACACATTATCTTGTGGATCCATCAGTTCACATTTACAACTCTACGTGTTTCTCTTCCAGCAGGAGTCGCTTTCAGAATGGTAGTACACAAAGCAGCGCAGCAAATGACTTTGAAATAGGGCTGGGCGATAATTCGATAACGATAATTATCACGATATAGTTTTTTTTTTTTTTTTTTTTTTCTCGATTAAACGATAATGACAGTTCGATAAGCACTCGATAATATTTACGCACTATGCGTAACGACACGAAGGCATTTTGCAGCCTGCACTTCCGGATGCCACACTCAGTATTTAGTTTACAGCCACAGGGCTCTAGAGTGTGACCATTTCACTCGCATTTGCGACTAAAAATTAGTACGTGCGACTGTAAAAAAAAAATATTTAGGAGCACCATGTGCGACTGACCCGATCAGCATATTTGTGTTTGCGCTCAGCGGAGCTTCAAAGGTTTCTATGTATTTTTGCAACGCTGAGTAATGTATCACAGACATATCTCACCAATCCTTTCATAAATGAAGTGTAGAGAGAGTGTAAATAAGAGACTGATTGTGCAGTAAAGAGAGCATCGTTGTTTATAATAGAGCTTTGTGATATCGCAAACTAAGATTAGTGACAGCTTTTAATAATTTTTAAGGGAGTTTGTAAATGAGATATTGATCTAATACAGCAGTTAAATAAACAAGAAGTTATTATTAAGTGACTTACATTGACTGACTACAACACTATACCTGATTTTGTTCCATTTCGTCGTCAAAAGTAATCTGAAACAAGTCACAACTGCGCGCATCTCCATTCAAACACAGCGGAGTTTTGTTTATGAATGAAACGTGCGTTTTAAACTAATCTAGTGAAATGATTCAATTTTCCATTCATAAAGACATTCACTTGCTGTATTCCCGAATGAACCATCCGTTCGAACGAATCAAATGAATGATATGATTTCAGTAATTAAATCAGTGTCTTACCGCCACCTGCTGGCAGATCTGTTCAGTTATTTAAACCTTTGATATTTCTGTATTCAAAATTTTTTATTTAAAACATTAATCTCAACATGAATTTATGATTTTGATTGCACTCATGTCACCTCTGAGCCTCATTAAACATACGCAAAGGTAAAAAACTAAATTCCCCTGTAAATCACTTTGAGGAATCAAATATCACCTTGTTATAGGAAGGCAAATTTTTTTATCAGAATTTTAATTATTGTTTAGAATGTGCTCCTAAATTTAAGTTAGGAGCACAAGTGCTCCTAGCAAGAAAAGTAAGCGTAGAGCCCTGAGCCATTATTTTTTTTTATTTATATTCATATTTTTATGTTTATACAAAATGTGTTAAATCAGCTGCACAAAGGGATTGGCATGCTGAAAAGATTTGCCTATTCTTATTTTTGTTGTATGATAAATATCATTAAAAATCACTCTGCATTTACAGTCAGAACCATGTTACAAGTGTTGTATCATATTGCACTTATTTTTTTTTATAAAAACGTTTTATATATTCTATTAATATTAATAATATTGTATTCTATTGATGTTGATTTTACTAGTAATATTCTAATCTGTATTCTACCTCAATTGATCATTGTTTGGAAAGTATTTGTCATGTTCTGACAATAAACCATAAATAATAATTAACTGTCTGTTTTTCTTTCATTCAGGAGTAAAAATCTGCCTTTAAAATTGATAGATATAAAGATTAGACATTTATCACTCACTGAAAGCTACATCTGTCTGCGCTCAATGTGTCGATCTCTGCTCTCATCACTGCACACATGACTGCAGACACACCCCCTCTTGAAATTTCGGCATTACAAGTTTTGCAAATCGCTATCCGTGGGTCTTTATCAGATATACTGAAATACGTCCACACCGCAGACGTGTTGCTTCAGACAAGCACATGCATGCCGCGGTTTCTGTTTGCGTCAATATACTGTTTTGGCCGTGTTGTTTCGGTGCTAAAAATCTTTCGGTCAAAAAGGTCTTTTCGGCCGAAAATTTTCAGTGGACGAATATTCGGTGCATCCCTAGTTTTTAATGAATCTTTGCAAATCACTTTTCTTAATAATGTGCTAGTTAGCAAGTTCTGTTCATTGCAACCCACTTCGGTGCATGTCCCTTTAAATACTAATGAGCTCTGCTCACTCCGCCCCTCTCTTTCGTGGGGTGATGAGCCATTCTCTAAGACAGCGGTTCTCAATTCCAGTCCTCGCGCCCCCCCGCTCTGCACATTTTGTGTGTTTCATGTATCGCTTCCGACGTTTGTTCTATTCCAACGTTACTGCCCTTCGAAGTGGACATCACGGGATATTCCGCCATTATTCATTAGTTCGAAGCGAGCGTATGTGTTCCATTTGAAGGTCATTATAGCGTGCGAGACGTAAATTTAAAATGCATTTATTTACAGATGCACTTATGTCACACTTCTCTAGTAAGTTTCATCTGTGTGTGAAGACGCTACATGCGGTGGCGTAGCGTAAATATGTGAATGAATGTTTCGAAGTAGAGTAAACAGATTTCCCCCGCTTAGGGAGCAGGGAGCAATGAACACTGTGCAGGCAATGTCAATCGGAACACATCCTGCACGGACCTCACTTCTAATGAGCTCGTTATCTGAATCAGGTGTGTTAACTAAGCGAGACATGCAAAATATGCAGAGCGGGGGGGCGCGAGGACTGGAATTGAGAACCGCTGCTCTAAGAGACTTAAACTTTACTTGAACTTGCTAACTAGCACATTATTAGGAAAGGCGATTTGCTATGGTTCATAAAAACACTTATACTCACTTCTTTTGTAGGTGAAGCTGGATCATAAATGATTAATGCGAACATAGATGCATTTAGGTAGATTAGGGGTGCTTTCCCTTCAAAAACATAAGGAATCCTCTGCGTCTTCAGCAGCTCAAATGTCGAGAGTAAATGGTGACTGCTATGTTCATTATTACATCCAACAACAAAACACCTCAATCGCTTGGGAGACATTTTTGTCTACTTCTGCTCCTGTGCCGAAACAGTGGTGGATTGTTTACAGCTCACTCAGGGTGGGTCTACACTAAAACACCAGTGTCACTCTGTTAATGGCTTGATCTGAGAAAGTGGTTATGATTTATGGGGATTTAAAAAACACTGGGTGGATTTTTATCATTATAGGGTGATTGTGTACACATACTGCCAAGATTTATGTTCAGACAACATGTAAAAGTGAATTTTGCACCCGATGACCCCTTTTAAAAGATAAAACTACAGGTATATGGCATAATCAAATGTTGTCAGTTTTATTGTACTGCAGAGATACTGTAAGCATCACAAACTACTTGTGTAATAATGAGATTATGGCTTTGTTTGCAGAGGTGAGCTGCTCCGCAGAGAGGGATTTGGTTGTTTCTGTCAGTCTTCCTGATGGAGTCTTACAGAGTTAGCGGCATACCAAACACTGGACTATCACAAGGCTATACGCAGGCTTCCCGCTCAAGAGGCCAGAGCAATGGTACTTATGGCCTCAGCATCAGAGTTCAAGGAATAGATGGACACCCCTATGTGGTCCTCAATAACCAGGATAGAGGTCCAAACCCCTATGCAGCTCCACAAAACAATAATGGATATATGGATTCTGAAAGCCCGTTCAGTTATGATGAATATGATTCCAAAGGAAGCAGGAAGAATCTTTCTGAAGGCCCGTATATGGATTTTATGTCTCCAAAGCTCCATGGAGGTCCTCACAATGGGACTTCTGATCCTAAGAAGCAGTCCAGTCTGTTAAACTTCCAAAAGCATCCAGAGATTCTCAAGCCATATGACCCTCAGAGCAATACTCTTGATAGCTTTCGAAGTCTGCCTTCAGTTGAGATTCGAAATCCCTACCCAGCATCCCTACCCAGAGCCAACTCCCCAATTGTGAGCCAATCTAGATCCTCCAGCCAAGTTCCAGAACTAGATGACAGGGGACACGCCCAATCTCAGGTTCGTCCCCAGACGCTCCCATTCAGTGTCCAACCTCAAACCGGTCCAGCCAAAGACCATGTTCTGCCACAGCCTCAGGTCAAACCCCCTGTTCAAACACAACCTCAGGTTAAGCCGCCATTTAATAAGACTCCAGTGCCCTACCAGTCTCAGCCTTCACAACGCCTTCCAGTTCCTCAGCCATCTACAATAGCCAACAACCCCAATGACCAAACCAAGGCCTCTTCTAGACCTTCCAGCTCAGTAAGTAGCACAAACTCCAGTTTGGAGCGAAGTCGACGTGAGCCAGATGTGTTGCCATTGCGCCGCGTTGACTCAAGTGGCCCAGTGCTGCAGTCTTCCTCCTCCCGAAACTCCTCTCTGGGCTCCACCACACCAACCAAGGAAGACCAGTTGGACCAGCTTTATGCAGAGACTATCAACCGCCATGAGAACCGCCGCTACATCCCTTTTCTGCCTGGCACAGGGCGTGACATTGATACTGGTTCAATTCCGGGCGTGGATGAACTCATCAAGAAGTTTGACACTAAAGAGATTCAGCAACGCAGGGGTCGCTCAGGGCGGAGAAATCGACTTAATCCAGAAGATCGCAAACGTTCTCGTAGTGTTGATAGCGCCATGCCGTTCGCCCTTGAGGGTGACTCTGACTACCTGGATGAAGTTAGTCGGAATCGAGGCAGGTCTACTGAGCATCTCCTTCGCCCCTCACTGCTCCTGCAGAAGAGCCCTGGAGTGAAGTCCTCCCCCATGTCGCCAACTTCCCCTGTTGGACCCAGGATAAACCTAAGAAACGCAACACAAGTTAAAAGTGCTCCAGGCTCTCCTCAGGGCACAGTCTCCAACTCTTCAGCTGCTGTTTTAGGCTACAAGAATCCCCAGAGTCGCCCCTCTGTAGCACCTGTAGAGAATAAAAATGAAGAGGCCAAACCATCACAGAGTATGAAGTACCTGTCAAGTGTGAAAACAGGATCAATTTCTCGTCCCGCTGTCAATGGTAAAACATCAAGCACTGAAGTGGATGCTCAGGTAAGAAAGCATTGCCTTCTTTCTTGCTGTACTGATACATTCCCACCATTATGGGGGGAGCAGTAATTTGTTTTATGCATGTATACATGTAATAACATGTATTTCTCTTTTTTCTTTTTTTGCTCAGGTGACACCTGATCTTCTGAAAGGTCAAGAAGAGCTTTCACAACAAACAAATGAAGAGACTGCCAAGCAAATATTATTCAGTTACCTCAAAGATGGGTGGGTACACTTTCCAAATCCAAATATATATATGTAACCAGCAGCACATATATCATATATCGGTATTTACTTGCCAGTGTATTTTAGGTTTGAAGATGATGAAAATACACACACACAAAAAAAAGAAAATTTAAATAATTTATTTATGAATACATTTTTAAATATAATAATATTATCAAACTACTATTTTTTTTATTTAGTTTATTTAAAAAATAAACTATAAACTAAAATAAATATAGTGCGATAATACTATTTTTTTACGAGTCACACTATGTGCGATGTGAGCACCAAATTAAATTGAACCAGGCCGATGATGTGCAACGCTGTGTGTATATAATATAATATAATTTATATTATATTATTGGCCTTAACAAACAGAAATAATTTCCTTTATTATTTTTTTCTGCTACATTATAGCAGAAAATATACATTTTTATAAAAGTTATACAATTATAAAAGTGACAACTGTGTGCTTATTGGTCTAGGGTTGTTTCCTACTCAATAGTGTTCACTCTTTTTTTCTTTTTTTTCTAAGAAGTGAGTTTTTTCTTGGAGTTGAAGGTAGTTTCCACATAGTCTGACATATAATGATAACACTACAAGAATTTTACCTCCCCTACATTTCTTCTTCGTTTGTATACAGTAGAATCATCCACTCACAACTCCAACTCCCACACCTCTGTCTCACCCTTTCAGGGAAAAAACAGGTTCTTAATGTCCCTCCTGAAACATCTCACATCAAAATCGCAAGTCATATTTATTATGAAAACTTTTGTAAAAAAAAAAAAAAAAAATCTGGCTGTTAAATGTTCCAGACGGTTCTTTGCCAAATAAAAATGGTTTTAGCCCAGATCTGTTATTTTTCTCAGACTAAATTTACATCCAAAGCAGTGCTGTTTCCTGCTCTCATCTAATCCTGCATGATCACTGCACAGCTTCAAACGCATGCTGTAGGTGCCCGACAACCCAACCTGCTCTAGTGAATAGCTGAACCTGTGCCCTCCCTGAACTCTGTGTTCTTGATGTCAAAAGTTCCGCCCTCTCTGCATTCCTCATGTGCCGCATGGAGGGAGGTGAGCAGACTGGATTATACACCAGTGTCTGTGAACCCTCTGAAGCCTTGCAGATGTAGGATCAGATATCTTCTGGTCAATGGCAACCTTTATTAACCAACCCTGCACACAATATTTGTTCTGGGGTAGTAGTTAGTTACCATTCAATGGCACGTGCCGTAGATGCACCAAGGTTAAGAGTCATGGTAGTTGTAATATAGAAAAAGAAATATTGTCAGCAGTGTTGTGACATGACACTGTTGGCGACAGCTACCTACGTCATGAAACCTTTAATGACAGCCCGCTCTGTGGGAGGTGTGTGTGTGTGTGTGTGTGTGTGTGTGTGTGTGTGTGTGTGTGTGTGTGTGTGTGTGTGTGTGTGTGTGTGTGTGTGTGTGTGTGTGTGTGTGTGTGTGTGTGTGTGTGTGTGTGTGTGTGTGTGTGTGTGTGTGTGTGTGTGTGTGTGTGTGTGTGTGTGTGTGTGTGTGTGTGTGTGTGTGTGTGTGTGTGTGTGTTTCACAGAGAGGCGGTGCTGGTTTGTTAGTTTCTCCTCTCTCTTTGTGAAATCTAATGATATGCTTTAGTCTGTATTTGCATGGCAGTAACCCAATGTTCTGTGCTTTTCCCTGATGCATCACTTGAGTGCTCTGGGAACATGCGGGCATCCGTGTCGCTACTCAGACACACATTCCTAGACATGTGACTTGTTAAAAGAAGGCAGTAATTAGGGTGGCCAGGTCATAAGGTGACACATCAAAGCTTGAGTACTCTGTACTCTCCACGCGGGCAAAGAGCCAGGCTGATTTTTCCCAGAAATATCAGGGATTATACTCTGATCCAGTCACTCACACACACACTATCAACACAGTTGACTCAGAGGAAAGGACTTTCAAACTATCTGAATGAATTATGAACACTTGTGTCATGTTTTGCAGGAGCAATGATAACGATGACACCACCAAGAGGAAGGTCAACCTGGTGTTCGAAAAAATCCAGACTTTGAAGTCACGGGCTGCCGGGAACGTGCAAGGCGACAACAAAGTGAGCCGTTGTTGTGGTATTGTAATTGGGTTCAACAAACAGCTAAGACCGTGAGCCTCTTATAAGAGAGACTTAGTCTATCTCTTGGAGAAAGTATAAAGGCTAGTTGAGGTTATTTACTCAGCGAACAGCGTAGGCATGGCTAATGTTTAAACATATGCAAGCAAAATCAGACCAGAACCTAATCTATTTTTGCTGAATTGATTTTAAGTTGTTATATACAGTGGAGGTCAAAAGTTTATATACACCTTGCATAATCTGCTAAATGTTCTTTAGAAAAATCCTTCAGGTCTCGCAAATTCTTTGGTTTTTCAGCGTTTTTGTGTATTTGAACCTTTTCCAACATTGATTGTATGATTTTGAGATACATCTTCTCACACTGAGGACAACTGAGTGCAACTATTACAGAAGATTCAAATGCTCACTGATGCTTCAGAAGGAGACACAATGCATTAAGAGCCGTGGGGTGAAAACTTTTGAATGGAATGAGGATATGTAAATTTTTCTTATTTTGCCTAAATATCATATTTTTGTTCATTTGGTACTGCCCTTCAGAAGCTACAGGAGATACTAACATGTTTCCCAGAACACAAAATAAGTGAAATTTACCCTGATCTTCAAATTCAAAAAGATTTCACCTCCCGGCTCTTAATGCATTGTGTTTCCTTCAGTTGTCCTCAGTGTAAAAGATGGATCTCAAAATCATACAGTCATTGTTGGAAAGGGTTCAAATACACAAAAATGCTGAAAAACAAAGAATTTGCGGGTGGATCATTTTAACACAGTATTAATAATTAAGTGTATTCTGAACAGGGTCATTTTTATAAATTCAACTATTACTTTGTCTTGTGGACTATATATAAACGTCTTTCATGTGAAATATCTTATTCAGGTCAGTACTAAATAAAAAATAACATGCATTTTGTATGACCCCTTATATTTTGGTAAAACAATTAACATTTTGCAGTTTCTGCAAGTATGTAACCTTTTGACCTCAACTGTATGTTTATTTTTTAACACTCACATCTACAAAGTCCTGAAATTGTGTATAAAAATCTTACAGTGATTGAGCAGTATAAATTCCCATCTTTTCTGATATTTTTGAATCTGTATCAAATTACTCTTATATATCACTGAAAAGAGCTCTGTTGCTAATAAACATTTCTCTTTCAGTCTCCAGACCTTGCAGCCCAGGCTAGAGCCCTTCAGGAGCAGAAAGCAGAACTGGAAAAAGAAATCACTGGTCTTAAGAAACAGCTTGAGGATGAAAGCAAGGTAACGGTGAAACCCTCTCTCTCTCTCTCTTTCTCTCTCCACTAATACCTCTACTGCTTTAACTCGTCAACTGTACCTTGGACCCCTGCTCTGTCTGTTTAGTCAGTCTGTTAGAAGCTGATTGAAAATCCCGCTCCTATCACCCCTTAAGATCAATAATCAAATTAACCAATTACTGGCTTATTATAAAGACTAGGCCTTAAATCCAAAAAAAGATGCACAGTTTCTCAAACGGTCAAAGATTTTTAAGGTTCTGTAAGGTTGCTGTCATTTCATGTCCTTACTGTCATTTCTTATTATGTCTTTCCTGCAGAAACGCAGTGATCTGAGCCAGTCTCAGATAAAGGCGGGAACAGGAATGAAAGACTTGAGGAGAGAGTTGGACCAGAGTCAAGCTGAGTGCAGCAGACTGCGGGACAAGCTTAGTAAAACAGAGGCTGACCTGCGCACTACAGTGGATGAGTAAGATACTGTCCTGTGGACAGACTCACACAGAATATGTACCCTGCTGAAAAAAACTAAATCACCATCACAGAATTTGTGCTGGTTATAATAGGACCCTGTGGGTCTCTACTGGTAATTGGTCACCTTTTATTGGTGGCTTGTTAAAATTAAAATTATGGAATATGTCCCTAAACACACTACAGGAAACCATTTTTAATGGTTAAAAGTTGATGATTTGTAATGGTGTTTGTAGTGGAAACCATTAGAACACCTGTAATTGATCAAATTTAGCTAAAAGCTTATATGTTAAACTTCTAGCCTGCACTTTTTACTTTATGTAAATCCATTCTGCAGAATTTGACCTCAAATTCAATGAGGAAAATGCTGGTTAATGTCTGCCTGGCCCTGCTTATGCTTATGAGCTGTCTGAACTTTGGTGTTAAAGTAAAACTTACAGGTGTTGGCCCTGATGTGAATCCTTCTAATGCTGTGATAATCTACACTACCCTTAGTTATGCAAGTTTCTGGGATTTCTCCATCCCACCTCTAAGGTTGTCAAAATACAGTGTAAATTATTCTCTGTGACAACATGGTTTGAATCGGCAGGGGTTTATATAGTCATGAGCTCAGCAGGTTACCAGGTGTTTCTGTGTTGGCTCTTGTTTCTCTTCAGATTGCAGGTATTCTGAGTGTATTTTTGTGTATGTCAGACTCTACCAGGTGAAAATGGAGAAAGAGCAATACCAGACTGAGATCCGAGACCTGCAGGACCAGCTCTCAGAGATGCACGATGAGCTGGATGGAGCCAAACAATCTCAAACAGACAGCACAGACAAACAGGCCATGATGGAGGTACAGCATTAATATGTTTATTTAGCAAAGACATATTAAATTGAACAAAAGTGACATTTATAAAATTACAAAACATTTGTTTATATAATTGCTGTTCTTTTCTATTCATCAAAGTATCCTTTAAATGTTTTAAGTTAACAAAAATGTTAAAGGAGTAGTTCACTTTCAGAACAAAAATTTACAAATAATGTACTTACCCCCTTTTCATCCAAGATGTTCATGTCTTTCTTTCTACAGTCGTAAATAAATGATGTTTTTTGAGGAAAACATTTCAGTATTTCTCTCCATATAATGGACTTCTTTGGTGCCCCCGAGTTTGAACTTCCAAAATGCAGTTTAAATGCAGCTTCAAAGGGCTCTAAATGATCCCAGCCAAAGAAGAAGGGTCTTATCTAGCGAAACGATCGGTTATTTTCTAAAAACATGTACAATGTCTCTACACAGAGTACACACAGAGCTAGACAAGATGTGCATTTGAAGTTAAAAAGTATATAAATTGTAATTTTTTTTAAAGAAAATAACCAATTGTTTTGCTAGAAAAGACTCTTCTTCCTTGCCTGTGATCGTTTAGAGCCTTTTGAAGCTGCATTTTGGAAGTTCAAACTCGGGGGCACCTTAGAAGTCTATTATATGGAGAGAAATCCTGAAATGTTTTCTTCAAAAAACATAATTTCCTTACAACTGAAGAAAGAAAGACATGGACATCTTGAATGACAAGGGGGTGAGTACATTACCTGTAAATTTTTGTTCTGAAAGTGAACTACTCCTTTAAGCAATATAACTGTTTTGAACATTAATCGTAATGAATAAGAAATACTCTTGAAATTACCAAATCATAATAATTTCTGAAGGGTCGTGTGACACTGAAAACTGGTGTAATA
Organism: Garra rufa; assembly: GCF_049309525.1. Classification (NCBI taxonomy): domain Eukaryota; kingdom Metazoa; phylum Chordata; class Actinopteri; order Cypriniformes; family Cyprinidae; genus Garra; species Garra rufa. The sequence continues at coordinate 33,329,583 of NC_133363.1, forward strand.
ACTTTTGAACAATAGTGCAACTTCTATTGAGGCACATAAAATATTTTTGGAAAGCTGTATATTTCCCATGCAAATTCTACACTTTGGTAATCTGTAGCATAACAGATCCAGCTTTGCTTATTCAAAATATTTAAGACTTCAAACTCATGGCAGAACCTTCTAACATTGTACTGTCCTACTGTCTCTAGGACTTTATGCAGCTGAAGTTAGACCTCCAGGAGCTGCTTCTAGCCAAAGAGGACCAGGAGGAGCTGCTGAGGAGGCGTGAGAGGGAGCTGACTGCTCTCAAAGGAGCTCTGAAAGAGGAGGTGGCAACTCATGATCAGGAGGTTGATAAACTTCGGGAGCAGTATGAGAAGGAGATCCGTAAGCTGCAAACAGCTGTGGAGGATGCCAAACAGGTGATTTTTATCTGGCTTTTTACCCAAAACAACTCCCAAATAAATCTGCGACAGCAGAGGTTTGTATGATGTTAGAAACCATGTAAACATTTCCTGATCCCATTCCCTCTCTATCTCCCTGCCATTTCCTGTCCTCATTGAAAGTGTCATGTAACAAAGGAAATATGAGGTTTGAAGCATTTCTATGCAGATTTTGGTATGTCACAATATTAAGAAAATTAACCATGGTTTTGCTACACTAACCATAACCGTGGTATATTGTAGTAAAACTGTAGTTATACAAATGTGACCCTGGACCATAAAACCAGTCTTAAGTAGCACGGGTATATTTGTAGGAATAGCCCAGAATACATTATATGGGTCAGATTCCAGATTTTCAAATAGTTGTGTTTTTGCCAAATATTGTCATAACCATGCATCAATGGAAATCTTATCTATTCAGCTTTCAGATGTATAAATCTCTATTTCGAAAAATTTACCCTTATGACTGGTTTTGTGGTCCAGGGTCACAAATGGTATTCAATCTGCCAAAAAAATATGGTTACTGCACTTTTACTATAATAAAAACATGGTTAATTTTTGTAAGAAATTTAAGATTTAGACTTTTTGACTTGTTTTGAAAAACAAACGGGACTACTTTCACCTTTAGTCTTGTCATCAGTTTTATAAAAATTGATTTCCTAGCAACTTATAGTTGATTATGATTGTTTTGTTCATATGAGGGAAAAACGGATGACAAATTCCCCAAATACTGAAGAGACACATACAGTAAGAGCAGCATGAAAGGCTTAGCTAGTTACAGAATAGAACAAACAGGAAGAGAATGAGTGAAAGAGTTAGAGTCTGAGGATAGATAGGTGTCCACAGGTGGGTGGAACTCCTTCAGCTTGCCTCTTAGCTCACTTCCTTTTCGCAACAAAGGAACTTCCTATCCAAAGGAGGCCGTTGTTGTCTTAGTTTAGATGTATTTTAAAAGAGTAAACCGACAAAGTGTTTAATCTTGGTCAGGTGCCACAGTAAACCTGGTGCAGAGCTCATTGTGCTTATTTTCGAAATGGCTGCACTAACGGATGTCTGGAGAATAGTGGCTGGTTTTATCTTTGGATCTTTGAGAAGTGGCCAAAGAGACAGATTATGGACATTGGCAACCAAGCCATGAGGCTCAACGAGTCTTACCGTGCGCCTCTTCTTTATGGTGTTAGTGTTGATAGGAAGGCCCCATGTGGAGGAACACTGAAGGGTGAAGCGCTAAATGGAGTTTAGCGCTGCTTAATTGCGGTGGCAGGCCGTCACTAATCTAATGAGGCTCTGATGGGGTGGTTAGCTGGTCTCTCTGTCTCTTTCTTTGGAAATGAATGATGGGTTTGTTTCATATGCAAATAGCTGGGGGAATTGCACATGGCCAATAAGTGGGTCACTGTGCAGACAAGGGGTCTTACAGATGACACAATGGGGGAGGTCCGGACAAAAAGGTTAGTTTGATTTGTTTGCCTTTGTTATTTTCCCATGAGGTATTCTCCAAAGTTTGCATTAGTTTAGACTACTGATCCTAGGTTTCCCAGCGCACCTTATGTGGATGATTGTACAAGGCTACCAGCAATGTATACATTCGTACGTGGTCAGTACAGCTCTGTCCGTATATAAAGGTATTGCTCTGAGCTAATAGCAGGAGGGAAAGAGAAAGGGAAGTGGGGGGTCACAGTGTCCCCCTCTCAGCAAGAGATTCCTGATTCTCAACGGTTAGGCGTCCTTGTGAAGGGATTCTCTCCCTGCTCAAATAGCTTTCCCTGTTTTCTTATTCGTACCTGGATTCTTTTACAAGAAACAGACCCTCACTATGACTAAGATTAGTTATGGACTGTTATATCGGCCAATTATTTCCATTTTGAGACAGTGTTGTTTTCGTCAACGATGACGATGACGAAATCATTTCGTTGACGCCACTTTTTTTCATGACGATAACGAGACGATGACGAGATAAAAATGGCTCGTTGATGACTAAAACATGACGAGACGTGTGTGAGTTTTCGTTGACGAGACGAGAATAGACGAAAATGTTAGTGGGTGGTCCGTCAGACGTTTAAAATGCATGACATTTCCGCTTATTGTGCATGCCAATTAAAACTTAAAAAGTATCTTTTAGCATTAAATACTCTTTGCTATACTAGTATGGCAAGCCGTTTTAGCATTCCATCCTTGTTTGTCTTTTATATTCTAAAACATACCTTCATTATTGTAATTATTGGTGAAAATAGTCGATCCGGAAGCTCACATTGTGTTGAACTATAGATCTGCTATTTTCAGAACTTATAAGTGACACTACCCAACAGCAAAATACTTACTGACCTACATTAATTTGTTAAAAGACTACCTTTTTCCCTTTTTTTGACTAAAACTAGACTAAAACCTTTTTGACTTTTCGTCGACTAAAACTAGACTAAAACCTTTTTGACTTTTCGTCGACTAAAATTGGACTAAAACTATCACATATAGAAGTGACTAAAATTTGACTAAAACTAAGAAGCATTTTAGTCCAAAAGACTAAGACTAAGACTAAATCTAAGATGGTTGTCAAAAACAACACTGTTTTGAGATAATTTCATTCGTCAACATGTCCACTTAGTGGATTCAAAAAGTTTTCTGCTGTATTAGTTTCAAACGCTATAACAACAGCTTTGTGAATGAATAAGAGTTTTTGTTTTCAAAATATTGTGGTAAATGTTTATTATCATTTATTTTAGCTGTCTTGTGTACAACTCATTTACTATTAATCAATTTGTATTGTATTTCTAGGTTTTTAGTTAAAAGTTCACATGAATTATAGATACTTTAATAAAATAATTTCAATAGCAATTATATTGCTAGTTATTAAATAAAAAAAAAATGCATTTGACAATTAAAAAATAAATCAATCTTATGCATAATGAATATTTCATTTAATCAGAGTATCCAGTTGATGAGCTGATTTTGACTTAAAACACATATTATTCCTGACCAGGGCTCGCAAAATTTCAAAATCTCTGGTAGCCCTTCGGGCAGGTACTCTTCAGATTTTGGTAGCCCGAAAATTAATTTAACTAGGCCAAATAAAAAAAGACTACTTTTTTTTTTTTTTTTTTTTTTTTAAATATAGAAAATCAGATAGGAGTCTAAACTTAATCAAAAATGTTTTCAATACACAAATATAAACTAATATCAACGAAGGAATTTTATTTCACTATTTGGTGTATCTGCAGAATTTTTAAATATCAATTTAAGGCAATTTATAAATCGAGTATATCATTTATTATATTTATTTAAAACATAAATATTACTGTCTTAATTGTTTAGTATTTTAGAAGGCACATTAACTTCCTTCACATTTACAACTCTGTGTTTGCTGCATAAAAATATAGGTCGATAATTGCAATCATTTGACCATAAACAGCTGAAAAAAATGTGGAAATAAAAAGTCATTCTCTGTCACGAGGGGTGCTTTAGTAGCGCTGAAATACTACGGTTTCCCTAGTAACAGCTGTACACAAAGCAGCATTAACGTTGTTTTATCAGGCATGAAATGAAAATGCCAACGACACGTTTCCGAGGACAGTCGGTTCCCTTCAGAAACATTCATATAAAGACATCCGTGCCGCGTTTTGACTTTGAAACGTGCAGTGCGCATATTTATTCAATGACATCATTGCCTTTTGAAGTTTAATCCAGCCCTATCGCCATTCTCGTCTTTCCGTCCCCAAATGTAAGACCTCCTAAATTATAATTAAGACTTTTCTTATACTATTTAGCATATTTAAAACTTTTTATGGCCTTAAATTTGATACAACTAAATTGAGGAGTTTAAGGACCTGCAGGAGCCCTCTACTTTACCATAGCCTGTCGGGCAGGCCGGTGAAACATTTTGGTAGCCCGACTGGAAAATACAATAGCCCCGGGACGTCGGGCTAGCGATTTTGCGAGCCCTGCTGACTACTGAATTTGTACCAGAAACCTTTAAAGGAATTTCTCATGTCGTTCCTTCTTCAGAACACACATTCATTTTTGATGAAATCAGAGAATTTTCTGACCCTGCACAGACAGCAATGCAACTGACATGTTTAAGGCCCAAAAAGATAGTAAGGACATCGTTTTTTGGGGGGAACTATCCCTTTAAGTAAAATGAAAGCAATTTGGTTATATCATGTTATGTTATATCTTTTGACATGCAGTGTGTTAATATTACAGTGGGTTAATAATTTCTTGTTGAAAGAAGTTTCATCAAGCCTGTATTTGATCAAAATACGGTAACAACATAATAGTATATACAATTTAATATAATTTTAAAAAATCTATTTTAGTGTATTTTATAATGTAATTTATTCCTGTGATAGCAAAGCTGCATTACTCCAGTGTTCTATGATTCTTCAGAAATCATTTGGTATGCAGGAAATGTTTTTTTATTATTATCATCACTGTTGAAACAATGTAAAACAGTTGTGCTGCTTA
>NC_133363.1:33334962-33634043 GCF_049309525.1 Garra rufa
TACTGTCACTTATGAAAGCCTGTTTCCGCCACTGAATAAAAAATAAAAAAAGGTAATTGTGACTTTTTGTCTCACAATTCTGACTTCTTTTCTCAGAATTGTAAGATATAAACTCGCAATTGCGTGTTATAAAGTCGGAATTGTGAGAAATAAACTCAGAATTCGGAGAAATAAAGTCACAATTTTGAGATAAAATCCGCAATTCTGAAAAAATAAACTTGGAATTCCGAGAAAAACTTTATTCCTCACAGGTGCAAGTTTATATCACACAATTTTGAGAAAAAATGTCAGAATTGTGACTTTATAACTCGCAATTGCTAGTTTACATTTCAGAATGCAACTTTATTTCTTAGAATTGCAAGTTCAATTGCGAGTTTATATCACAGTTCTTAGAAAAAAAAAGTCAGAATTGCAAAATGCAAAATTTTAGTTGCGAGAAAAAAGCCAGAATTATGAGATGAAATGGTATGCATTTTTATTTATTTTTTTAATCAGAGGTGGAAACAAGCTTCCATAATTGAATCTGTCCTTGGTGAATAAAAGTATTAATTTCGTAAAATAAAAAATTTAGTGTAGTGTAATGTAGAGTAAATTATGAAGGTAAATGTAAAAAATGTCACTCTTGTCTCCAGTCTACCTTGCAGCCACTCATATCAGACAACCACTACTGAAAATTCAAAACAGATCATGCATTGGTTGCTGGTATCAGTATGTGTCTTTGGTGTATTTGAGCACAGCAGCGTTGCTGTGCTGTATTTGCTTGTTTTGTGGGCTGTGGCTGATATAGAGCGCTAACTGTCTCCTTGGGGCTGTTTGGGGAGCCGACGGTCTCACAGGACGTGGTGTGTTTCCTCAGGTGATGATAGCAAAGCGTTCCGGCCTGCTCTGTGGTGATTCAGCTGGATGCCTGAGTGGGAAGAGGGGAAGTGTAGGAGGAGATAGAGGAATATGTAACATTGGAAAAAAAAAAGAACAAAAACAGTGAACAACAGCCATATGAAAGCAAATACGAGCTTTAAAGAGATTACGTACATCTACATCTCACCCTTCAGCCTAAGTCAGCACCCTTGCAGTGTCTTGATGGACAGTGACAATGATTGTAAGCGATTACTGTGACAGTTCATAGTCTACATATAAACAGCAGCCCTCATGCGTGACGCACACTTTGCATGTAAGTAGGCCATGGCAGGGTCCTCACTCCAGCACTGTCCTGGATTCTTCTGCCATTGTTCTCACTGTCCCACAGAACCAAAGTCCCCTGCTGTCAGATGAAGTGTAGTGTCCTGGAACTCTACAAACCCCCCACCATGAGCTCAGCAGAAGGGGTCCGACTCTCTAAGTTCCCGCCTTTATGAGATTAAACACAGAAGCACAAAGCTAAGGATTTAGCCCAGGCTCCAATTGAGTCCAAACGTCTTGGCTGTGGTTTTAAAGATGAGAGAGAGTGGCACATGATGGCAGTTATATCTGTAATGTCCGTTGAGGGTAGTGGCATGTCTTTGTGTATAGAAAACAAGTGTTGAGTTGCTTTGTTACAATCACACCCAGTCTCTTGGCACCAACTGTATGTCTAAAGTGTTTATAACGGGTGTTTTGAATTTGGCTTTTTTTAAGGAGGTGCCTGGGAAAGTTATCTGCCCAACCTGCTTCTCATTTCTGTTTAAGAGTCATAGTTACATGGTGAAGGAGTTGTTTTATTTATTTACACAACAGTACAAAGGTTTAGGGTCAGTAAGATTTTTTTTTGAATGTCTTTGAAAGAAGTCTCTTATGCTGGCCAAGGTTACATTTATCTGTATAAACCACAGTAAAACAGTGATATTATTAAATATTAGTGTAATTTAAAACCACATCGGTCACAAAATCGGTCATAAGGGTCATTTTTTTTAAAACTTAGATTTACATAATCTGAAAGCTGAATAAATAAGCTTTTCCATTGATGTATGGTTTAGGTTTAAAGGATAGGACAATATTTGGTCGAGATCACCTGTCACCTGATCATTTTAATGCATCTTTGCTAAAAGTACTAATTTTGTAAAAAAAAAATCTTACTGACCCCAAACTTTTGGTAGCTTACAATGAAGTAAATGATCATTTAAAAGGGTTGGGAAAGGTCTTCAAACTGGGTTTCGAACTCGGGATGCCCGTAGTGCAACGGTGCTATATGTCAGTGCACTTACCCACAAGACTGTTGGCGCCAACTCGTTTCTGTTTAATATGTTGCGATCTGGTGCTGGAATCTGTTGTTTTTGAAATCATGCTGAACATTCGTTACAATGTTATTAGTGATGGAACATTCCCTTGTGGCCTCTTCACACACAAGCGCTTCAGTCTATCACTTGATGACATTGTAGAGACCTTACAAGATGCAAAAAAAGTCTCTGATGTCCACGTAGTGTGTATGTGAAGTTTTAGCACAAAATACCCAACAGCTTTTTAAAATTGCCACTTTTTTGCATCACCGTTTCCAAGTTTTTAGAAATACAACAACTTTTCTCTATGGCTTCATGGCCAGTTTTGGCAGTAGAGAAATAGGCATATTTAGAAATGAGCAGAGTGTAAACAACAAATCCCCAAAATTTTAGGATCTGATCTGCAGAAAGGGATGTGATCGGGTTTGTAGTGTAGCGTCCTAATGTGTGCCAGGCCACTTAATTGCCCAACACATAATCGTTTCACCAAAACAAAGGTTTTAAACTCTGTGAACACGGTACGGCTCTTCAACTGCTTGGTCCAAAAATGTACGCAAGATAAAATTTGCTCTTTTTAAAATCTGTGCGCATTTTAACCCTTGCTTGCCTTCAACAATAATTGATGTTTTCTTCTCTCCTTCCCTGAAGGATGAGGTTCTTACAGACGTCTTATGCAGCTGGAAAGAAGCCAGTGCTTTTCAAGCAGCACTTTTTCATTTTCCACTTTGTATTTCGTCCTGCTTCGGCACATTTGTCTATGTGCTCTTTGTTTAGGAGCGAAGCTATTGTAACATATACCACCAGGATGCAGAAACAGACCTGGTGTTGTTTGGAGCTGGAGTGAAGCTCGAGTCTTTGGTGTTGCTGTGGTATTCAAAGGCTGAACACTTTGTGCTTGGCTGATAAAGTTTCAAGTACCTTGGATGACCTGTCGCTTATGTTTCTATGGTTGTGTATTCTTATCTTTCTGTCGAGTCACAGCGCTTTTATTGAGAAAAGCGCCTGGCATGTAAACAGAGGTCACATTGAAAAGTTGACCATAGGAATAGATGACTAATTGGTCTTGGCTCTCACAGTGAAAACACAAGCTTGGTTGTTTTTCGTTGAGGTATAAACAGAGCTGAATTTTGGACACAAGAAAGCAGGATTTCCTGTGATTTTGCACATTCTGAATATAATGTGGATGATATCACTGCTTATACATGCTGAGGCACAAGTTAAGTATGCAGTAATCATTTCGGGAAAAAAACACTTCATCTTTGTGGGTACAGGACAATGAATCATTATACATAGTGATGTTTTATTGTAACAATTTTGATACATAATGCCTTTATGAAGGTCATTGTGTTTTATGGGGAAATACTGTAACTGTTTTTGGTGTACAAGGCCAGTAAACAAATATCATGGACCTTTTTCCAATTTTTACTTATTTAATCTTGAATTCATTCATTTAATTATTTACAGTTGAGGTCAAAAATTTACATCCCCCTTTCAGAATCTGCAAAATGTTAATTATTTTACCAAAATAAGAGGGATCATACAAATTGCATGTTATTGTTTATTTAGTACTGGCCTCAATTACATAATTTACATAAAAGATGTTTACATATAGTCCACAAGAGAAAATAATAGTGGAATTTATAAAAGTGGCCCGGTTCAAAAGTTTACATCCCCTTGATTCTTAATAATGTGTTGTTACCTGAATGATCCAAAGCTGTTTTTTTTGTTGTTTAGTTTTTTTTTTTTTGTGATTTTTGTTTAGTGATTGTTCACGAGTCCCTTGTTTGTCCTTAACAGTTAAACTGCCCGCTGTTCTTCAGAAAACTCCAGTTTTTTTAATGATAGTTGTTTAAAAATCTTTCGTATCCCACAAGTTATTTGGTTTCTCAGCATTTTTGTGTATTTGAACCCTTTCCAACAATGACTGTATGATTTTGAGATCCATCTTTTCACACTGAGGACAACTGAGGGACTCATATGCAACTATCACAGAAGGTTCAAACACTAACTAATGCTTCGAAAGGAAAAAAACATGCATTAGGATTTTGAAGATCAGGTTAAATTTAATTTATATTTTCTTCTGGGAAAGAAACATGTAACTATCTTCTGTACCCTCCGAAGGGCAATACTAAATGGAAAAAAATATGATATATAGGCAAAATAAAAAAAATGTACACAACTCCATTCTGTTCAAAGGTTTTCACCCTCAGCTTTTACATGGTTTTTCTTTCTTGTGCATCATTAAGCGTTTGAACCTTCTGTAATAGTTGCATATTAGTCCCTTAGTTGTCCTCAGTGTGAAAAGATGAATCTCAAAATCATACAGTTATTGTTGGAAGGAGTTCAAATACACAAAAATGATGGAAAACCATATAACTTGTGGGATACGAAAGATTTTTGAACAACTATCACTAAACAAAAAAACAAAGCTGTGGATCATTCAGGTAAGAACACAGTATTAAGAATCAAGTGTATGCGAACTTTTGAACAGGGTCATTAGAGGTCAACTATTATTTTCTCTTGTGGTCTATATGTAAACATCTTTTATGTGAAATATCTTATTCAGGTCAGTACTAAATAAACAATAGCATGCATTTTAAATGATCCCTCTAATTTTGGTAAAATAATTCACATTTTGCAGATTCTGAAAGAGGAATGTAAACGTTTGACCTCAACTGCATTGAATTACAGTGTATATATAATTAAATTAATTGTTAGTGTGAGAGAAATTAGATTGCCTCTAGAGCAGCATACAGTTGGAGTTGACCTGTGATTCAATTTTGCATTGCTTTCTAGATGGCTTTAAGATTATGTTGTTCCCTTTCAGATTAAAATCTTGACATATAAACCTGAATGATTTTAGAATGGATTAAAAAGGTTTAGCTCTTTGGAAAAACTGTGATGCATGAGAAGATCATAGTGAATTCAGGATGGCTTTAGGCAGGTTTATTAGTTTCTCTGATGGTTTAGGCCATAAACGGTGCTGTAAAGATTTAGCACAAGCATGAGGACACTCTGTGTGTCCTTGTTATGAGTTCATGAACTGTTTGTGATTCTCCTGCCATTGTTATTCTTGAGCTTTTTAAACGCTCTCACAATGCTGGTTAATGCCCAACTATACATAAACAGCCCGAGCAGGCTAGAGCACCATTCAGAGCACACTGCTTTCTCAAATCTCTCTGAGTCTTTGTAATGCCTCGGTCAAGAAAAGAAGCACAGAAACATTGCTCCGCTCTTTCCTTTCTCTCTCTTTCTGTTCTTCAAAGACCTGACTGCGGGAACTAGGCCATGGAGGGAAAGAGAATGTGTGAGTGTTCGTTAAATACAAACAAGAGTTTCATCAGTTTCCTCAGTGTAACAGTTTCTCAGCACCATCCCTGTGTGTCCTGTAGTTTATCAGTGCCTCAAGTAAAGGGAAAAGGATATTGCAACAATTAAACCATGGTAACCTTCTCTGAAGGACACAGACATCATGATAAGCCACCTCACGTGATGCCGCAGCTTTTCTGAAGACAAAAGCAGTGATATTTAACATTTTTAAAGGTCATTCCTCACTAAACGTTGTCAACCTTTTGTTATCTTCTACAGTTTTGCAAGCATATAGTATGTTAGGTACATATTAGCGAGGCACAGCCTCCTGGCTGCTGTTCTTTAGAGGTGGTGGTGTGTCGTAACAGATGTTTGGGTTTGTTTTGGGGCTGCTGGTCATGGTTATTTTGGGTGGTGTTGTGGTTAATGAGTAAAGCATTACTGACCGTTGAGGGCAGCAGAGAGAAAGAGAGATGGAGAGATTCATAGAGGGGCTTCAGGACTTTGAACTCTAAGCAGGACTGACATAAATCCACCCCAGTCTGCTAATGAGTCACTGCTGTGTTAGGCTTGGAATGACTTTACATGAACACACACACAAAGAGTTGTGCCGTCGTCCGGATGTTCATTGATCACAGGTTTTGCAATTGTAGTTCCACTCCATTAGGGCACAGGTATTTCAGACACAGTCTAAACAGTCTTACCTGTTACCTATTATCTTGTGAATTTTAAAAAGCACTGCAAATGGCATTCAACAGACAGAACCGATTTTGCTCAGTAGTAGCTTTTTGTTTAGCTATAATTCGAGGATTGTCTTTGTCTACAGTTGTGCACAGCGGATGGTTAAACCAGTTAGGCAACATTCCCTCATGCATTGCAAACGATCTACCTGCTTGTCCGGTTCTAGGCCATCCGTGTTGTGTGTAATCTTTGAGCTGTCATCACCAGGATAAAGAGTCCTTCGTTGCATGACAGCTGCACGGTTTGTTAGCGAAAACCTCACAAGGAGTTTTGTACGTGTTGTTTGAGGTGTCTGTGTCCAGGGTTCGAATTACAAAGTGGCTTTCGGGGGAGCCCTATTTTCCGATCCTCCCTGACTGACTTTAACGCTTTTGATGCATGTTCGGGCATTTAAAACAATAGGTTTACAGTAAACCTATTGTTTACTTAGTAAACCGTTTATTTCAAAACGCAAGCGTCAGTCAGTGTTGTCAGTGTTAGGGCAAACAGCTCTGTCCACGGTTCTGAATCAACCGCGCTTAGGCCTACATCATGCAAATCATGATGAAAACAGAATAACTCACATAACAATCATAAAAAAAATACATCAATATTAAATAGGATTAGGGCCAATCCTCACAAACGCACAGATCAAGTAAGTAATTCCATGATTATACCTTAAAGAAGTTCAAGTGGTGACGTAAACGTAGTAATTTCAGTGCAGCGCCGCCACGCATGGATGGTCACAGCAGGAGACAGCGGAAAATAGTGTTCGGAAATAGTAATGTAATGAGCGAATAAACACACAACATTGACGCATTTTTAATATCATTTATTTCAGGAACCTTAATGTACAGAAAATCAAAATCTATATGCGACACAAAAAATGGAAAGTGTTTTAGAGCTCCCCCTAAATGTCTCAAAGTAGGCTTTCAGGGGAGCCCAGGTTCTTTTCAGGGGAGCCGAGCTCCCCTTAGCTCCCCCGTAATTCGAACCCTGTCTGTGTCCTTAACTGTCTAAATAGCAGGATGAGTTTGGAATGACACAATGCATTTTACACGTACAGAAGCTCTACAGGACAGTCTCGCTTATTCATAAAAGTTGGCGAAGAAGAACGACGAGCGCTCTGTAATACTGGCTGAGCTAAAGCCAAAAGCAGACAAAGAGGCCGCCACCAACAGAGCTCAACCTAATTAAGGAATTCGCTCACGTTCTGAAACGGCTGCTGAAGCCGTAACTCGTCAAAAGGCTTAAGGAATCAGGAAACTGTATAATGTGTCAGGTTGAGTCATTGAGAAACTGAAGGAGACATGCTTAGCTGACTCTAAATGGACGGTGCTAATAAATCGTACAGGGTCGTTCAGTTTAACCTCACCACTGTTGCCTCTGATTCACTGCATTTATATTGGCCCACATCATTTAAGGGAGGTCAAAGGTCAGAGGCCTAGTCCCACACTTACTTTTCAATTAGACAAGTTGTTGTAGTTCATTGATGTGTACTTCAACTCCATCACTAAAGTCTAAATTTTAACTTAAAACCAGCTTTTATAATTCAAAAATGTACTAGTAAGTAAACTAACAACCATGTGTAAATGTTTATAACTGTCTAACAAAGCTGTATTTTGCATTCTTTTCATAAATACCTGTCAAAAGATTTTTAATGTTTTTTAAAGAAGTCTCTTCTGCTCATCAAGCCTGCATTTATTTGATCCAAAGTACAGAGAAAACAGTCAAATTTAAATATTTTTTACTATTTAAAATAACCGTTTTCTTTTTGAATTTTCTTTAAATGTAATTTATTGTGATTTTACTGTGATTTCAAAGCGGACTTTTTAGCATTATTACTCCAGTCACATAATCCTTTAGAAATCATTCTAATATTCTGATTTGCTGCTCAAAAAACATTTATTATTATTATTATTGTTGAGTAGAATTTTTTTCAGGTTTCTTTGATGAATAGAAAGTTCAGAAAAAAATAGAAATATTTTGTAACGTTATAAATAAATAAAAGTGTTAATTTCTATAATTTCTTCAGGCTTATGAATGTTATAGTGTATAATGTTACACTAGCTTTTTGTTTCAGATAAATGCTGATCTTTGGATACTAATAAATGTTTCTTGAATGGCAAATCAGCATATTAGAATGATTTCTGAAGAATCATGTGACACGAAGACTAGAGTAATGATGCTGAAAATGTAGCTTGGATCACAGGAATAAATTACATTTTATAATGTATTCAAACAGAAAATGGTTATTTTAAATATTAAAGATATTTGTAAATTTTACTGTTTCTGCTGTACTTTGGATCGAATAAATACAGGCTTGGTGAGCAGAAGAGGCTTCTTCAACAAACAATAGTCTTACTGTTCAAAAACTTTTGACTGGTAGTGTATATGACCAAGAATCTTTTTTTTAAAACAGGTCTATTGTTCTTACAGTTCGGTGGGAACCAGTGTTTGGATGCGTAACTGCTACTTTTATTTCACCACAAAGCTAGTTTTGCCTGTATGTAGTGTTAATTTTGAAGCCTGGCTGAAACTGTAATTGTATGTAACATTTTGTTTTTCTATTTTGTCTTCTCTCTCTAGAACAATGTAACAGCCAGTAAGGAGAAGGAGGAAGTGGAGGCGGCACGAAAGGCATCTGAGGGCCAGGCAGGCCGTCTGTCTCAGGAGGTGGAGAAACTGCGCAAGAGGGCACAGGAGCTGGAGAATGAGGTTGCCAAACTCAACCGCATCATTGATGAAGCCAAGCTGCAGGAGAGCAGAATTGGGGAGCGAGCTGTCCGTCTAGAGGTACAGCCCTTCATCCCTCTTTTGGATTGTGTGAAAAAGAAACACTTATATTTATACTCACAACCCTAAAACGAAGGATACATGATCTTCTCATGTGCTGAGATTTTCTGTCACTTAGTTTTATATTACATTCTAATGATTTCATCAACATGTGGTGGTTTCCCCAGACAAAGATTACGATTGTCTTGTCTTGAATTCCATCAGCACTGAATTCTCATTAACTCTTTCCTTTTAGTCTGGGGAAAAGCTTTAATCTGTGTCTAGAAATCCAGACACAGAGATGTAAAACATCTGTAATGTGTTTGTTTGTGAATAGAAAGAGAAAAGGCAGTTGGAGGAGTCTCTCGCTGAGGTCAGGGAACAGGAAGAGGAAATGACCCGTGCAAACCGGGCTCTTACCACTCGCCTAGAGGATGTGCAGGTGAGACCTGGGAAACCCAACTTCAGCTGGAGCTAAGACAGCAAAAAAATCATGTTTGGTTTAGTTACTATGAATTTTTTGCATTCAAAAGTTTGGTCAGAAAGCTATATTTTTTGAAAGAAGTTCACCAAGACCGCATTTACAGTTGAGGTCAAAAGTTTACATAAACCTTGTGGAATTTGCAAAATGTTAATTATTTTTCAAAAATGAGAGGGATCATACAAAATGCATGTTATTTTTACTTAGTAATGACATAAATAACATATTTCACATTAAATACATATAGTGCACAAAAATGAAATAATAGTTGAATTTATAAAAATTACCCTGTTCAATCGGTGCCACAAATTCTTTGTTTATTTCAGCATTTTTCTGCATTTGAGCACTTTCCAACAATGACTGTATGATTTTGAAATCCATCTTTTCACACTGAGGACAACTGAGGGACTCATATGCAACTATTACAAAGATTCAAACACTCCATGCAATGCTCCAGAAGAAAAAGTATGCATTAAGAGCAGGGGGTGAAAACTTTTGAACCGAATGAAGATTCATTCATTCATTTTTCATATTATGCCTAAATATTATATTTTTTCCATTTATTACCGAGTTCAGAAGCTACAGAAGACAGTTACATGCTTCCCAGAAGACAAAATAAGTTAAATTTACCCTGATATTCAAATTTAAAAAGTTTTCACCCTCAGCTCTTAATATATCATTTTCCTTCTGAAGCATCAGTGAGTGTTCGAACCTTCTGTAATAGTTGCATATTAGTCCTTCAGTTGCATATTAGTCCTTCAATTTTATTTTTGAAACAAAACTGTTACTTCAATCTGTTATTGAAGAATAAAAGTATTGATTTCTTTCAAAAGAATATTTGACCATTACTTTTGAATGGTGGTGTAAAAGTCTAAATTAGATGTGGAACAATCAAATTCCTGAATAATAATGTCATTTCTTTTTTTTTTTCTTTTTTTTTTTTTTACATCTTCACATATTTATATGATGTTTCATCTAGGTCACACGTCTTAACTATAATTTGATGCAGCTTTACTATTTCAATAATTGGCCTAAAGGAACTAATGTTTTATTGTGTTAAATATTTTCCCATCCATAGAGAAACTTGACCAAAATGACTCAAGAGCACCATGAGCTGCAGGAGCGACTAAAGGAGGAGAAGAATCAGAAAGAACAGTTTAAAAACACCAAGAATGAGATTGAAGATGAGAGGAGACTGCTAGACCGAACTGTGGAAAAACTGCAACGGGAGGTGAGAGAGACTGGAGTGACAATATGTGACCCTGGACCACAAAACCAGTCATAATGGTCAATTTTTGAAATTGAAATTTATACATAATCTGAAAGCTGAATAAATAAGTATGTGTCATTGATGTACGATTTGTTAGGATAAGACAATATTTGGCCGAGATACAAGTATCTGGAATCTGAGGGTGTAAAAAAATCTAAATATTGAGAAAATCGTCTTTAAAGTTGTCCAAATATAATTCTTAGCAATGCATATTACAAATAAAAAATTAAGTTAACGCTAGAAAATTTACAAAATATCTTCATGGAACACGATCTTTAGTTAATATCCTAATGATTTTTGGCATAAAAGAAAAATGTATCATTTTGACTCATACAATGTATTGGCTATAGCTACAAATATACCCATACTACTTAAGACTAGTTTTGTGGTCCAGGGTCACAAATGCTTTTTTTTTAATCATGTGAAGGTTTTAATAAGCTTATTAGTACGTTTTCATCTTTCTTTCTGTACATGCTTTTGAATTCACTGATGAGCACAACCTGGGCTGGTTAACTAGCATGATTTATGTAGCAGACACCTGGGCTGAAGCCAATAAATGTCTGAAGAATTGGCAAGTTTTTATTTTCCCCTGTCCTACTGGTTTTTCAATATCTGTTTCTGTCTGTATAGATGTATGAGATAGTGGAGGCGTCTCAGAGCTCAACTCAGGAGCTTCAGGAGCAGATAGACATGTATAAGGAGAAGAACCGGAGGGAAATGACAGAGCTGCAGAAACAGCTCAGGGAAGGAGGACTGGAGCTGGAGAAATCACGTCTTACCGCCAAGACCCTTCATGCGGAGGTGGGTGGAGTGCTGTTATTTCAACAATTTTACAAAACTCGCCAACCTATCAAGTAAATCATTTCTAAATCCTGAAATGCACAAGTTCACAAACTTGACTAGACTAAGAACCAGCTGGTCTGAGATGCAGCTGCTTTATTAAGGCCTATTCACACCAAGAATGATACCAATATAGATTACTGTAATCATAACCCACAATAACATTACACTGCCAGTCAAAAGTTTTTCAGATTTTAAATAATAGTTTTAAAGAATTCTCACCAAGCCTGCATTTATTTGATTTAAAATACAGCAAAAACAGCAATATTGCGGAATATTTTTACTATTTAAAATAACCGCTTTCTATTTGAATACATTTTGAAATTTGTAATTTATTCCTGTGATCAAAGCTAAATTTTCAGCATCATTACTCCAGTTTTCAGTGTCACATGATCCTTGAGAAATCATTCTAATATGCTGATTTGCTGTTCAAGATTTCTTTTTATTATTATTAATATTTAAGACAGTTGAGTACTTTTTTTTTTCAGGATTCTTTGAATAGAAAGATCCAAAGATCAGCATTTATCTAAAATAAAAAGCTTTTGTAACATTGTACACTATACCATTCAAAAGCTTGGAGTCAGAAATTATAGAAGACATTATAGAAATGAATACTTTCATTAAGCAGGGATGCTTTAACTTGATCAAACGTGATGATAAAGACATTTATAATGTTACAAAAGATTTCTGATTTAGATAAATGCTGTTTTTCTGAACTTTCTGTTCATCAAAGAAACATTAAAAATGTTGCTCCACTGTTTTCAACATAATAATAAAAATTATAATAAATGTATTTTTGAGCAGGAAATCAGAATAATAGAATGATTTCTGAAGGATCGTGTGACTGGAGTAATGATGCTAAAAATTCAGCTTTGAAGTCACAGGAATAAATTACATTTTAAATTATATTCAAACAGAAAACAGTTTGATCCGGTTTTGAAACCGTTTGACTGGTAGTGTAGGTTAGGCACATGCGAC
Organism: Garra rufa; assembly: GCF_049309525.1. Taxonomy (NCBI): domain Eukaryota; kingdom Metazoa; phylum Chordata; class Actinopteri; order Cypriniformes; family Cyprinidae; genus Garra; species Garra rufa. The sequence continues at coordinate 33,347,528 of NC_133363.1, forward strand.
TTCAAATGCTTAACTATGGTATTTGTAGTACATTTTTACTACAATATTATAAATCCATAGTTAATTTTTATAAGGGAAGTGGTTAGCATTTTCATTTACCTAAAAAAAAAAAAAAAAAAAAAAATGCCCAAAACTGGTATTACCATGATAGCTGTCCAAAAGTTCCATTATGCAGTTTGTTTAGCTTGGAATACAGATAGGAAAATCACATTTTATTAGGAGGATCATCTGAGGTAAACATTTGAAAGTGAAGCAGAGAATCCTGTCAGTGTTCAAGCCCTTATCTTCAGATTTTATGCTTTATTTATCCAACAGCACAAAAAAACCATGTAAATATGGGAAGTGTATCTAGCCAAAGTGAAACTTGCATTTCTTAAAAAGATGTACTACGTGTGTGTTTCTGAAGAAGCACGAGAGTTGTCTAGAGATCTATTTCAGTGTAAACTCCACTGAATGCCACGTTAAACATAATTTGCATAACTTCCATGTTATTCAGCTGATCTGTTTCTCTATGTGGAGATGAATATCACCATATTAGCTCTCTCAGTGTTAAATAAACCTCTGGAATGTTCCTCGCCGCCATTAATCATCGGCCGACATTCTTTTGGCAGATCAGATTTTTCAATCACTCCAGCTCTTATTTGTAGTCTCTATCCAACCCTTCAGTTTATATACTCAACAACCCCAAGTGGGACTGACCTTTGACCTCTGCTGTTATGCGGTTTAACCCTGTCACCACTGTGGCATTTGAAGAATGTTATTGTTTGATATGGGAATCAGGCATTATTGGTCAGCCAAGTGAATGAGGTCCTGTGGAATAGTGGGGACCGGACCCATCCCCTCCCCCAGTCTCATTAACACTTTATGAGCTGAGAACAACAGTGTAATCTGGCTCGCTTTTAACGCTCACTGACTGACTGTAATTCTGCACGGCTGCCTGTGAAATATATGTTCGTGAGTGTGAGTGTCAGGAAGAAAGATACAAAGAAAAACAAACCGTAAAAAGAACAAAAGAGATAGAACAGTGAGACATCCTCCTCTGCACAGCTGTGTGTGAAGGAAGGGAAGGATGCTGTGTTCCTGTGGGGAGTGTTGGGTCTGAGCGATGACCTGCTGACACCTCATCCTCCCAGAATTCCATCTTACACATGTTCTCCTCTCTGACACACTCTCCTCATACAGATCATGACCGCACTCACACAGCTGTTTCCTCTGGAGCGATACACCTCTGTATGCTCCTTACATGCATTATAGACATTTTATCATTCTTTCCTGAATAGTTCTTATGCAGTTTCTTTTTTAAAATTACATGTAAAGCTAAATCATTTGTTCGTTTTGAAGTGTGTTCAGGAGTTGCTCTTGACAAAGGCAGCATCTTGTGGCTGAAAATGTAACTGCAGGAACAGAACAGCAGTATGTTGAAATGTTCAAGAGAGATTCATTTCACACTTGTAGCACAGAATGATTATCATAGTACAAATGAAATGGTAATGATATTTAGAGGGACAAAATTTAATGGTGGATATTTTAAATCATACATAACATTATGAAAATATTTATTTAGCACAACGCTTGTTCTCCGTGGGGTTGCAAGATATATAAAATATTTTATATTATAAATCCATCATCACTTACACTATGGTTCAAAAGTTTGGGGTTTGTAAGATTTTTTTTTTTTTCTTTTCTTTTTGAAAAAGAGTACTTTTATTCAGCAAAGATGCAATAAATTGAAAAAGTGACAGTGAAGACATTTCTGATGTTACAAAAGATTTCTATTCCAAATAAATGCTGTTCCTTTAAAACTTTCTTTTTATCAGAAAATCCTGAAAAAATGTAATGTGGTTTCCACAAAAAAACATTAAGCAGCACAGCTGTTTTCAGCATTGTTGTTTGAGCAACAAGTCAGCATATTGGAATGATTTCTGAAGGATCGTGTGACACTGAAGACTGGAGTAATGGCTGCTGAAAATTCAGCTTTGCCGTCACCGGAATAAATGACATTTTAAAATATAATCATATAGAAAACAGTTACTTTAAATTGTAATAACATTTCATAATATTACTGTTTTTACTGTATTTTGATCAAACAAATGCAGCCTTGGTGAGCATTAGAGACTGCTTTCAAAGTCTTAAGTCAAGATTAATGTTTTTATTATTTCTATATGTTTATTGGCTGATGTAATTATGCTTTCAGATACTAATAAGAGTATAGTACTGTCTGATCTGAACACATTTTACCGAATCCAAATCCACTACAGAATTCTAAAATCAGTGCTGAAACTGGATGTAAAAGTGTTCTCAGAGACTAAAATGTGAATCTGTTTGTGTGTTTCAGCTGGCTCGTGTGCAGGAGGATTTGCGGCAGTGTCAGAAAGACAGAGATGAAGCGCTGCAGAGAGTGAAGGACTTGGAGCAGAAGGTTTTTGAACTAGAGGTCGAGACCGAGACCAAAGCCCATTCAAACGACAAAACCAGACAAGCCAAACTCTTGGAGGTGCAGTACTAATAGAGACATGTCTTCTTTTCACTGTCATCAAATGTTGAACTGTTGACTATGTTGTAATGTAAATTTGTTCTAAAATTCTTTTATCTATCAACAGGACCGCCTGTCTACAGTACAGATGGAGTTGGAGGAGGAGAGACAGAATGGAGACTTGCTGTTGGAGAGAATAGACAGAGGAAGAGAACAGGTGAGATCCTCTTGTGCAAATTATGTAGTAAACAAAACTTATAGGGATAGTTCACCCAAAAATGAAAATCCTGTCAAGTATTCACCCTCATTTTGTTCCAAACCCGACGACCTTCGTTCATCTTCAGAACACAAATTAAGATATTTTTGATGAAATCCGAGCGTTTTCTGACCAACACGCAACTGAACGTTCGAGGCCCAGAAAGGTAGTGATGACAATGTTAAAATAGTTCATGTGACATCAGTGGTTCAACTGTTAATTTTAAGAAGCTACAAAACTGTTTTGTGCTCAAAGAAATTCGTTTCCTGATCCCATGACAAAAACGTACCTGTGGGAACTTTTTCACAAGGTGCGAAATACGTACCAATAAGTACATAAATTAACACTGTAGGCAGTAAAACAGTGAGCACTTGTAATCGTTTTCATACACAGTTATGATTACATATCTACATGTTTTACATGGAATTGGACTTAGCATGCGGAATCCTTGGGTAAGAATCCCGTGAAAAAACACGACTCTCAATGAAAGATCTGAAAGATCGAGAAATGAGCTAAAACGGCATGTTTGCGATTACGTTTTTACACCACATTTGTTTTTGTTCATACTATCAGATAGGTTTAGGTGTAGTGCAGATTATATGTTATTTTAAAACGTCACAGAGCATTAACAAAACAAACACTCTTTTAGTGGACATTTCACATCGAATATGTCACGAAAACGTACATGGCAGTACGTATTACGCGTCATGGGAAAGTTCCTACAGGTGCATTTTCTTCATGAGATCAGGTTGGAAATTGAAGACAATTGATGAAATTGTTGAATAAAGGTGTTATTTTTGTTTTCTTTGCACACAAAGTATTCTCGTAGCTTCATATAATTAAGGGTGAACCACTGATGTCACATGGATGGACTATTTTAATGATGTCCTTACTACCTTTCTGGATCTTGAACGTGTCAGTAGCGTTGCTGTCTATGCAGGGTCAGAAAGCTCTCGGATTTCATCAAAAATATCTTAATTTGTGTTCTAAAGATGTACAGCCTACAGGCTTTTCCATTTATATTAAAACTAAATGAATACACAATTTTCGAATCATGTCTGTGCCTCTCAAAATGTAGTATTTTTTTAAGACGTCCTTCTCCATGAGTACTTTGTTACCAGCCACACACAATTTTTCATTCCTGGTGAAATACAAGTGATGGAATTGAACTTGAATGCTTGATCCACAGTTGGGTTTTTCTTTGAAAAGTTGCACTCGAGATTCAGAGTTAATTCACACCAGAGCAAGAGAAAGATGGAGTGTGAGAGGGAGTGCATTGTTCGGAGGAGCTTGCGTAATCGTTCTCTTTGGCAGCCTGCCTCTTGGTGAAAGAGTGCCTGTCCGAATTTCAGGCATCAATTAAACGCTTTCTCTAAAGCTCCACTTTGGCCAAAATATGCAAGCGGCCAGGCAGTGGCAAAGCTTACTCCTAAAGCATTTTAGCGAAACATTCAGAATCGCCCAAGTAGAGGTTTAAAGCAAGAGGCCGGAGAGAATTCTTCCTTCCTAAACAATAATTCCAGTAAAGGGAACATTTTGCAATCTCAGGCATGGATGATACATGTTTCCTGAGAAACAAGGCCTGCTTTGTACAATGTCTTGAAGTGTTGGTTCATTGCTTTTTTTATGGGAGGCAAAACAAACTTTTAGTTTATTTTTTGAAACAAGCCATTTTAGGATCATACATCATTTGGTTGGACCTATGACTTCTTGAACTTGGACCTTTGAAACTTTCTCCGCAAGTAGCCCAAATTTCCCCCCGGTTTATTGTTTGCAAAAGCTAATCTGCCGCATTGGTCCGATTGCACCTGTCGCACCACATTTAGACCCCTAAAAAAGCGACAAATCTAGATCAGGGCTGAAGATGTGATTAATAGATTATGAAGGAGTGGAGCGTGTGAGCTTTTTTTAATTGTCTCGAAATAGAGAATGGAGGCGAATATAATGACACAATAGTGTTACGCTAAGGCCGAGGTGAGTTTCTGTAGAAACAGTAGAGGGCTCTGTGGAGACGGGGTGGGTTACAGAAGTGGGGGGTGGTGTCAGGATGGGCACACCTGCGTCCGTGGCAGCAGGTGCATGAGCGGCTGTCTAAATGAGAGTAATCTCCCGCTCTTTGCTCACATGCTCTCTGGCTCTCTCTTTCTCTCTCTGTCTGTATCGCTCTCGCTCGCTCTTGTGCTTTGATTAGTTTCAGTGTGTTTTCTGCTCTGCTGACGCAGCGCCCTGCAGGGTAGAGCGGCACACGCGGCCCATCCCTCATCCCTGATCCCTGAGCCCCGCTGTCACATGCTAATTGGCATAAAATATCATCCACTCTTAGCGCCTGGCAGCAGACAAAAAGAGCCATCTTCTCTCTATCGATCGCTATTTCTCCTTTTCAATTTTTATTCCTTCTTCCATATCTGTCTTCACTGCCACTGTCTTAAGGCAAGTTCTTGCTACATTTTTAACATCTTTTGTGCATTTCATGCTTTGAATGACTGATGTCCGTGAGAAATATTTTTGGTTCTGAGAATTTCAGGCCAGTGCTTTGTAAATGGTTCTGTGAAATGATAGAAAAATGTGAACATTTACAGTCAAACCAAAATTTGAGACACCTTCTCACATTATCACAGTTTATTTGCTATATTATAGTTATATAGTTTATAGTCTATATTTGTAATATTGGTGTGGTTTTATTTTTGTACTATTTTTTTCTCATTGAATATTTTGAGAATCACTGCCTCCCTTGTCTCCTAATTTCAAAACATATTGAAATAGAAAACTTATTTTAAATTGTAATATTTTACAATAAGCCTTTTTACAGTATTTTTGATTAAAGAAATATAGTCAATAAAAGCATAAGAGATTTCATTCAGAAAAAGTGACTATGTGACAATTATGAATAATGACTTTATGGCTCCTTTTAGCGGTGGTGTGAAGCAAAATGTAAATAGCAGACAAGACCGAGGAGTTTTCACATGCTAGCATGTTTTTAGTTGTAGCGAGGAGTGTTTTGTTATTGTTGGTGTGTTGCGTTACGGAGGTTTGCTATTAATGTTCGTATCGCTGTGTTTGTGTGACAGTTGGAGCAGATGAGGAATGAGCTGATGCAGGAAAGAGCCGGCAGACAGGATGTGGAGTGTGACAAGATCTCCCTTGAGAGACAGGTAAAAAAAAAAAACCCGTCTGACTCTGATCGATGCCTTAAACCAACCATCATCTGCTACTATAGCTCCTGACCTCTCAAACTAGCAAAACTCTTCACCTATAACTTCCTTTATATATAATTATACATGGTTTCCCTTTTCTGTGTTAAGAATAAAGACCTGAAAAGTAGGATTGCATATCTGGAGGGATCTCACAAGCCAAGTAAAGAGGGATTGGTGGTCCAGCTGGAGAGCCGCATCCAGGAGCTAGAGGAAAGACTGGAAGCAGAAGAGAGGTAAATGAGAAAACTAATGCACTTGGTACATCCTAGATATCACATCATTGGAATATTGTTAAATGTCTAACATTAATATGTCTGATATTAACAGGGAAAGAGGTAACCTGCAGCTGGCGAATCGTCGACTAGAGCGCAAAGTGAAGGAAATGATGATGCAAGTGGATGAAGAGCATCATTCACTGCAGGATCAGAAAGATCAGGTCAGTTAACATCCTTCCTCTGAGAGGAAAACAACTCAATTTTGGAAATGGTTTGTAATGGGTTGTTTTCGCTATGTTGCAACACTGTTGCAACAGTGCTGAATTGTGATGAATGTGTAGTCAGTAGTGTCCTTATCTGATGTGGTGCTGTATGTGTGTAGCTGAACCTGCGTCTGAAGGCTCTGAAGAGGCAGATGGATGAGGCGGAGGAAGAGATCGACCGACTGGAACACAACAAGAAGAAACTGCAGAGAGACCTAGAGGAGCAGCAGGAGGCCAATGAACAACTCCAGAGTCAGCTCAAAGCACTGCGCAGTGAGATGAGGTAACTATGTGAACGCTACTGAGATAAATGCATTACTGCTGACCTGGGTTCAACTCTGAGCACCTAGATGTCAGCTGAAACAGTTCATTACCACTGATGGAATGTTGTCTCACAGTATGTGCAGTTAAAATCAAGCTATACTGTTCATCTTCTCTGTCCGAGTATACATGACACAATGTGTAATCAAAAAATCTTAAAGGGATAGTTCACCCAAAAATGAAAATTCTGTCCTTAAAGGGATAGTTCACCCAAAAATGAAAATTTGATGTTTATCTGCTTACCCCCAGGGCATCCAAGATGTAGGTGACTTTGTTTCTTCAGCAGAACACAAACAAAGATTTTTAACAAAAAGTCTGCCAGCCAAATAATGGGAGTGGATGGGCACCAGACCTTTAAAAGTAAAAAAAACATGCACAGACAAATCCAAATTACACCCTGCGGCTTGTGACGATACACGAAACGATCGAACAAAAACTGAACAGTATTCATATATTTTTTTTAACTTTGATACACAGCCACGTCCATCTGTCATGAGCACGAGTTTAGCATCCGGCTAGTTACATGTGTACGCGCTCTGGCGTAGAATACGCAAACGCCGGAAGCGATCTGTCGTGTGTATACAACACTCATTGTTTACACAGTGCACAGAGATTGTGGGTATAGTGGCTATTCAAAATGGTTATTACTTGTGCTTATCCTGATTGTTCAAACCGATTTAAAGCTAAAAGATTACATTTGCTTGCGCAAACTCATCCGGGACTTTTCACCGGAAGATGAGCTCGTGCTCAGGACAGATGGACGTGGCTGTGTATCAAAGGTAAAACATTTTTTTTTTTACTTTTAAAGGTCTGGTCCCCATCCACTTCCATTATTTGGCTGGCAGACTGCACCGGTTTTCGTTAAAAATCTTAGTTTGTGTTCTGCTGAAGAAACAAAGTCCCCTACATCTTGGATGCCCTGGGGGTAAGCAGATAAACATCAAATTTTCATTTTTGGGTGAACTATCCCTTTAATGACTCACCCTCATGTCATTCCAATCCCATAATGGTGTGTTCACTCTAAACACAAATTTAATTATTAATGCGAGTAGATAACATACAAAGTCAATGCAAAGACCCAAATAGAGTTTAATTTGTGCCGGGCGACATGAAATGCGTAATGTGTTTGCCGCAAACGCGCAATATTCGCCTCAATCGCCTCATCTGCTCAAGTTGAAAAATTTTAACTCAAGCTAAAAAATTCGCATGACACATTCTTGCGCAAGCTAATCAGTGAATGGCTTATTTATATGTCTGGTTGTATCAGAAAATGGAAGAAAGCATTATTGTATCCTAAAATTTATGATATATTTGGGCCTTCCACTATGGTTGTGGAGTGACGCGAAAAACATCCCATGAGTAATCTAGAATGAGTGTGGCGATGTGCATATTCACTTTGCGTTTGGTGTGAAAACACCATAAGACCTTCGTTCAACTTCAGAACACAAATTAAGATATTTTGGATGAAATCTGAGAGCTTTCTGACTTACCGTGGTAGTCTTTATTTTAGTTTTTTTTTGCACACAAAAAGTATTCTCGTAGCTTTATAAAATTACAGTTGAACCACTGTCACATGGACTATTTTGTTGATGTTCTTGGTACCTTCCTGGGCCTTGAACGTGGTAGGACCCTTGCTGTCTATGGAGGGTCAGAAAGCTCTCAGAATTTATGTTTCGAAGATGAGCGAAAGTCTTACAGGTTCGGAACAACATGAGGGTGAGTAATTAATGACAGAATTTTCATTTTTGGGTGAGCTATCCCTTTAAGAATTAAATACTAATTGCACCAGTGCCTTTAAAAAAAAGACTTCAGTGTAACTAAAAATTAACTTTTTTTTTTTGTTTGTTAATCCACAAGGCGTAAGAACAACTCTGCACAAGTCCTGAATGCCGATGACGATGATGACGATGATGATGATATCAGCACTGATGGAGAAACCTACTTCAGTTCTTCATCCGGCTACAAACGCTCCAGCAGTCAGGACGCCATCATTTCCAAATTCTCTTAGTAAAAACACTACTGGAAACTGGAAAGGAATTAAAAAAGATGAGAGAGATGCATTTGTGCTCTCAGTTATGAACTCTTTGCCAATTTCATGTAACCATGAGCCCAATCCCAATGCCTTTTTCCTATGATGATATATTTTAGCTAGATTTTTGTACAAGTAATCTTTTGTGTTCAACCTTATTGATATTGTATAGCACTGTATATCTGCGTAAAATACAATGATTGTCATCTGCATTTATTTTTCTTTCTTTACTGTTAAACATTTTAATTCTGTAGTTCCACTAAATCCACTGACATAACCAGCCTTTAAATTAAGCAAAAACTCCATTTGATATTTAACTGTCCGAAATGTGAAGGACTGACAGATATGAAGACAATTCAGACAATACATATTAAGGGAAGTATGTATGAGGGAATTTTCATATTGGAAAACATAGTTACGGCCAACTAGATGAACAAGCAGATTTAATGTTATTATTTTTCTATTCATATGAAGCTGCTTTCACTTTTGTAAATGTTCAATTCATTTTCAGCTTTATTCCAGACAGCGCCTTGGCAATGTTCAGCGATGCTCTGTTGCAACTGGCTGCACATCTGTAGACCTGTTACATTGTACTGACTCATTTATATTTTCAGAATTTTTCATTCCTTTCTGAAACTCAAAACAGTGTTATGGATTAAACCATATGAGCCTGTTGTATTATATATATATATATTAAAAAAAAAAAAACATTTATAACTGGTTTCACTGTACCTTAATGCTACTCATGGGATGCTACCCTGTACCTGCACAAATGTGAAAGCATCTGTGTGCCTACTGTTTCAGAGTTGGGGGGAAAAAAGTATTTTTTTTTTTTCCTTATGCAAACCTTGTATATTACTGTTTTGACAATCACCCTTTGAGAACACTGTGATGATTTGCACTGTATGTTGAAGTGAACTCTGTGTCCGGTGCTTAAATGTTGTTTAATGGAACAAAAGCGCTATTATTAGTCATTAGTGTGTTTTTTAAAGGTTCAATATTGAAACCTACCTCTACCTCTCTGTACACATCTTCTACATAAAAAACAAAACAGAGAAATAAACTCCACAGTTAATCCCATGATGCTCTGTTTATCGTCATTTCCTTGCTTTTCTTATTAAAATGTCAAATGTACCAGAAGTAGTCACCATCAATTCAAGGCACCATCAAGTAATTCACCATCAACCATGTGTCAATAATGTGCATAACGTGAGCTTTTTCTGACTCTTGAGTATTTTGTAATTTCTTTAGTCCAGTTGTTCTCAACTAGGGGGCTACTGGGGGACCAAATAAGTCTTTTAAGTGCTAAAAACACTAAAAAAATAAGATGTACAACATTAAACGGACATCATATGTTTGTTTGTTTGTTTGTTTGTTTTACACAAAAAGTACCAGAGGTATTATCAGTTTTGAAAGAGATAAGAGTCTTGCTGTCAAAATCTTGAGAAGAACCAGTTGAAGTCTAGAGAAACCAAACTGATAGCTCTTCTAGAAGAAGCCTCCCCCAATTTTTAGAGTGGACTGCATTTGTGTGCTATGCATGTCTATACATCTGAACTGTGGAGCAGAGGCCCTGAGCCCCATTATAAATCCTTTGGCTGTTGTCTTGAGATCTGGTCTGTATTGTGGCAGCACAAAACAAACTAACCTCCTGATGTGAGGGGAGCATCTCAGCCTGCTGTGCAGAGAGATTCTTGGCAAAAACTTCACTCAACAGGGTGGGGCTGACATCGGGAATATATAGGCTATGTGAAGATCCAAGATTCTTCAAATTCCGCACCCACTCCTCACAACTCACAAACTCTCTCTTCCTCACACACAGAAACACACAAACAGTGTTTTGGTGTTCAAAACACGTTCTTTCATAGACTATGACAAAGTATTCTTATTTTAGTCCAGAATATTAGAAACATGTTGCTTTTGAACACTGCAGTGTGGCGATTTACAGATTATCCTATTTACTAGATCTCTACTGCCCTCTTCCGGTCTCTTCTAGTACGGCATGGTTGAACATGTAAACAATGTCAGCACCGTACAGAAGCGTATAATAACTTAGAATTATACAAAAGCAAAGATTTATATAACAGACTTTTAATTTTTAGTATTATTACTTATTTTCTTGTATTTTTGGCAGCAGATAATAATGTAAATAATGTGACGAAGTGTTCTTGTCACAAGAACAAGTGTTAGATAAATACATTATTTACATCATTACCTGCAGTGAATTAAAAAAGTTCACAACCCCGCTGATCAGACTATGACCTGGCCATTAATCACAGTATAAATGAGAAACTGATTTAAATAGATAAACGGGTTACAACGACACCATCTGTTAGTCAGTCAACCTTACAAAGTACTTACATAACTTTTATGATCGTTAGTCACAGATTGTAGCCTTTTAAAATGTGATTTGCGCATTTTCAGAAAGCTCACTGACATTATACTCAAGATAGTTTTTAGAAAAAAATAATAGCAACTGAGGGGGGAAATATTAGATTAAAACGTCTCAATTTAACAGACTAAAGCAAACATATTTAATAGACTAAAGATACACAAAATTAGATATGCTTGGTTGAACAGTTATCAGGGGCATGTCCTGTCCCTAGATAGAGCCAAAATTTATGATGAACAGACTAATGAATCCTAATAGTGTGTGGTGGCCCCTAGCAGACTGGCTCTGATAGGGGCTGGTCCATCACTGATCTGAATGAGAACAGGAAGTTGTTTAGCTGCCTCGTTTTATATTTCAAACTCATCTATTCACACCGCTGTTTGCTCATTCTGGGGGATGTCCTCGTCTTTATTGTGTCTTGAGATTCACAAAGAGAGAGTAAACAGAGCACGGGAAAACAGGACTTTCTCTTGCCCTTTCTTTGTTTCGGTCTTTGGTTTTCCATTTTCCTCTCACTTTCAGAATTTTTCTCCCATCACATTTATTGTCTTTATCTAGCTTTAACTTATTGATCTAGAAGCATTTTATCATTTTTGTATTTGCATACCAACAAGTTTTGGTATATCTGTGATTCTGTAAAAGATCTTGCTTTCTCTGTGAGCCCCTCTCTGGGAGACTTATTTGTTTAATTGCATTTGATCATGCCTTTATCTCAGTTGATTAAACTGTTCATTGTAGTAAAATACCATCTCACCAAGAATTCAAGTCACCAAGAATTTATTTCTGTATTTATTTGCTCAAAAATACAGTTAAAAATATAAAATTTCATTAAATTACATATTAAATGCAATTTATTCTGGTGTCTTTGGTAACACATGATCCTTTAGAAATCATTCTAATATGACCTTTAATATTTTTGTGGAAACTGTGATCCATTTTATATAGAAAGTTCAAAAGAACAGCATTTGTTTGAAATAGAAATCTTTTGTAACATTATAAATGTCTTTACTGTCACTTTTGATTAATTTAATGCATCTTTGCATTCATTTATTCATTTCTTCCAAAAAATCTTACTAAACGAGTCAAACTCACTGTGTAGACTCAAAAAACATCTGCTCTGACGGAACACACAAGTGGGTGTTTACCTCTAACACTACAGTCACAGACAATGTATTCCCAAGTATGACTTATAAATGTCAAACAACCAGTTCTCAGTGCTCTTTCTTTGTCTCCTGTTTAGACATCATCACAGAGTAAGATGTTGTTAAAGAGTCAATCATCTGTAATTACTCACCTGTCAGCCGCAGGTGAACCTGCTGCATGGGTCATGACGAATAACAACAAGGCAATTATTCCAAAACAGCAGCACTGTTGGCTTAACCGTATGCGCTATTGGTTATAACACCAGCAGGCCATCATGCACACCCTGCAAACACTTCCCTACGGGGCCAATGCTGGCTTTTTGTGGGCTAGGACCAGTCCACACTAAACCTAAACAGGCCCAGTGTGGGCTTGCCCAGGTGGGGCCCACAGTTTTGGGCTCACCATGGGATTTCTGTGAGCAGGCCACACTAGCGGACTGCCCACATTAATCCCATGATGGCCCAGTGTGGGCCAGCCCATTCAGGCCCAGAGCAATTTATGTACCTTTGGGCCCATGCAGGTTTTGGCAGCCCTATGCAACTAGGAAAATACTAACCATTCCTTAGCCACTCAATTGAACTTGAATGGTTCAAACCAAAAGTGACTTTTTTAAAATCTGTTGTTTCATATAGGCCAAGGATCCTCAAATCTGGCATGCAAGGTCCAATTTTCAACATCGTTTAGCTCTAAGCCTAGTCAAACACACCTAAGCATGCTAATCAATGTCTTCAGGAACATTAGAAAATCACAGGTGGGTGAGTTTGATCAATGTTGGAGCTAAACTCTGCAGGAAAATGTATCTCACGAGCTAGATTTGAGGTTTCCTGATGTAGGCTGGTTGAAAAAGCTCCTTTTAGCCAAGTCCTCCTGATTCTGAAGTTGAGAAATAAAGGTGTGGTTGCAGAATTAAAGAGACAGAACGGGTGGACGAAAGGAGTGCTACCACTGTCTGCAAACTCGTTGAGAGACCTTGGGGGAAGAATGAGGTTTGCCAAAGAAAGCCAATGAGTGTTTTCACATTACGTCATCAATCTGGAAGTTTGCGAAAAAACGAATAAAACTAAAGTAATTCACTATGTTGGGATAAGAAATGGAAGGAAGAATTGTCGGGTCGTCAGTCTGCAACAAAGGAGGCAGATCGTATGGATATTTACCACCTATTCTGCCCTACAAAGCAAAAAGGCAGTAACTGCATTTTTGGTCAAAAATGAGTTATTATCATTTTCATGACATTCAAGGCATCCTTTGTTATGTGACAAAATATCTTATCTCAAATGTGTGTGATTTCGCAGCATCCTCACGGGACGGTTTTAACATTGGATAACAGGCTGGATGACAGGATAACTTTAAAGTCATTTTTCTCAGTTCTGCACTCGGCGTAGTTACTGCCTTTTTGCTTTGTAGGGCAGTATTACAGGGCTCGACGATATGGACTGCCTTATGTCCCGGTGCAACTCATACATTCACTGCACTGCATTCATGTTCCAAAATCTAATTTGTGTGAAAATATTATGTTGTACATAATGATGGACACAAAGAGGAGAAAATACTGTAGCAAGTAGATCAATCTCACTGTTCACGATGCACAAAATATTGGAAGAAACTCCTTAATAATGAATTGGGGGTAGGAGTTTATATGAATGTATCTCTGAGAGGAGCTGTCTGTTTTTTCATAAAAGTTTACATGGTAATTTTTTTTCATCTAGCATCTGTATAATGCATTATAAAATGTGTTAATAAGCATAGTGTAGTTTTGTGGAACCACTATTGGTGCTTAGTGTTGAGCCCTGTATTAACTTTAGTTTGTCAAAATACAACGTGCTGGGGGCCCTTAGGCTAGCCCTAAGTAGGTTTGTCAAGGGCCAGCACAGGTTTGTATGCAGGGTATCTTTCAGGTGCCTTCCAAGATTTGTTTTTGGTTTACTTTTTTTATCCTTTCTTTTTTTAATATATGTGGTTTTGAAACTGAATGCAGTACCAGTTTGCATAACATAACTATAGCCGCTTTTCCACTATCGGGCCGAACCGTTCTTAGAACGGTCGGGTACAGTTCCAGTTGTGTTTCCACCTGAGCCTGGTACGGCACGGAACGATTACAAACCGTTCTCGGCCCGGAATTCTCGGCACGGTTAGACAACCGTGCTGAACCGGGCTGGTAAAATGCGTGTGCATGACGTCGCCACGCTGTTGCCTGACTACCAGTTTCTCTATGGCTCTGTCTATGGCTAAGCGGATGCGCAGTAAGCAGATACGGTAAATATAAATATAAATGGCTGAGACACTTTGGTCTGTGGATGAAACATTTGCTCTAATATTGATATTTGGACAGAAAGAAAAATTCAACAACAGCTGGAGGGTGCAAAGAGAAACGAAAAGTTTTTAAAATTATAGCGCAGTGTCTTGCAGAGAAGGGCATTAAGAAAAGTTCAAAACAGTGCCGGGAAAAAAATAAAAAACTCAAACATTTGTTTAGCTTACATAATACAGCTCAGCCAGCTATGCGCTATTGTCACAGTCCATGACCGAGAACACAACAAAAAAGGCAAAACACTTTTGCCATTGTTTCAGACAGGATGTGCCATTCGCACTGGACAAAAATTGCGGGCCTCCAAATTTGAAAAGGATCTTCTATGATATTTGATATTATATATATATATCTATATATATATCTATATATCTATATATATATATATATATATATATATATATATATATATATAGTACTAAACTGAACCAACTTACAGGCCACCATGCAAACAAGACTTTGCTCATTGGCAAAATGTTGGCACCTTTTAATCTACAACAATATATCTGTTTCACTATAAATACTTTTTAGCTACTATAACTTAAGTCTTTGAGAAAATAACGGTTATTATACATGTGAAATGGATGCAGTCACCAAATAACAATTTTTTTTATTCTGTATTGTCAAAAAAACAGTAGTCAAAGGGATTTCAAATCAATAGATTTATTAAATACAAAATAGAAAACATTAAATTCAGGTTAATACTGATAATTTAGCACTATGATCTATACAAATATAAAAATAATATGAGTTTTGCAACTACGTCATTTTGAGCAATGCTGTGGATATAAACAGCAGCATGGATTGCATGGTTAATGTACTACTGAAGACGTTGTTCTTCTAATTTATAATATCTAAACAACTAAGTGTTTAAGTGTTTCCTTGATTACTGCTGTACACAAAGCTGTGCTATGCTTAATAAGACTGCTTTATACTGCATTATAAAGATGCTAGATGAAAGGAAAACACCATGTAAACTTTTCTGAAAACAGACAGTTTCCCTCCGAGATACAAACTCCTACCCCCAATACTTTAGGTGTTTCTTTCAATATTTTGTGCATCGTGAACAGTGAGATTGATCTGCTGCGGCAGTATTTTCTCTTTCTGTCCATCTTCATTGTTTCTGGCCTCTGTTAATGGCCTTTCACAGACTAAATATAATAATAACATAATATTTCATTTTTTAAACAATGGCATTGTTTACATTCAGTGCCGGCGTAATGGCCAACTTCCAGATTGATGACGTAACGTGAAAACACTTGTGCTAAAGTCATTGGCAAAGCTCACTCTTCCCCCGAGGTCTCTTAACAAATCAGCAGACTGAGGTAGCACTCCTTTCATCCACCCACTTGATTTCCACAACCACACCTTTATCTCACTCTCAACTTTAGAACCAGGAGGACTTGGCAGAAAGGAGCATTTTCAACCAGCCTCTGAAAAGCAAATATGCCTATATCACGGATCCTCAGATCTGGCTCGTGAGATCCACTTTCCTGCAGAGTTTAGCTCTAACTTTGATCAAACTCACGCACCTGTGATTAGGGTTAGAGCTAAACACTGCAGAAAATTGGATCTTGATTTGAGGATCCCTGGTCTATATGAAACAACAGGTTCTGAAAAGGTCTCTTTTGGTTTGAGCCATTCCAGTTCAAATGAGTGGCTAAAGAAAGGCCAGTCAATGTTGTCAGTATTCTCCTATGTTGCATTACAGGCTGCCTACACAAAACCTGCATGGGCCCAAAGGTACATAAATTGCTCGGGAATTAATCATGGGATTAATGTGGGCAGTCCGCTAGGGTGAGCTGCTCACAGAGAGCTCGTGGTGAGCCCAAAGCTGTGGGCCCCACCTGGGCAAGCCCGTACTGGGCCTGTTTAAGTTTGGTGGGGCCTGGCCCTAGTCCACTGTGCCCGCAAAAAGCCAGCATGGGCCCTGCAGGGGCATGTTCGCGGGGCACCCACACCTAACCTAAAAGGTGGAATCAGCCTCAACACAATATAACAGAATCGTTCCTTCTGTAATATTTAAACTTGGTCCTCTTACTGTCAAATCATGGCATAACACATACCCCCCTTTTGTGTCCTAAACTAAATTGTAACTCTGAAATGTTTCGACTGAAAGAAACTTGCACTGACTGATCTTAAAATATATCAGTGCCTTTGTTTTGTCTCAAGATGCACACCAGTAATGTTTTTTTCTAAGCAGGTTTATTAATTATTTAAATGTCCTAATTGAACTATGGCCTAATCCTGGCTTAGTCTAAGCCCTGTCTGTGAAACCGGGCCATAGTTTTTTATTGTTAGTGTTTCTCTACCTTTAGCATATAACCATTTAAATTGTCATGCTTTTTATTTGTTAATATTTGGCTTTCTTTGAATAAAATGGCCTATTGATAGTTACTGACTTCTTAGGTCCACTCCATTTCCTGATACATAACCAAACAAACATTTGCATTATGTTTATCCCTCTGTTTGCTTTTCTTTCTTTTTCCTGTTGTCACTCCTCACCTCAGAAATGTGTCTGATCTGTACCTCAGGGAATCCACCCCGTCCAGTAAGACCAGGTAAGCTAGGTGACAATTTGTAAATAAAACAATGGGTATACGTAGTGAAAACAATCAGGCATAAACTGCAGGTGAGGTAAACTAAATGGATCTAATAGTGTTTACTGGTAATGTTGTGTTATGAGAGCTTGACTAATATGTCACATGGTTAGGAAGACAAAGTAGATGTGTATATTCATCTTTAGGTCAGACTAGGGGAGAATTCATCTGCCATATGTTACATCCTGTTTTAGCATTAATGGAAAACTCCACAGCCAGGAAAATGCTGTAATGTGTTGTGTCCTCTGAAACAGCCAATATAGCTCCCCTGAATAATTTATGTAGTTACTGTATAAAGCCATTCAATTTTATGCAGGTACTGTGTGCTTTAATACCTGAGCACTGTTTACAAGCCTTCAGACATTAAAGCATAGTGGTGTAAACACAGTTGTTTTGCCAAATTATATCTATTACAATTGCTCTATTAACATAAAACATAAATACTGAAGGTCCATTAAGGCCCACATTAAAGATCATATTAAATTGTTTATATTGTGCTGATTTGGATAGTTATAGTTTTAATGAAACACTATTGGAAGTTGTCAAAAGAAACAGACTGGGTCAGAGCACAAAATAACGTCATAGTCAAAAATAAGAACTAGGCAACAATTCGCCAGCAGCATAAAGGAGAAACATCGAGAAACACTTGAAGATATTACTGACATTTCACTACTTTAGGGATAAACAGAGTGTCCCACCCAGAGGTTGCTATTTAAGGCACGTGATTGGTTATTGAAACGCCAATTCACAATTTTAGCCAATCACGACGTCCTATTTAAGAACGAGTCACTAGAGAAAAAGAATCAAAGTCGATTCTTGAAGCTTGCGATATAACAGCTTGCGACTCTTTTGGATTCCACTCCACAATTGTTTTTAGTTACTCTGATAGCGTTAAAGAAGCGCACACGCACGCTATCTGCCAAAATGCATTGTTTTTAGTTAAAGATGAATATTATTCTAGTCGTGTCATTTTAACACGGCGGCCACCACGACGTACTTGAGCAGCCCACTCTGTAAACTAATTCAGCGTTTGTTTGTTTGCTGATATGACTGGAGTCATCTCATGTGAGTGAATATGATTCTAAACTTGTTTTCAAGTACATCACTCAAAAAACACCTTAATAAGCGAGCCAACAATTTCGAAGACGCTATCTGACATAAAATGTAATAGAAAGACAAGTATGTAACCCTACTCAGAAAAGGTGTGCGTGAGAACAGGAGAATCGATCCTCCTACTTATTAGGCACAAATGTTGACTCACCTTTTCTAAGAAATATTTGTTTATTTGTACTAAGGAAATGCCTCATCTATATTTATATGTTGTAGAAATAAACTTCCTAGAATATAACCTATGTGTGAAGCTACTTGGGTCATAACCAGTGTTGGGTAAAGTTACTTTTAAAAGTAATGCATTACAATATTGTGTTACTTCCTAAAAACCGAATCGCGTTACTTTTTTATGAAAAGTAATGCATTCCATTACTTTAGCTTTACTTTTTCTTAAGTGGGCTGGTCTTGCTTGTTGTTTTTTTTAATAAAAATCTGTATTTTTGGCAAATTTAGCAATAAAAAATAAATGTGATGTTTATCTAAATTAATTTATTAATATGGCTGAATTTGATTATTTAAAGTCAGCCGCAAAGACATTGGTTCATAAATTAGGATTTAACATTTAACATTTTTGATTTTGTGTGTTATTTTAGTTTGTGTCATATTTCGAGTTTGCATTTAACTTTGAGAAACAATGACTCATGTTCACATTTAATCTAGAACTACCTCTCAACATAGGGACAGGACAGCTGTCAGTCAGTAAATGGGAAAACAAAGTAACTGGTGTTACTTATTTGGAAAAGTAACTCAGTTATTTTCTCCGAAATTAAAAAGTAATGCGTTACTTTACTAGTTACTTAAAAAAAGTAATCTGATTATGTAACTTGCATTACTTGTAATGTGTTACCCCCAACAATGGTCGTACTGTCTAGGTGTCTACTAGCCTTAAATATCTAACTGATCATGATATATGTGCAGTTTATTTATTTGTTTATTCATTTAATAGACCCCACAAAAATGAATTCACAGTTCACTTGCAGCAACACTGATGAACACAATGCTGAATGGTTGTTAAGTACTTCTCTATAGCCTCATTGAGCACTGTTGGATTGAATGGGACTAGTAAAGCTTCTCCAGTAGGATACCTCTCCAAATGGGATCCTGTTTTTTCATCATGAAAGGCTTGAAACATAATCCCTATGACCTTTCACGTGCTGCTTTAACTGATCGTCATGCTCATGGATTTCTAGATAGTCAAGGCCTTTGTCATATTCAAAAAAAATGATTGTCACTCAAATGACCCTCAGAATGACTCAAATAGCCTGTATCTGTTTTCCAAGGGGTGAATCTCACAAATACGGAGGGTTAATGATTACACTGGGTCATGTAGTAAACTATCTGTTTCCTAGGTTAATGGTTGACCTACAACTTGCGCACTTTGAAATATGTTATGCAAACAAAATCACGCAGATTATAGATTTCTTCAAGCAAAGTTCAAGGCGTCTGCAGTGCAGCTTGTCTGACTGTGTTACCTGAATGATCCACAGCTGTGTTTTTGTTTTTTGTTTGGTGATAGTTGTTCATGAGTCCTTTGTTTTTCCTAAACAGTTAAACTGCCTGCTGTTCTTCAGAAAAATCCTTCAGGTCCCACAAATTATTTGGTTTTTCAGCATTTTTGTGTATTTGAACCCTTTTTCAACAATGACTTTAAGGATAACTTGACCCATATGCAATTACTACAGAAGGTTCAAATGCTCACAGTTGCTCCTGAAGGAAACACAATCCATTAGGAGCCAGGGGTGTAAACTTTTGAACAATAGATGTGTAGATTTGTCTTATTTTGCCTAAATATCATATTTTTTTATTTAGTACTCCCCTTCAGAATCTACAAAAGATACTTACATTACACTTAAATCTACCCTGATCCTCAAAGTTTTCTCCCCCCGGCTCTTAATGCGTTGTTTTCCCTTCTGAAGCATCAGTGAGCGTTTGAACCTTTTGTAATAGTTGCATATGAGTCTCTCAGTTGTCCTCAGTCTGAAAAGATGGATCTCAGAATCATAGAGTCATTGTTGGAAAAGGTTCAAATACACAAAAATGTTGGAAAACCAAAGAATTTGTGGGACCTGAAGGATTTTTCTGAAGAACAGCGGGCAGTTTAACTGTTCAGGACAAATAAGGGACTCATGAACAAATATCACAAAAAAAACACTGCTGTGGATCATTCAGGTAACAACACAGTATTAAGAAACAGGAGTATGCAAACTTTTGAACAGGGTCATTTTATAAATTCAAACAATTTGTAAATGCCTTTTATGTGAAATATCTTATTCAGGTCAGTACTAAATAAAAAAAAAAATAACATGCATTTCATATGATCCCTCTTACTTTGGCAAAATAAATTAACATTATGCACATTCTGCAAGGTGTGTGTAAACTTTTGACTTTAATGGTCACAAAGTAAGTTTTAAACCAAATGTAGTACCTGCTAGATTCATTTATGCTCTTGTCATTCCAAACCTGTATGACGTTCTTCTTCTGAAGAAAACATGAGAACATTTTGAAGAAGAATAAAAACCAAACACTTTAGTGACTGTAGACTTCCACTGTGTGGACTACAAACATTTGTTTTGAGACAATCTTTTCTTAAAATAGCATCTTTTACGTTTCACAGGGGAACGAAACAGGTTTGGAATGACACGAGTGTGAGTAAATGATGACAGAATATTTGTTTTTGGGTAAACAATTTCTTTGCAAATATTAGTTATAACCCCATGAATCACAATAATGACACGCGATTACAATTATACTATGCTTTTCCTTTATGTTCCTGCTTATCATTGTTAGTCACTGATTGAAATCCAGAACTATTGTAAGCATAATAACACAAGCCACACTACAGTCAAAAGTGGTGTAACCCGCCTAAGGTGTGACTCCTTCCCCGTGTAGAAATGGAGAGGGCTCCACCCCAATGCTATCAACCCCACCCCACCAAAGCAGCCAGCTACAGGTAGGTGGGAGCTGAAGAACGCATACAGGTGAAATGTTGCTCGACGGGTCTGATGGGAAACAAAGCTTACGTAGCCAGCACAGATACTGAAGACTGACAGCTCGCTCTCTCTCTCTCTCACTCTCTCTCTCTCACAGTCAGGAGGAGTCTATATGGGACGCTGTCACTCTGGAGTTGTCTGCACACTGGAGGGCTGTGTTTCTACTGACCTCTGCACATTGGAATACTGAGTCTCTTTTTTTCCCTCTCGTTCTCTCTCTGGTCTCATCCGGGGGAAGGAATTCTGGCAGAGCTGTTGAAGGGAACTTTTTTTCATTCTTCCCCTCTTTCTCACACACACACACACACACACACGCACTACGTTTCCCCTCCTTTGGTGTGTAGCCTGCAGTAGTGGGCGCAGACATTGATAGTGTTTGTGTGGATGTGTGGCGTGGACGGTGAATAGGAGACATGCTGAAAAATGGCATGGCTGGTGCCATCAGCACCACAACCACTACTGAGATACAAGACCTCAATGAGGTAGGAAACACTCACTCATGTTTTCTTGCTCTTTTAAACTTTGTTTCCCTGTGAATATCTGACTGTAGCTGATTGTCAGTGAATGTCTGACTGTAGCTGATTGTGAGTGAAGTGTTTGTTTGGTTACGTTTGGTTCAGTTTCTGTCCTCTGTGTCTCTCGGCTGTCACTCATGCACTGGACTGTGCCCTAATGGCTCGTCCATATCCAGGCTAATCGTGCGCTTTTGACGTGTGCGAGGCAGCATTGTGTTGTTCAGAGAAGGGCCTGTAATAAGAGCCACTGTCCTGGGAGGCAGGGCCCTGTCATGTTTATTTTATCAGGGCCTGGCGCTCAGCCGCTGTTGCTGCGGTCAGCTGCCATTCAGAGACATTCTCACAGCTAATCAACTGACACCCTCTCAGATGGCGCTAACTGGCGGAGAGGGCATCAAACCACTGAGAACCACATTTTTTGACTGTTTTAGATATTGATTTGAATTGAATAAATTGTCATGTCTGAAGTGGTTAATCATCGAAGCGTTAACGGACAGTCGTATTTTAATACAATTTTGTTATTCTTTCACTCTCAGTGCTATAAATCACTTGGAGTGTTTTTTTTTTTCTTTTCATACGTGACATTTCTCGTAAAAGATAAGCATTATCTTTGACTGGACTTTAAGTTTTTGTTTCGGTTTCTGTGAAATTGCTTCCATTTCATCTTGAGATAGCAATCATCAAATTATCTGCCTAATTAAACTAAGATTGTGGCTAATCGTTGTTTGTTTGTTTATCTGTTCACTTTTTGCATCCTGCTGTGTGTGACGTTCAACAGAGAAGAATCAGGCGTCTCCGATTAACCCTCCGGCCTGAGGACAGTTCAAAAACTCAGAATGAATCTGTCAACTCCGTAAGTATCATTTAAGCATCTTTTAATAAACTTTTTGTGGCCAGACAGATAGGCGCTAGCCATCTCTTTATGTCATTATAACAAACTTCCTCTTTTCACTGACTTCACTCAGTCCTCAATCTGTTGGGTAGCAACACAAATAACATGACGACCTGATAAGAGGATAAGCTCAACAAGATAATATAAATGACTGAATGTTTTTAGATTATGACACATCAGATAGAGATGCTTTCGATCAAAGGTTTTTAGCTTGGGATCTTTGGTCCCTGAAAGCACTCCATAGGGTCAGTTAAAGAATTTGTACTGTTTTGGATTAAATAAATGCAGCCTTGATCAGCATAAATGTGAAAAACATGAAAAAAATCTTACTGGCTGCAAACTTTTGTGGATATTTACAGTCGAAGTCAAAAGTTTACATACACCTGGCAGAATTTGCTAAATGTTAATTAATTTAACAAAATAAGAAGAAACACACAAAATGCATGTTATTTTTTAGTTAGTACTGACCTGAATACGATATTTCACATAAAAGACATTTACATATAGCCCACAATAGAAATGAATAGTTCAATTTATAAAAACTTACCCCGTTCAAAAGTTTACATACACTTGATTCTTAATACTGTGTTGTTAACTGAATGATCCACAGCTGTATTTTTTTTTTTTTTGTTTGTTTAGTGAAAGTTGTTCATGAGTCCCTTGTTTGTCCTGAACAGTTAAACTGCCAGCTGTTCTTCAGAAAAATCCTTTAGGTCCCACAAATTCTTTGGTTTTTCTGCATTATTGTTTATTTGAACCCTTTCCAACAATGACTGTATGATTTTGAGGTCTATCTGTTCACACTGAGGACAACTAAAGGACTCATATGCAACTATTACAGAAGGTTACAGAAAAAGAGCCGGGGGGTGAACACTTTTGAACAGAATGAATTTATACTGCCCTTCAGAAGCTACAGAAAATATTTACATGAAGACAAAATAATTAAAATTTACCCTGATCTTTAAATTCTTAAATTATTAATGCATTGTGTTTCCTTCTGAAGCATCAGTGAGCATTTTAACCTTCTGTAATAGTTGCATATGAGCCCCTCAGCTATCCTCAGTGTGAAAAGATGAATCTGGCATTTTTGCCTTTATTTTGATAGGACAGTGTAGATGAGACAGGAAGCAGTGAGAGAGAGAGTTGTGTGGGATTGGGAAAGGTCCTCGAGCCAAGATTCGATGTTGGGACGCCTGTAGTGCAACCTTTAGCCTTACTTTATAAGGATGTAAAAGATAGAATTTCAGAAAGAGGAAATTTTCAACTTGTTTTGTCTGTAAATGTTGGGTCAGTGTTTCATAGAGATAAATCAGAGATTATGTTCTTCCTTTTGCTCTGTCACTTGGTTTGTGCGTCATACATCCAAACTGCCCAGCATGTATCATGCCACACACCTTTACTGATAAAAACATGCAGATATGCATGCATTCTTGGAACTAGCATGCAAAGATTTTATAGTTAAATGTCACTTTACTTACTAAGCCAATATGTTTAGAAACAAGTTAGGCTTCATTCAGATAAATATCCTTGAGCTGTCCCCAAAGTTCGGAGTCACATGAAACAAAGCTCGTGAAATTGAGTCACCTATTTACCAAGGGAGGTAAAGTTAATTTTAAGCTTGCTTACATATACAATTTAAGTCTGTGTGACAAATTAATTTGTGTATTTGACAGTAGCTAAGCTTTCACACAGCAGTGTCCTGAGAAAGAAGTCAAAAGAGGTGTGTCTGCATGTACATGAGAGTTTTGATTGTACCTTGTCCTGGAACTTGCACCCTGCAGCTCTTAATCCTTGAAGTTGAACTGATATCCGCCCTGTTTGGTCTCTGATAGGAGCTGCTTTGGGAACATCAGGCTCTTTCATAACCCAGATACTAAAGAGAGGTAAAAATCCAGGAGCTCTGCCAACATTAAACTGTTGATTGCCTTATCAGTGTCTGTCTCATGGGAAGGGCCAGCTGTGGCTATTTTGCAGTGTGCAGTGTCAATACATGAAACCCAGACCTGCTTGATGAGCTGCCAAAGGCCAGTTCAATCTGGAATTTGGCGATTGGGAATTTCAAGTAAGAGGAGAGATTTTCCCACACAGATTCAAGTTGGTCACACAAATTTGCCACACTGGGCTTGAAAGTGACCTCTATGTGTGTGGTACTTCATACATTGCTACATTATTGGCAGTGGACTATGGACCTTTTCACAATTTGCTAATGTGACTGCACCTTTAGCAAAAGATATGAGCTTCAGTGGAGCTTTCACTAGCTATGTTTCCATCCAAATTTGCAAATTTTACTTGGGCACAAAACTGGAATATCACATAAAACATTTCAGATGCTGTGCAACGAGATAGGTCCGCTGGTTAGTCAAGTTATCTCATCCTATCGTGCAGAGTCGCATGTTTTTTATGTGCATGCAGGAATTTATTCGGCAAACTCTTTTTTTATCTCCCATTATTCACATTAACTCTTTTTCGCACAATTTTGGCGTTTCCATCACTCGTTTCTAATGCAAAATCCAAAATGTGCATAAAAACAGGGTGATGGAAACATACAGTGCAGGTCAAAAGGTTTATATACACTTACAAATGTTAATTATTTTACCAAAATAAGATGGATCATACAAAATTCAAAAATATTTTTTTATTTAGTATTGACCTGAGTAAGATATTTCGGTAACACTTTACATTAAGGTTCATTAGTTAAACGTTAGTTAATGTACTAACTAACATGAACTAACCATGAGCAATACATTTGTTACTGTATTTAGTAATCTTTATTAACATTAGTTAACGAAAATACAGCTGTTCATTGTTTGTTCATGTTAGTTCACACTGCATTAACTAATGTTAACAAGATTTTAATAATGTATTAGTAAATGTTGAAATTAACATTTAAAAAGATTAATAAATGCTGTATAAGTGCAGTTCATAATTAGTTCATGTTAACTAATGTGGTTAACTAATGTTAGCTAAAGAACCTTATTATAAGTGTTACCGATATTTCACATAAAAGACGTTTAATATAGTCCACAAGAGTGAATAATAGTTAAATTTATAAAAATTACCCTGTTCAAAAGTTTACAGACACTTGATTTTTAATACTGTGTTATTACCTGGATGATCCGAGTTTTTTTGGTTTGTTTGTTTAGTGATAGTTGTTCAAGAGTCAATTTTTTTTTGTCCTAAACAGCCCGCTGTTCTTTAGGTCTTCAGGTCCCACAATTTCTGTGTTTTTTCAGCATTTTTGTTTATTTGAACTCTTTCCAACAATGACTGTGTGATTTTGAGATCAATCTTTTCACAACTGAGGGACTCATATGCAACTATTACAGAAGGTTCAAACGTTCACTGATGCTTCAGAATGCAAAAAGTTGCATTAAGAGCCGGGGGCTTTTGAACAGAACAGAAGATGTGTAAATTTTTCTTACTTTGCTAGAATATCATATTTATTTTTCCATTTAGTATTGCCCTTCAGAGGCTACATGAGATACATGTTTTCTAGAAGACAAAATAAATCTACCCTGATCGTCAGATTTAAAAAGTTTAATGCATCGTGTTTCCTTAAGTAAGCATCAGTGAGCGTTTGAATCTTCTGTAATAGTTGCATATGAGTGCCTCAGTTGTCCTCAGTGTGAAAAGATGGATCTCAAAACCATACAGTCATTGTTGGAAAGGGTTCAAATACACAAAGATGCTGAAAAACCAAAGGATTTTTCTAAAGAACAGCAGGCAGTTTAACTGTTCAGGACAAACAAGGGACTCAAGATCCCTTATTTTGGTAAAATAATTAAGATTTTGCAGATTCTGCAAGGTGTATGTAAACATCTGACCTCAAATGTTGCTACTGTCAACAATTTGAGAATATAACTCTTTTTTTGCCTATGTTAATTATTTGGCTATGCATTAGAAAACCTTCCAGGTATAGATGTCTAGTATATGGGTGATGTCAGGTATACATGGGTATTTTGCATTGAGTTTGAATATAGAGGCTTTTTATATTTAGTCCTTTGCATTGTAATTAGTGGCGTAATTATACAAAAGTGAAACCAGGTCAGAGGAAGACAAAATGAGAAGAGGAAAAAGGACAGTCTGGATGGTTAAGTGCGAAGACTAGAGAATATTTCATTTAACAGAGATATTCTGTTACTGCCATAACAAAGAACCAAGACAAGAAACCACTGCAAAATTAAGATGGGTGTGTGTGTGTGTAATCCTATCCTCCATGGGATACTAGTCTACTTGTGGCTTGAATTGCCCGAGTTACACCTGTTGGATTACAAGAAGCCTGAAATTCACATTGATCCATGGCAAGTTTTTCTCATAAAGGCATGCAGCTAAACAACGACGTAACTGGTCTCAGCAAAGCTGGAGTGGGTAGCTGTATCAACACCACCCACTGCATGCAAACAAGTATAGTGTTCTGTAAAACACAGATGCTAGACTTGAGTTTACACCCTCCAGCACATCTACAACAACAATAGAGCTTATTGAATAGTGTTTGATTCAATCAGTAAGGTTACGTGAGCAAGGTAGAATATGAAACAGGGAAAACGCATGCTTTTATTACTTGGTCTAAGATGACAGATATATAGTGCTATGGAAGTATATTAATATTGTGCACATAAATATTGTCAGAATGAGCATGAAAGTTTAATGCAACTGAACTTTGTTAGAGTTGTCTGTCATTGGTTATATGCACTTTTGGTAGAAGTACATAGTGTGCAGACAAAAAAAGTTCATGTTGTTTACAACAGTAGCTGTATCTCCTAGCATAAGAATGGTGCTTAGTAAATATGTTTAAATAATTATTTAATTAAATTATTAATTTAAAGATATAGTTCACCTCATATTTAAAGTTAGTCCTCTTTTACTCACCTTCATGTTGATTCAAATCTCTAAGACCTTTGTTCATCTTCGAAACACAAATGAAGAAGTCTTTATTTTATGATGTCTTTATGAATTTTATGATGCCTTTACAATTTTATAATTTTTAAAGCGTCAGCATTTTAACATAATAGAATTTCACTTAATTGGACTGAATTCTTTTAGGTTTCACTAAACATATTCGTAACACCTTAGTATAGGGATTATAAGCATGTCTATTATTAACATATTGGCTGTTTATAAGTACTTATAAAGTACATATTCTGCATGACCATATTCTACATCCCTAATCCTACCCAATACGTAAAACTATTAAAAATAACTATTAATAAATAGCAAATTAGGAGTTTACTACATTTATAAGGTTTGTTAATGGCGAGAATTGGACTTTAAAATTAAGTGTGACCAAAATAACGTTTTATGGTTTTGGAGCAAGAAGAGTGTGAGTAATTGATGAAATATCGTTTTTGGGTAAACTATCCCTTTAATATTTTATTATTATGATGTAACCATTTTTTAAAAGCAATAATGCTGCACTGTAATATAAGGATGGCCACCCCAGAAGGTTAATCCCTCTGTTAGATTTAATAGGCCAAATTAAATCCCCAAAATGATTCACAAACATTTCTACACATAACTCATATCACTACGCAGAAGGCCAAACTTGGAGGACCTGTTTTCCCCTGTTTGACTGCCTCAAATGTAGTCTCATGGGCTTTTGTTTTTTTGTGGATTATCTGTCAAGTTCAGTGAAGTCCAGTGTAGAAGGCCATGAACAACACTGGCATCATTGTTCTGTCTTCTCTCCACCCACTCCCACACATTGCTCCCCTTCAGTCAGAATCAGAGGGAAACATTAATCGTGTTTTCACAACATCTCATTCTATATTCTAATGAAGAGTTATTTTCACATTTGCCCTTAAGTTTGAGACGGAATTCATTCTTTGTCAGTGAGGGAGTTGAAGGTCTGTGCTTTATTTTGGAGAGGAGCTCTGAGGAGGTGTGGTCTTGACATGAATGAGATTACAGTTCTGAGAAACTATGTCCTGAGAAGAGAAACGGGGAATACCACACCCTGAGACTGTGATCACAGCTGGACTTCATCAGTGTTGTTTCACCTCAGTTTGATATGAAAATAGCCTACATGTAAGAGATGGAATATGGTTTCTCATAAACAGGAAAGCTTTTTAGAAGTAGGATTTGAAGTGATGCATAAAGACGTCTGGCAAGGGCAGAACCTCTGATAATTCCTTCACCTCAACAATCTGTGAACTTAACATTGGTTTTCTAAGTGTCAACCCAAGCATTAACATGTCTGAAAAAATTGATAAGACCTATGAACATAAAATATGTTATATCACAGGGTGAGAAACTGGTCAATGGTGCCTGGAAAAAGAAAAATGGGCTCATGCAGAGAGAAAGACCTCCTGGGAGAGAATCAACTCAACTGGAAGACAAGGTATGTCAGCTTCTGAGAACACAGACAAACCCAAATTACTATTACCCATTATTATTTTCTTTAAATACATTTGAAAATATGTTAAAATAGAAAACTGTATATTTCACAATATTAGCTTTTTTTTTTTTTAAAATGCAGCCTTGGCTAGCATTAGCATGGAAGCCTGCTTCCGCCACTAATTCTGAGAAATTAAGTTAGAATTGTGAGATATAAGCTTGCAGTTTTTGAGAAAAAGTCAGAATTTAACTTTATAACTCGCAATTGCGAGATACAAATTCACATCTGCAAGAAACAATGTCAGAATTGTGATTTTTTTTTTCTTCTGGCAATTCTGACTATTTCTTGCAATTGTACGTTTATATATATCTCGCAATTCTGACTTGAGTCACAATTTTGAGTATATATATCTTACAATTTTGAGAAAAAAGTAAGTATTGTAAGCTATAAACATGCAATTGTGAGTTATCTTCTCGCATTTCTGATAAAAAAGTCAGAATTGCGAGATGTGAATTTGAGTTTTTATCTTGCAATTCTGACTTTATTTCTGGCAATTCTGTAAAAAAAAAGTCAGAATTGCGACTTTCTTACAATTTTGACTTTTACTTCACAATAGCAAGTTTATATCATGCAATTCTTTGCAACTTTTTTCTCGCAATTGAGACTTTATCTTTAAATTCTGACTTTTTTGTCAGAATTGCATGTTTATTTCTCAGAAGTGCGAGTTTATTGCTCTCTCTTTTTTCAGTGGTGGAAGTTCACAATTGTGAGGATAAAGTCGGAAGTATGAGCTATAAACATACAATTGCGAGGTATCGCATTTCTGATTAAAAAAAGTCAGAATTGTGAGAAAGTTGGAATTGTAAGATACAAATTCGCATTTGCGAGTTTTTGTCTTGCAATTCTGATTTTTATTTCTTGCAGTTGTAAGTTTAAATCAGGCAATTGCGAGAAAAGTCAGTATTGCGAGATGTGAATTTGAGTTTTTATCTTGCAATTCTGACTTTATTTCTTGACATTCTGTAAAAAAAAAGTCAGAATTGCGACTTTTTGTCTTACAATTCTGACTTTTTCCTCACAATTGCACGTTTTTATGACGCAATTCAGACTTTTTACTCGCAATTGTGACTTTTTATTTTGCAATTCAGAATTGCAAGTTTATTACTCAGAAGTGCAAGTTTATTTCTCTTTTTTTTTATTTTTTTATTCAGTGGCAGAAATGGGCTTCCATACTTTGGAGACTTCTTTCAAAAACATAAAAAAATCTTACTGACCTAAACTTGTGAATAATAGTAGATACAGTATTTTTCCACTGGATCCATTATGTAGTCTTGTACTTTTGGAGAATAAAGGACTACCTATGTTTTAGTATACGTTTAAATGGTTTTGTGTCACCCGGTAATATTATCTGAGTCTTTTTATCTCTGATGGAGTTTAAAACACCAGGTGCTAGTTTCCCAAAAGATATTTGAGTTCAGTGCGTTATTGTTTGCAAAGCAAGCATGAGCTGAAGAGTATCTGTACAGTATGGCTTTAGGGCTGTCTTTGCACAGTAAAATGCTTGTTCACTTATTAAACATATCACAAAAGAGTTTTCTTAAGCCATGCAAAACATGAAATATGACTCCTTTAGACACTAAATCCTAGAGACATAAGTGACCCTGTGCACAAAGCTCCCAGAAACCTGCAGCAGAATCAGAATAAATTATAAGGCCATTGATCCACATCACTGTGCCCTTGACCAAGATCTTCTCACCTGTAGTTGCTCCTCGGGTTTGCTATTATAGCACCTTTCCACTTCACTTACCTTTCCCCTTGGCGTAGTCAAGAAAGAAATATTTTCTCTATGTACTTTCACTGTAAAATGTTAACACAACATCATTTCAGGTTTCATTTTGTATATTCATGGTGAACCTGTAGTTATGAAAGAATTTTTATTTTTTTAATTCTTTCCGACTGGCATGCAGAAATACGACACCCTCGCTGACTATTCTGACTGTCTGCATCCCAGCCTCTTGTTGTGAACACTCAGCAGCAATGCTTAAAATACCAGAGCATGTGGCTTGCAAATATCAGTCTCACTCTTATTTATCAAGCAGGATGTTTCAATAGGCGTACACACACTCAGACACACAGCGGTGACATTGGTCTTCACAGCTGTAAACACAACAGTGTCACACTCTCCTTTTAAACACATTCACAAGCTGAAATCTGAGCCCTGTGTTCCTATTCCCCCAGCACCCCATGACCAATGGCATCGGTCGGGAACAGCCTGCTCAGCACGGGCCCAGAGTTTATGGCGTGGTGCAGAGCACAGGCACCAGTCACCAACAGGAAGTGATTGCACGCGAGTGGTCTGTCAATCACCTGAGGGATGAGATGAGGTACATCAGAGAGGTAAGCGCAGACTTTTCTTTTGGTATCTAGCTAACTGTAATTTGCCACTAGAGGACTAGTTGTTGCTTAACTAATTAGCTATACTTGACGCTGTTCAAGAAGCAGACAACTTAAAACCATACTTCTTTTCTCAAAGGTGCGTGACTCTTTGGAAAAAGTCAGAGAGCGGATGTATGGCCAGTTTGGAGGGATGCAGCAGTCGGTGCAAAAATTAACTCAGGAATTAAAGGTGAGCAAAAACACAGCATGACTGATGTTTAAGGTTGGAATAGTGTACTAATCATCCCGACCATCTTGTTGGGGTTTATTCTGCTGTAATGAAAGGCAGGCATTGTAAATCACACAGCTATTCATCAAAATTACATACAATTAAGGTCAAAAGTTTAGATACACCTTGCAGAATCTGTTTTAGCAAAATAAGAGGGATCATACAAAATGCATGTTATTTTTTATTTAGTACTTACCTGAATGATATTTCACATAAAAGATGTTTACATATAATCAAATAACAGTTTAATTTATAAAAAATAACCCTGTTCAAAAGTTATACATATGCATATGCAAATACATATGCTTGATTCTTAATACTGTGTTGTTACCTGGTGATAATTCTTCATGAGTCCCTTGTTTGTCCTGAACATTTAAACTGCCTGCTGTTCTTCAGAAAAATCCTTCAGGTTCCACAAATTCTTTATGAATTCATATAAACTCATATGCAACGATTGCGGAAGGTTCAAACACAAAGCATAAAGAGCTGGGGGGTGAAAACTTTTTGAATTTGTCGATGAGGGTAAATGTAAGTTATTTTGTCTTCTGAGAAACATATAAGTATCATCTGTAGCTTCTGAAGGGGCAGTACTACATGAAAAGATCATGATATTTAGGCAAAATAAGAATGTACACATCTTCATTCTGTTCAAAAGTTTACACCCCTGGCTCCTAATGCATGGTTTTTCCTTCTGGAGCATCATTGAGCGTTTGAACCTTCTGTAATAGTTGAATATTTTGATTCCCTGAGCCCCTCAGTTGTCCTCAGTGTGAAAAGATGGATCTTAAAATCATACAGTTATTATTGGAAAGAGTTCAAATATGCAAAAATGCTGAAAAGCCAAAGAATTTGTTGGACCTGAAGGATTTTTCTTAAAAACAGTGGGGAGTTTAAATGTTCAGTGTATGTAAACTTTTGAACAGGATAATTTTTTTATAAATTTAGCTATTATTTTCTCTTGTGGACTATATGTCTAAATGTCTTTTATGTGATATAAATAAATGAAAAATAAATAAAACGAATTCTTCAAAATAATAATTTACTACTAATAATTAAAAAAAATATTTAGAATTATGAATGAAGTAGTTTTATTTAATTTCAATGTACAACACATTTGGATCAGCAATAAGATGAACTCTGCAACAATATTACAGAAATATTAATACTGAAGTGTTTTGAGTTATCTATACAACTTTTGCACTTATTAATTTGGCCTGATTTGAAGTCTGGAGGAGTCAACGGTAGTTGCCGAAAGTCAGAGCTATTCTGCAAATTTTGGTAAATCAGAGTTGACAGATTGCACAGAAAATCACATATGATGGTCACATTCGTAGCTCTATGATCTTCTATGACCAGTTGGAGAATATCATATATGTTCAATATTTTGAGGCTATTTTAGAACACATTGTTTTCATTTGTCATGCTCCTAGTAACAAGGCACACGTTTGTATGAAAAGAAAGAACGCAAGTCCATGAAGCAATACAAGATACATGAAATCAGGGCCTTTTTTCAGTTACCTGGTTGTTGCAGTTAACTAATCAGTATTCCATAGAGCTGTGTAATAATACCTCACAATATTATCTACCACAAAGGCTCAGCTCATCAGACTTCATTAAAAATGCATTTTATAGTGGTATGACAAGTTCTCAATGTGCTGACTGTGTTTGTCCCAGGCAGCCAACTCTCATAAGCGTTACCTTGAGTCAGAGGTGAAGACGAGGACGGCAGCCATGGACAGCTTTGACCAGATGAACAACTCCCTCATATCAGCAAACATTGATCTACAGGTACACGATCAATGTGGTCACTGCCAACTGCCAACTCTTGACATTGTTTTTGTAGTCAGCATGCTTTAGACTGGTCAACATTTAAGTGTCACGAGTGAAAGCATAAACTGCCTGCATAAACATTTAAGTTTTTAGAAACTACTTTATATTTGTTAATATGATAGATATAATGCTTATGTGCTGTTGCTGTTGCTGTTGTTGATGTTGATGTCTGTTTTAGAAATCATTGCTGGAAAGCTGTCACAACCGAGTGGGGAACAGAGATGAGATGAGAACTCTGCGCAGCTCGTTGGAGAAGACAGAAGAGAAACTCAAGGAAACGGAAAGACAACTAGCAGCAGCACAAGCTGAAAACCGCTCTCTCAAAAATCAGGTACACACATAACAACTATTACACAGCACTGGTATTATCATGCAGACCCTTCATGTTACAGGCATTGTAAAAAAGTATTGTATATACAGTTTTTCAACCAGACTACGCTATTAATAATAAAGGTTCTTTATTGGTATCTCTGGTTCCACAAAGAGACATTAACGTTGATGGAGCCTTTCCATTGCACAAAAAGGCAGAAATGGTGCTTTAGATTATTAAATTGTTCTTTACACTAAGAAAAATGGGTTCTTGAAAAATGGTCACTGACAGGGTCTTTGGGGAACACAAAATGGTTATTCTACACTGTAAAAAAAGGCTTACCTTATTTAGTATTTTTTTCTTGTTTCTAGTCAAAATATCTAAAAATAATTAAATTAAGATGCATTTACTAGATAAGCAAAATGACATAAAATGTTTAGTCTTGTTTTAAGCTAAATGCACTTAATTTCGTTTTGTCCCCCTGGAAACAAGTAAAATTATCTACCAGTGGGGTAAGTAAAATATTCTTAAAACAGTGGGGTACTGGCAGATAATTTAGCTTCTTTTAAGCAAAATTAATTTAGTCACTTAATTTCGTTTTTTCCCCTGAGACAAGATTAAATATCTTATGTACTTTTGCTTATCTAGTAAACGCATCTTAATTTAAGAATTTTCTTAGATATTTTGACTAGAAACAAGACAAAAATACTAAGTAAGATAAGCCTCTTTTTTTTGCAGTGTATGGCATCACTGTAGAAAAATTATTCCTTTGAAACCTTAATTTTTAGAAGTGTACTGTACCCGGAATATGTGTACTTTAATGTTTATAGTAGTTAAGTAGTACATAAAAAGTTAAAAATTAATTTGTCATACTCTATAGGACTATTTACGTGAACTTTACTGCTGAAGATAAATAATACACACAAGTTTGATCAGTAAGATTTTTAATGTTTTTTTTTTTTTTTTTAAGAGTTTATGCTCATCAAGACTGCATTTATTTTTGATTAAAAATACAGAAAAAAATAGTCATATTATGGAATATTATTTCAGTGTAAAATAACTGTAAATATATTTTAAAATGTAATTTATTCCTGTGATGCAAAGCTGAATTTCCAGCATCATTACTGCAGTCTGCAGTGTCACATGATCCTTCAGAAATCATTCTATTATGCTTATAATTTATTGATTTACTTTCAGTGTGGAAAACAGTTGTGCTGCTTATTATTTTGTTGGAACTTGGAACCTGTGATACTTTTTCAGGATTCTTTAATGAATAAAACATTTAAAAGAACAGCATTTATTTTAAATGCTAAAAAAGAAGTATTTTATAACAATATAAACTACCATTGAGTTGTTATTCTTTTGAAAGAAATGAATACTTTTATTTACCAAGGATGTGTTAAATTGATAAAAATGGATAACAAAGAGTAATATAGCTAGAAAACATTTCTATTTTGACTAAAAGCTGTTCTTTTTAACTTTTTATTCATCAATGAATCACAGGTTCCAAAAAATACAAAGCAGGACATTGATCAAAGTAATAAATCAGTATATTAGAATGGTTCTGAAGGATCATGTGACACTGAAGACTGGAGTAATGACAGATGAAAATTCAGCTTTGCATCACATGAATAAGATATATTTATAAATATATATTAAAATAGAAAACCTTTATTTTAAACTGTAATAATATGTGACCCTGGACCACAAAACCAGTCATAAGGTTAAATTTTACAAAACTGAGATGTATACATCATATGAAAGCTCAATAAATAAGCTTTCTATTGATATATGGTTTGTTAGGATAGGACAATATTTGGCCGAGATGCATCTATTTGAAAATCTGGAATCTAAGAGTGCAAAAAAATCAAAATACTGAAAATCACCTTTAAAGTTGTCCAAATTAAGTTCTTAATAATGCATATTACTAATCAAAAATTACATTTTGATAGGTTTACAGTAGGAATTTTACAAAAAATCTTAATGGAACATGATCTTTACTTAATTTCCTAATGATTTTTGACATAAAAGAAAAATCTATAATTTTGACCCAAGCAATGTATTTTTGGCTATTGCTACAAATATACCCCAGCGACTTAAGACTGGTTTTGTGGTCCAGGGTCACATATATGTATATATACTGATTTTTCCTGTATTTTTGATCAAGTAAATGCGGCCTTGATGAGCATAAGAGAATTCTTTAAAAAAACATTACAAATTTTACTTATCCCAAACTTTTGAATGGAAGTTTTTTTTTTTTTTTATATATTCGTTTTTTTGTGTTATTAAATACACATACTTTAAAATAGTTATGTTACCAGAACAATAATTTGATTGAAAAGGTAGTTGTCATTTTCACAATGTCAATTTTGCTAAAACCTGATGCTTTTGTTTTCCAGCATGAATTGAGATCTAAAGTTAAAAATGTCACTTTTTTTTGCATAAATAGCATGGTTATTAACTTTTTGTATGTAGGTGGAGACTTCTCAGGAGGCCAAGACTCAAGCACTGAAAGAGTTGAGTGCTAAGCTACAGAGGGAATATGAGGAACAGCTGCAGGAACAGCAGAGGAAGTACACAGAGGAGATAGAGGCTCTGCAGGTACAGATATTACCAAACAGACACTCACAATGCCTTACTGTCCAACTAGTTCACTAAGAACTGCACTGCATGGTAATGTGATAAATGCCTTCGTTTTAATGCGTGCGACTTTTGAAAGATTGTAACTCCTACAGACACATTGTAAAAACTACATTTATATTATACTTCACAAGCAGGGCGTAAGGATTCCAGTCTCATAACAGGAAACATCTGTAGCTATTCACCAGGGAAGAGAGAAAAATGTTGAGAGAAAAACTTTACTTTTTCTACGTAAAGCTGCCACCTAGTGGTACTAATGAAGATTTCAGAGAGAACAATGACCAAAACAAATGAATGACTGTAGTTCTGAAACTCTATGTCTGCAGGCACAGCTTGACGACTACATAAGGAGGCTTGAGGAGGCAGAGAGGAACGTTCAGATAGCTGAGGCAAAGATCGCTGAAAGGGACCAAAGAATAACAGAGGTGGAGAGGCTACTAAGCTGTATGGCTCAGGTAAATAATATTAGTTGGCTCAGCCTTTGCCTGTTACCCCTGAAGGAAACTTTTTATACAACACTTCTCTCTTTATAACAGGAGAAGGGTGACCTGATTAAAAAGCTTTGTGAATGTGAACAACGCTTGCGTGGTTTGGACGAAACTGACCATGCAGACAAAGCCGTGGCCAAACAGTAAGACATTTATTGGAAAACTACACTATAATAAGTTTGCAGCTGAAACCAGTGGAGATGATTCTTTAATTTGAGTTTTAGTGGACAGCTAAAGAACTATAATAACCAGATACCATAACTGTAATACAGTATAGTAATAGTTAAATAAGGGCTAAGAAAAATAGTATAGAGATTTGACAGAGAAAGAAACATCACAAAACACACTGTATAAAAGGCAAAATGTGATATTTATTATTCTTTATAATATTCTTTAAGGTTCATCTTAAAGGATTAGTTCACTTCCAGAATGGAAATTCCCTGATAATTTACCTCACCCCTATGTCATTCAAGATATTCATGTCTTTCTTTCTTCGGTTGAAAATAAATTAAGGTTTTTTAAGAAAACATTCAGG
Source organism: Garra rufa (assembly GCF_049309525.1). Taxonomy (NCBI): domain Eukaryota; kingdom Metazoa; phylum Chordata; class Actinopteri; order Cypriniformes; family Cyprinidae; genus Garra; species Garra rufa. The sequence goes on from NC_133363.1 coordinate 33,385,028, forward strand.
AATGTTTCTCCATATAGTGGACTTCAGTGGTGGCCAACGGGTTGAAGATCAAAATTGCAGTTTCAAAACCCTTATTCCTTGGCTAGGATTGTGTAGAGCCTAGATTGTGTAAATCCTAGAATGTTTTCCCTCAGAAAACTTAATTTCTTTTTGACTGAAAAAAGAAAGACATGACTACTTAGATGACATGGGACTGAGTAATAATAATCCTAAATTATTAGGATTTTTTTCCTGGAAGTGAACTAATCATTTAAATGTAAAGTTGTTTCAATGTTTTTAATGTTATGTAATTGTTAATAAATGATAAATAAAAAAATGTTATAATTACTAATTATAATTACTAATTTTAATCTAAAAAATTACAATTACTAATTATAGGAAGAAAAAGAATAATACTAAAATACAAAAATTAATAATCAGTATTAGTATCAGTAATACAGGCCTTCATTTATATTATTTAGTGTAATAAAAAAATGGTTTTAAAATACTGTCTTTGTTGTTTCTACATTATTTTGGAGATTGGGTATGAAAAAATATTTAGGTTTACCATTGTTCCTGTTAGTAATGATTAATCATGATTTTAGGTTTGTTTTTCCCCTCTTAAAAATGTTTTAATTTTGTCCCCTCAGAGAAAAAAGCTCCCAGTAGTACTTATGCTATAATTGTATTTTAGTGTTTTATTGCATATATTGTATCTTTCCTAAGCAACATGTTCTTTCTAAGGTCCGAGCAGCTGAAAGCGGAAGCAACAGAGCTGAGAGAGCGAATAAAGCATCTCAACGACATGGTGTTCTCTCAACAGAGGAAGGTCAAGTCCATGATAGAGGAGGTGAGGATTTACAGAGACTGTTCATTTTGTTAATGAAGAGAATACCATGTACACAAAATACACCAAAACCAAAATGTACTTTCATGAAGTCATGACATGATTATTGTAATTTAAAGGGATAGTTTACCCAAAAATTAAACTTCTGTCATTAATTACCCACCCTCATGGCGTTCGAAACCCGTAAGACCTTTGTGCATCAAAGACTAAAGGTAAAGAGAAGAAACTGTTATTTGTGCACAAAAAGTATTGTTGTAGCTTCATTAAATTAAGGTTGAACCACTGATGTCACATGGACTAGTTTAACAATGTCCTTACTGCACTCCTTGGCCTTGAACGTGGTAGCTGTGTTGCTGTCTATATAGGGTCAGAAAGCTCTCGGATTTAATCAAAAATACATTAATTTGTGTTCTGAAGATGAACGAAGGTATTACAGGTTTGGAATGACATAGGGGTCAGTAATTATTGACAGAATTTTCATTTTTGGGTGAACTATCCCTTTAATCCTTCTAATTCTAAACAATCAATTCTGCAGGTTGAAACATTGAGAGCAAAAGTTGCACAGAAGGATATGTTCATTTCTGAGCTGCTGGACAGGATTGCCATTGTGGAGTGTGAGGTAAGAACAACTGTTTCCATGTAGCAAGATGTGATTTTTTGCATGCCTTCATCTTTACCAATCTAGAAAGCCACAGATTGGTTGGAATAAGCACGCTGGATGCGGATGTTCCTGAATCAATTGCTATTCTGTCAGCTGGGCTCTTCGAGTCCCTTTGGTTGTCATTCAGATTTTTCACACACCTAAACCGAATCCGTCTTTGTCCAGTGTCCTCTTTATATGTCTGTGAAATGAATTCTCTACTTGATTTCCCATGCCTATGGTCTGACTCTGTCCTTTGCTTTTGCTTCTTTTCCTAGAATAATGAGTTAGAAGACAAGTTGAAGTATTTTATGTCTATACAGAAAGCATCTCAGGCTAAAGTAGTCACCAGGGACATCGGAGTTGGCTGTGACCTTCCCATTAGGTAATGAGTGCAAGATCACCTTGCCATATGAAATTTAAAACTGCTTTCGAGGCCATGCCTTTACCCACATGGTCTCCTGTGTTCATAGATCTGAGGAGCCGCCGTACGCCGCACCTGTCCAGCCCAGCCCTATCCCATCAACCCCAAGATCCCCTAGCAGACTGAACTATAGTCTTCTTAAATACAGTCCTGGTCAGTACAGCACAATGTTGCGCTCCAGTGTACTGAATACACAAGAAACTACAACCAGTACCACACAAACTGCACCTGTATCTTCAAGCTATGTTCAGACCAGCCGTGAAGATGGGGACTCCAAATCTCCAGCAGCCTCAGAACTGTCCTCTACCACCACTCCTAGAGCCAGAACCAGCCCGTCACAGATCTACACTCCTTTTATGAAGCTGATGGAGATGAGCTCTAAAATGAGCATTGAGTGAATGACGTTTTCCTGAAATGGCAGTGGCAGAAGCTTGTGAAACATAAAGTATTGTTGTTTATGTAACATTACAGTATATGTAAATAACCTACTGATCTGTGAATAACTTATTTTAGTAGTATATATTGATGCACTCTATTTTGCTTTGTTTACCAAAAACCTAGTGATTTTATCTGATAGCTTTCTATATTTTACTATTATCTATTTATATTTCCCATTTCTGAGACCATATTTCCATGTTCTGAGACCATAGATTATTTTCTAAAGTGTATTACACCAAATATTATTTTGTCATATAAAGAACTTAATAGGCTCTATATATGAGGGTTGTTGTTGTTGTTGTTTTTTTCAGAAAAGGAATTATGGTAGCTGTAACTGTGATCAAAGCTCAGTACTTGTGTTGTTGTTGTTTTTGCTTCTATGTGTATTCATGTGTATAAATGTTTATTTTTATTTGTACTAAGAGAGTTGTTGACATTAGTGGTCTTATACTCTCTCTTGCACTTTTCCCCTTGGAGTTACTGATGCAAAGACTCCAGGGGGTGTTTCATAAAACAAGCTTGCCAAATAAGACAGGCTTATTTCAGTTAGTCTGACTTATTTTGAGCCAAATTAGTTCAGACTAACTGAAATAAGCCTGGCTTATTTGGTAAACTTGTTTTATGAAACACCTCCCAGTTTACCTGATTTTTAAGACACAAAACATTCAGAATTCCAGTTAAGAAAGATATTGGTAAAGCCCCATTGTTCTAGACCAGAGTGCATTACCCATGCACATAGTGAAGACTTCTGCGAGGAAGCAGTGGATTGTTCGCAGCGTTAATGCACTTTTTTTTTTTTTTTTTGCCAAAATCACATCATCTTTTATGATGACTGCAAATTAAGGTTTATAAACTACATTTGGTATTAATATTTTTCACTCACTGAGCACTGTATTTACAAATAACTGGGTATGTTGTTCAATAAAATACAATGTCCAAACCGACAACTTGTGAGATAAACGGTAAAACTGTTTTCACTACAAAGATAAGCATTAAAATAACTTGGTAAGACACACCAGTTTGCAATATCAAGCAGCAAAAAGAGCTGCTTTGTACAGCTAAAATAGCTGTATGCAGATGAAACTGGAAGCTTGATACATTAAATGTACTAACCTGGAAAAAAAAAAAAAAAAGCTAATACCAGCATAGGCTGGTTGGCTGGTCTTAGCTGGTCTCCCAGCTTAAGTGACCAAAACCCATCTAAAACCAGCCTGCTGACCAGCTGCGACCAGTTAAAACCAATTTACAAATGGCAGCGCCCGTTCTTACGTAAATTTCGTGGTGCTGGAGGCAGTGTTGAGTAAACACACTGAATATGGAGCTCTATGGGAAAACATGCTCTATTCCATCAATCAGCAGGTGGGTGGACATATAGAGTGGGTGCTGCTCAGTGTGTATGAAACTTCATTGTCACTAGTAACACGAATGTCATTTTTGTTCAATGAAGACTGACATAAAAAAATATATCAATACTTTAATGTAAGATGTATTTTGTAAGATGCTCGGGTATATACTTATTATTTTCTATTTTTAGATCTGAACCAGTCAATATTAGGCCTATTAAAAAAACGGTTGTGCTTATCCCACTGGAAGAGTCCGCATGCACCGCCCAAACTCACAGCAACCGTGGACGTTTGTTGTTATGACAACCTAACATTACGGAAGAACTCCACTAGCGCGTCATCGGTGAGCGGTTTTGTTTATAAAGTTTATAATATATTGTTATCTATTCAGATCGCTGTTGTGTTAAAATAGGAATATATATTAAGTATTCACAAAAATATCTCATTGGCCACCTAAATCATCAGATTTCAACCTTTCTATTACCTTTTTTTTTTTGTATGGAGGTCAAGAGGTCCGAATCGGTCCTGAAGGTCCCCGAAAAAGTCCTGAAACTAAAGCAAAATGTACTTGCTGCTAGATTTTTATTCATTTTTTGTTGATATTGTGAATGTGGAGATGCCATGGTGTATCACTTATTGTATATATAACATGATATTGTTTGATTACACCAGTACACCATTTTTGTTTATCTAATATCAACAATATCATGGTATTATGGGACATAATATGTGACCCTGGACAACAAAACCATTCATAAGGTTTTTTTTTTTTTAATTTGAAAAACTTTCCATTATTGTATGGTTTGTTAGGATAGGACAATATTTGGCCGAGATACAACTATTTAAAAATCTGGAATCTGAGGGCGCAGAAAAATCAAAATCCTCAGAAAATCATCTTTAAAGTTGTCCAAGTTAAGTTCTTAGCAATGCATATTACTAATCAAAAATTAAGTTTTGATATATTTATGGTAGGAAGTTTACAAAATATGTCCACCATCAACACCATGTTTTTCTCAGGTCCTTTTTGTATATGCTGACATATTTATATGTAGATATATGTGTGTGTATAAATATGGTCTGCCCAAAAAAATTCTGCAGTTCAGTTTCATATTTTTTCCCCCTTCAGAAATAACACAAGATGGCTGGAAATGTCAGAAGAGGTTTGGAGATCCCAGAGCCTTCAGATTACAGCAGCCGTGAAGACGATGAAGTGACTTATTTTACAGATCTGCAGCAGCCTGATAATAATCTGCCCGAGTCTGCGAAAGTGATCAATAAACTGTTAAATAACCTTGTTGACAGTACATGGGAAGTAATATCAGAGCAGGAGAAGATCAAGAGGGAAGAACAAGCAGCAAAACAAATTCCTGTGCTGAGTGCTACTAAAGAAATGAAGGTATGTTTAATACGTACATTCAATTGGCCTCATCATATTCCTTTAATGGATTTGTCCAAAATGCTTATTTACATATGATTTTTTGTTTTTAGCTTCCAGGTAGAACTAATAGTATTGTGTGCTCTGATGATGGACTATACCTGTTTCTGGGTCACACTCATGGTCTGTCAGTCATCAGTACATCCACTCTCACCTCTGTAAGAACGTGGCAGGATGAAAGAGTGGAGCTTACCAGCATCTCTTGTGCCTCTCTGGGAAATGCCACACACCTCTTATGCACAGTGGATGACATGGGTAATTTTACAGAGAGTGGGAGATATTTTTAGATAATTTACATGAAAAACGACTGATTTTATATTTTCTGTATTTTATTATACATATTAATTTTCTTCTCTGTCACATAAGGTATTGCACGGCTTCTTGTGCATCACATGGAGAATATTTATTTAGTAAAAGTCATCAATGAAACTGTGAGTTCTTAGTACCGTTTTAAGACCTTGTTTTATGTGTAGATGGTTTTCTATTGTTAATATATGTTAAAATAACTACATTGTGTTACATTTCTCACAGGAAGATATAAACCAAAGAAACATCTGCGCAAAATTTGAAGTGTCTAGAAATGGGCACTTTGGAGCTGCAGTCATGACATGTAAATTTCCTATTAAACTATAGAAATGTATTATAAAACTAAAAATACGATTAGCTGTGAGCCCTACTAAATCATTAATGATATCGTTGTATATTCTCATTGAAGCTAGTGGCTCTGTTTGGCTGGAAGTTTATCGCTTTCCACAAGATGTGTGGCTCAAAGAGCTGGAAACCAAACAGGTAACTGTTAGTTGCGTTGAAAAGTTATATACTCCATACCATATATTCTTGTTTCCTGTATTTATGTTTTAAACAAATGTTAACATGGTTTAAATATTCACAATTTACTAAATTACTGTAATGAGATGATCATATTTTGCCATCTTTTCTGTAGGCTACACAAACCCCACAGTCCACAGAAGCCAAATTGTCTCCAATAGTCTTACTCATGAAGATCAAACCTCCAGAAATTCCTTCAGGTATCTAGTTTAAAACAATGCTGCTAAAACGTTTGTTTTAGAAGTTTGTTATGACTTTCGTTTACTGTCCTATCGTCAAGGAACCTCTCTGAAAAGTCCATCTGAGGTCCTACTGAAGACGGAGGAAGGCACTATAATAGGCTCAGGCCAAAATCACCTCATTAGTAGTCGTCAATGGGAAAACCAAGATGCAGCATTTAGGAGAATGTTTATGAAGTACCTCAGCTCCAGCTCTGTGACACCCCCACAGCAAAAAGCACAAGGTCCAAGGTAGGCTTGATTAAGAATATTTGAAGTCATATTTTACTTGATTCAGGAGGTATGTAGTACAGTACAGTAATCCCAAGAAGTATTTTGGCACTTTATCTACAGTCGTGGACAAAAGTTTTGAGAATTACATAAATATTGGAAATTGGAAAAGTTGCTGCTTAAGTTTTTATAATAGCAATTTGCATATACTCCAGAATGTTATGAAGAGTGATCAGATGAATTGCCTAGTCCTTCTTTGCCATGAAAATTAACTTAATCCCGAAAAAAAAATTCCACTGCATTTCATTGCTGTCATTAAAGGACCTGCTGAGATCATTTCAGTAATCGTCTTGTTAACTCAGGTGAGAATGTTGACGAGCACAAGGCTGGAGATCATTATGTCAGGCTGATTGGGTTAGAATGGCAGACTTGACATGTTAAAAGGAAGGAGATGCTTAAAATCATTGTTCTCCCATTGTTAACCATGGTGACCTGCAAAGAAACGCGTGCAGCCATCATTGCGTTGCATAAAAATGGCTTCACAGGCAAGGATATTGTGGCTACTAAGATTGCACCTAAATCAACAATTTATAGGATCATCAAGAACTTCAAGGAAAGAGGTTCAATTCTTGTTAAGAAGGCTTCAGGGCATCCAAGAAAGTCCAGCAAGTGCCAGGATCGTCTCCTAAAAAGGATTCAGCTGCGGGATCGGAGTGCCACCAGTGCAGAGCTTGCTCAGGAATGGCAGCAGGCAGGTGTGAGCGCATCTGCACGCACAGTGAGGCCAAGACTTTTGGAAGATGGCCTGGTGTCAAGAAGGGCATCAAAGAAGCCACTTCTCTCCAAAAAAAAAACATCAGGGACAGATTGATCTTCTGCAAAAAGTATGGCGAATGGACTGCTGAGGACTGGGGCAAAGTCATATTCTCCGATGAAGCCTCTTTCCGATTGTTTGGGGCATCTGGAAAAAGGCTTGTCCGGAGAAGAAAAGGTGAGCGCTACATCAGTCCTGTGTCATGCCAACAGTAAAGCATCCTGAGACCATTCATGTGTGGGGTTGCTTCTCATCCAAGGGAGTGGGCTCACTCACAATTTTGCCCAAAAACACAGCCATGAATAAAGAATGGTACCAAAACACCCTCCAACAGCAACTTCTTCCAACAATCCAACAACAGTTTGGTAAAGAACAATGCATTTTCCAGCATGATGGAGCACCGTGCCATAAGGCAAAAGTGATAACTAAGTGGCTCGGGGACCAAAACGTTGAAATTTTGGGTCCATGGCCTGGAAACTCCCCAGATCTTAATCCCATTGAAAACTTGTGGTCAATCCTCAAGAGGCGGGTGGACAAACAAAAACCCACTAATTCTGACAAACTCCAAGAAGTGATTATGAAAGAATGGGTTGCTATCCGTCAGGATTTGGCCCAGAAGTTGATTGAGAGCATGCCCAGTCGAATTTCAGAGGTCCTGAAAAAGAAGGGCCAACACTGCAAATACTGACTCTTTGCATAAATGTCATGTAATTGTCGATAAAAGCCTTTGAAACGTATGAAGTGCTTGTAATTATATTTCAGTACATCACAGAAACAACTGAAACAAAGATCTAAAAGCAGTTTAGCAGCAAACTTTGTGAAAACTAATATTTGTCATTCTCAAAACTTTTGGCCACGACTGCACACTAACACTAATTATATGAATATCTTCACATTATATAGAGGTAACAAAAAATCAATTTTTACAACCAACAGAAAGTGTCAACAATACCTCTGAGAATACACTTTGTACTAATTCGTTGCCTTCTTTTTATTTAGTTAATTTGCATCCATGTCTTAACAAAAATTATTAAATGAATTAACAAGTTACAGGGAGCAGCAGAACAGATTATATTTTTAAATATTTGGCAAAGTGTGCAGAGTGCAGCATATTTTGTTAAGAAGTTATTTTTTTCAGACTACAAATTCGTTTTTTTCCTTACAGCAACTGCACTTGTCATTTCTTACTGCGTGAAGGGTTTCATTCAATGCCTGGGGAAGCGAAGGCAGTTAGAAGTGAGTCATGAACTCAAAAGATAATTTCACATGTACAGTATGCTTTTCAGTGATAAATATAGCCTGTAATGGTGTGTGATCACAATTTAATTCAAATTATCTTTGAAGATATTCCCATCGCTGTGTGCCTGTGGTGGAATGGCAGTCACAATCTCTTACAGTATCTTCTGAAGACCCCTAAAGAGAAGGGTACTCTTGCCATTAAGAAAGAAAAAACAGTATATTAACATTACAAGCACACATTTGTTAGTCATGTTTATAAATTATATTTATATTTTTTTATTAATTATATTATTCATTGTATTTTTGATCTGTTTCTGGATCAGACAGTGAACCCAGACCAGATGCTTTGTGGCCCAATTCTCAAGAAATCCTCTGCTCTGCCATCAGCACTTGCACACGGTTCATTGTTCTGGGGCTTGAAGGTCAGCAGGTTACTATATGGGACCGACGTTTTGGTAAGTTTGCTTTAGTATTTAGTTATTAAACATATTATTTATGAAATATTGTGTGTTTCTCGATGATAATGATATATAATGATATATAGATAAATCATGATATATAGCCAAATACAATGTGAAGAATCTTACCCTTGATTGTCTTCTGGTGTTGCAGGGTGTCCATATGCCAATATTGTGATCCCAGGAGATGGCGCCATTTGCAAGATGAAGCTTCTTTTGCAGAGTCACTTGCCAGTCACTTCGCTCTTTCAGGGTCCCTTTTTACCCTCACTACAGTTAGTGCTCACTTGCAGAAATGGGACATGCTACAGTGTGACAGTGGGCAGAGGAAGAGACACATGCACTGTTGCACTTATTGAAAGGTACTAAATAAGCACAGTTATAATGGTTTTAAAAATACTGAATTAGGTGAATAAATATCTAATAGTTCAGTGTGTGTTGTAAGCTGGTACTGTGTATGCCTTTGAATATAGCAGCAGCATATCTTACAGTAGTATTTTTTGGCATGTACAGTTGAAGTCAAAAGTTTACATACACCTTGTAAAATCTGCAAAATGTTAAGTATTTTACCAAAATAAGAGGGATCATACAAAATGCATGTTATTTTTTATTTAGTATTGACCTGAATAAGATATTTCACACAAAAGATGTTTATGTATAATCCGCAAGAGAAAATAATAGTTGAATTTATGAAAACGACTCCATTCAAAGGTTTACATACATTTAGTTGTTCATGGGTCCCTTGTTTGTCCTGAGAAGTTGCTGCCTGCTGTTTTTCTTCAAAATCCTTCAGTTCCCATTAATTCTTTGGTTTTTCAGCACAGGAAACACAATGCATTAAGAGCATTTTTTGAAGATTTAAAGATCTTCTGAAGGGCAGTACTAAATGTAAAAATATAATATTTAGGAAAAATACGAAAAATGTACACATTTTCATTCTGTTCAAAAGTTTACGCCCCTGGCTCTTAATGCATGTTTTTTCCTTCTGGAGCATCAGTGAACATTTGAACCTTCTGTAATAGTCATGCAGTTATTGTTGGAAAAGGATCAAATACACAAAAATTCTGAAAAAAGAATTTTTGGGACCTGAAGTATTTTTCAAAGGTTTATTTCTTGATCAAGAAATGTTCACAGTCAAACAGATACAGCGCCCTGTCCTCTCAAGCTTACGAATAACTTTCCAGCCTGGAGGCCCCCCTCAGAAAAGTCTGCTCAGCACATTACCACCTGTTGTCTTTCCCACTCCTTACAACATATATCACATATAAGTATGGAAAAATCACCCTTATGGATTTTTCACCAACAACTTCAACTGTATTTTAGATCTTGCCCACCACAACCAAATATGTTAACATTGTCATATCCATTAACATGCTAAACCCTGACATGACTGAAATAAATACAATAACTGTCTCAAATCAGACCTGCAGGCCCAGGCAGTTCTGTCACTGTTGCTGAACCTGTGCCCTTCCTGAAGTGTCTGGTATAGTACAATTTTGCAACATAATTCTGTATCTGACATGTTACCTTATGGATTAAATGCTTTCATCTGTACTGTACATATATGGTTGCAACAGGTACTTTGTTTGCATTTGTAGTTTGCTTTAGTTCAAGATCACTTTATTAAAAAAAGTAACTGGCAAGAACATGCATGTAAATGTATCACTAATTCCTCAAGTTGTTTATAGGTTTTGTTGATGCAGAGAAATGGGGAAGTATCCATATGGGAAACAGAAGATGGAGCTCCAGTATTTACCTTAAATCTGCCTTTAACTCATGTGCTGGGCTCACTCAGGGAACCTGTGTGCCTGCTTGAGCCAGTACAAAAAAAGCTATATATTACAGGTAAACTTCAGACAAATGCACCTTTATGCATTCCACTTTGCTGCTTTTCTATTGTTTTGTTTAACATCCAGACGGACATGTTTGACTGTTGCACTATGCTTTACATAGCATTTTCTAAAAACCCAGAGTTCAAGTTAAAAGAATTAAAAAAAATACTTTTTAAAAATTTTTCATTCAATTTTTTTCATTGTTTTGTGTGAATGACGTCTTACGCTGTTTAAGTTGTGATGCAATGCATCAAAGGTGACACAATTTTATTATTATTTGTTATTTATTGAGTGACAGCTGGAGAAGGATTGTGTTTATGGTGACACAATTGATTTTTTTAGGTGACAGAAAAACACCTTTGGTGAAGGTGACTGATTGGAAAGAGGAAGAGAGCTCTCTCTTCATCTTCAGCTTTTCAGAAAACACATTGATGGATTCATACCGTATCACAAGTTCAGCTGTAAGTGAAAAAGAGACCAGAGGCACAATCTTAGATTTGGAGGAGGCCTGCAACCTTTACCTTCAGGAAAGGTTGGTGAAATGTAGTTCAGTATTTAACAGTAGAAGTAAGAACAAATTTTGAGAATCTTTTTGTACATAGTTTTTAGTAAATGAGACCCAATGTGACATAAATGCTGTTCATGAAGTGTTAAATTATTAGGACTAATAAATAGGATAGGACTAAAAAAGATTTATGTTGAACTGTACTGAATGGCTGGAAAAATGTGATTTGAAAGTGATTTGGTCCTCTGTGTCATTATTTGTTGTTACTTCTGCTGTGGAAAAATTCTAAATCTGTTATTAAATGTCAGACAGAGAGTGAAAAACCAGTCGGGATTTGTCTTTGGCCTTTTAATACTTGAATAATGATCAATGCAACACACAGAAGCTCTGTAGTAAGAAAGACAGAAGGCATTTCAGCACAATCAGTACAAACATACTTTTATAATGATAAGTCCAAGGATTGCCCTTGACCTAACAGTAACAGTGTCTTTAACAGTATCTTCTTAGATTAGTTAACCGATCACAGCCACTCCCCTGTTAAAGGAATGCTGTTTTAAAGAAGTTTTAGCCATGTACAAAGAGGAAAGACTAAAGCCTATGCATATAGATAGGGAAAATAGAGAATATACAATATAGAAACTAGAGTCACCTCAGCTTTATTCAGTAGCTGGGGCATTCATTCCTCCAATGTCCTTTCTCTCCACAGTGGAAACAAATATCCAAATCAGTTTTCGGCATTCCACGTCCTCTGCTTCTCCTGTGTCCGCGTCCATGACCTCTGTTGTTGGTTCCTCTGCCTCTCGGTTGGCCTGCACTCCCCTGCATAGCTTGTAAAATGGCCAGGACAATGTGCAATTCTTTCCTAGTTTTTTCCTTTTTCTTCTTCTCTTTCTCTATGTGTTGTTCCTCTGCGTGGATTGCATGCTTTCTGATGGTGTCCAGCCTGGCCTCATCCCATCCAATGCAGCTCCATTTTACTGCAGCACCCAGTTCAGGTCTCAGTCCCTTCAGAAAATAGCTGTGCATGTATGATTCCCAAATGCTAGGTTGGTCACCAGCATTTGCTGGTTCTGCTATTCCGCTGTACTTACTGAAGGTCTCATACAGTCGCTCAAAATAGTCCTGCACAGACTCATCCTTACCCTGTATGCAAGAGGTAATCTTTGCAATGTCCACTTTGACTGGAAATGCATTTTTAACATGCTGACACAAAAGTTCCACCGTGTTTCGATATAGTCTGTTGTCATCGTGAGCCCATTCCACATGTATTCTGGCAAAATTGATGGCTGGAAAGTGTGGTTTAATTTTTTGCCACTCTGTTGCGCCCAATTTGAGCAAGAGAAGACGTTTGAGTTCCTGCATGGTGGGGCTGAATTCCTGGCAGAAGAACAGTAATTCAGTAGCGAATTTGACTCCTGAGTCTTTGGGGTGGGTCAGATGAGACATGGCTTCTTTTAAGTCTTCCTCTGGCCATGGGCGGAACACCATGATGGATTTGTTGGGTCTTGCAACTTGGACCTCTCCGTACCCTGGGCCTTCCTCATCCAAATCATCTGGTTCAATCTTCTGTACTGCCTTTATCTTCCTCGTTGTCACGGCTTGTCTCTCATGAGTTGTTTCAGTTCCTCTTTCCACCTGTAGTATCTTACAAGAGTGCATGGTGATTATGAGTGGAGTGCTGCTGTTTGAGATGGTTGCTGCTTCCTGACTTGCAGGTCTGAGTTCTTGGGTTTGGTTTTGGCGTAGCGGCAGTGTTTCTGGTGGACTATACGATGGAGGTGGTTGGTGGGGCCAAGAGTCGAGGTTGTGATACACCTTAGCACTCTGCAGTTCTCTAAAAGGATTTGCAGAAGAATTCTGATAAGCATCACCTGTTCCTTTCTCTTCCTTGTATGGCATTTCCTTAAACAGCTGTTTTCTTTCCCGTCGTTCTGCTTCTTCCAACCACAGACTCATAACTCTCTTATGTCTTTGAAACCCATCTTTCTGTTTATTCGTCAGCTTTTCCTTACTTCTCATCCTACATTCATATTTCTCCAAACGATCTTTCACTTTGTTTAAGGTTAATACGCTGAATGTGCCTCTTTTAGGGAACCCATGATCTTCTATCCATTCTGGTACCACATCTACAATATCTTCCCCATATTTCCTTTTCATTTCTTCATAAATTGGACTGTCCAGAACGTCTAAATAAACAGTAGGTTTGCTATTTCCAGATCCCATACTTGCAATCAAAGACTTTACCCAAAATCCAAAATATAAATTGGAATTTCAAAATCAGTCTCACCGCTTTGCACACATGTAACCACGTCAGTCGGATTGAATTGTCCAGTTCCGTTTGAAATTTCGATCAGATACGGGGTGGTTTATTCCTTTTGTAATCCAAACGAGTGGACTTGTAAACGCTTGATCGGACTGCAACCCGAAACTGGAAAGTACTGCGCATGTGCAGTGTAGCAAAAATGTGTAGGGGTGGTTGTGGCTTGAAGGGATACAGCTTAAAAAAACGTTAGATTGATGTGCGCATGCCCAGTAGCCAGACCTGTAGTCTAATGCCGCGTTCCAGGCAACCCGTTACTCGTGTTTTTCCAACCTACCCGTGAAAGTTCAACCGAACGGCAGTCAAACCCGTGACTTCCCTCTCGTGAACTCGTACTAAATCGATGTACTCCCAGTTCCGAGTTCTGACGTGACATAGCCCGCAAAACCTCTATGTCAGCACCTACGGGTACGGTGTTTATGCAAGTGGTACACAGTGAAAAAATAGACTTTAGAACAATATAACGTTGCAAACAAATTAATAATAATGTAATAATAATAAATGCGCTCAGGCAGTTTGGGGTGACTTGCCTGGAACGCTACAAAGTCGTGAGTCGTGATTTGAAGTCGTGAATTACGAGCTTAAAAACCTGCCTGGAACGCAGCATAACCTTCTAGTAACCTTCTAGTCTAAACAACCGACGCATATGTCTATGCGTGGAACGAGCTGTCCTTCCTTCTAAATCTTTGGGCTTAATGGCGACTTGCATACCAGCTTTTAGGTGCATATCGCCACCTCATGAGTCCTGCTGGAGTGTGAAGTGATTTTAGTCTAGACGTGCATGATAAGAGTTCCTGTTGAATAAAGTGTCGTACTTGATAAAATTAGTTTCATTCTAAAATTCTGCAGCACAACGTCCCACCAGTCCTTGTTTAGGATTCATCAACAGACGACGTTTGGGTGCGGAAAGGGGCACTTTTGCTTTCTGAAGTGAGCAGCACATCACAACAGTGCATGTGCTGGTCGTCGTCTAATAGACCTTTCTCACAACTTCCGTATTTTGCGCCGGAAATACGTAATTGCTGTGTAAACCCATTTCCGCCCCGGTATGCCGGTAACCAGTTAAACAACGTGAAAAACGCTTAACGTGGCTTAATGTATGTAAAAAACGACCAGGAAACCGCAAGTTTCTGTCAGACCTTACGTGGAACAAACATTAACTACTATCAAAAGAACGAGCCCTTATTCCACATATAAAGTGAATAATATCACGTTAAGCGTTTTCTCCCCCATAGAAGCCCATTATAAGGAAACAGCTTAACGTGGTTTACGTACCTCAACAGCGACCAGGGAAAACCAAACGTATGTTAAATTTGACTTATAATAAATACTTGCTGCTGTCAAAAGAACGAGCTCTTATTCAGCATATAAAGTGCGCGCCCCATAGAAGTCCATTATAACAAACAATGTTAAGCTTTTTCCTTAATGGAGTTCTATAGGGAGAAAAGCGTGATATTATTCACTTTATATTATTCACTTTATATGCTCAATAAGAGCTAATTATTTTGACAGCAGAAAGTGTTTATTATAAGTAAAATTTTAAGCCACGTTAAGCTTTTTTTTTTTTGTATAATAGACTTCTATGGGGCGCGATCACTTTATATGCTGAATGAGAGCTCGTTCTTTTGAGAGCAGCAAGTGTTTATTTTAAGTGAAATTTAACAGAAGTTTGGTCTTCCCTGGTCGCTGTTAAGGTAAGTTAATAAACCAAGCTGTTTCCTTATAATGGGCTTCTATGGGGGAGAAAACGCTTAACGTGATATTATGCACTTTATCTGTGGAATAAGGGCTCGTTCTTTTGATAGTAGTTAGTGTTTGTTCCAAGTAAGGTATGACAGAAATTTGGGGTTTTCTGGTCATTTTTTACGTACGTTAAGCGTGTATAAACGCGGATAAACTCTTAGTGGAAAAACGTATATCCTTTATCCAATTTGTTCCTCTTTGTGACGGAGTTTTCCTACACGTCTGCAAAAGTTATCTTTGACAAATCAGCGAGGGAAGTTGTGTAGACTCTCTCCATTTTAATTTTAAATTACCCGGCTTTCTGCTGTGTTGACATTACACAGGAAGTCTGCATACCCTGCGATTGCGTATTTCCGGTTTCTGTGAAAAAGGTCTATTAAGACCCGAAGTATAAATGTGTGAAAAGTGTGCTTTTTAAAACAGTACGCGACAACAGCGGGAAACTCTGTATATGCATTCCAGTGTGCGCATGTCAATAGATTAAACCCGATCAGAAGCTTGTGACATATAAACGCGCATATCAGTCACTTTATTTAGCGTTCAAGTAAATACGTTCGGATTCAAACAGAATTAATTCATTCCGATAGAAGTGTCCATGTAAACCCTGATATGACCTGTAACTTAAAACACAGTGTATACTTTACATGCGTAATGTCTTTGTGTGTGCAGAGCTGACTCTTGGAAAGAGAGGAACAGAAATCAGTCTTTCAAATGGGAGCAGCTTTCGAAGCAAGATATTAAATGAAGCTTCACCCACTACAGAGAGATCCAGACATGCCATGCTGACAAACGGAGAGTGCATTTTCTTTTTTCTGTGTTAATGTGGATCAAATGCATGCTTGCATTCACTCATCAGTCAGCCAGAGAAAACGGTACATTTTTATTTTTGATGTAAAAAAAATTTGAACAAAGTACGTTTTAAATTAATTTCAGTTTCGGGGTTATAAGGAGGTTATGTCAGTTTTCACAAGGAGCTCTTCTGCATGAAGCCAAGCCAGTGTAAATGTGTTTATATATGCACATGTCCTAATGTATGTTTACATATGCATGAGTAATCTGTGCATTTGATTAAGCTTATTATGACTTGATTTTAGCAATTTTTTTTTTCACCATTTACAGCTGTTGGTGAAAATTCATAGGGGGCGGTTTTCTGCATGCTTATATGGTATACACTTGTGTAATGTATGTTAGAGATAGTGGAAAAACAACATCAGACTCCTCTGCAAGGGGGGCCTCCGAGCCTGTAGGGAGCGATTGGGGACTATCCGGCGCCTTAGGGGGGCCTAAAATAAAGGCAGAGGATGTCTAGAAGGTATGATGTATAGAGATGTTTTTCTGTCTTTCTCTCCTTATATGTGAACACCAGCTGTTCTTAGTTTGTAACCGTGGGTGTGCAAAGAGATATAAAGTGAAGGAAATCCCTCCCTCCTTTGGCTCTCTTTTGGGAGGCTTTGCTTCTGTGTGAGTGTGAACCTATCTTGATCAAGAAACAAACCTTTGAATAGCAATTGCTCAATTTGTCTTTATTTGTGGAGATTCTCTAATAAGATTTTGAACCAACACAGCTCAGTTCCAGTAGTTATCTTATGGTCAAGTGAACACAATTCCGTATATGGCCCATTCTACAGAATTAGTTCAGTATCAGTTAGAGTTGGAAACGTCTTAAAAATGTATGTATGCCAATTGTATAATTTCCAAGGTACACATCTAGTAATTGTACAGTTAATTCTCATATTGTATTTTCAGAAAGTTTTGAAATATTTGTTCTCTTCTCAAAATGGTTACTATTGAAACACAAGTATACAAATATATCAATTAATAAGAAGGACCTTCAAAACGTTTAACCTTGGTATAATTTTTTGCTCACCAAGGTTGCATTTATTTGATCAAAAATGCACTAAAACACTAACACTGTGAAATAGTATTACAATTTAAAATAGTTGTCTACTGTTAGTATATAAAATGTAATTAATTACTGTGGCAAAGCTGAATTTCATACCGTCAATATGCTGATTTGATGCACAGGAAACATTTCTGTGGATACCAGGATACAGAGACCTTGATTATTCATACCCCTTCATTTTTTCACACTTTGTTGTGTTGCTGACTTATGTTAAACTGCTTTAAATGACTTTTTCTCAAATCATTCTGCACTGCACCCAGCAAGCAATTTTTGGTCTAAAAGACGTCTAATAGCCATGAAAAAACAGCCCAGACGTCTAGGCTAAAACAAGTTTGTATTTGGGCTGTCAGTGAAAATTTAATAGACGTCTAAACATATCCCAATATTAGACTAGTCATCAATTTAAAAAAAAAAAATGAAACCATAAAACCTTGTAAACGCTGCTGCGTTTGCTTACAGGATGGAATTTCATATATCTAACTAGTTATTTTGCTAAAAAATGGCATGCAACCAAATTCAAGGTTATTTGGGCTGGAAGTGGGTTACACATAGCCGGACTATATCGGGTTTATAGTTAACCCAGACGGTGAAATGACGACTATTGCTTGCTGGGCATAAACCATGATGGCAAAGCAAAAAAGAGGTTTTAACATCTTTGCAAATGTATTAAAAATAAAAAAAACTTAAATGATTCCATTACATAAGTATTCATACCCTTTATCTAGGCAGTTGAAATTTAGCTCAGGAGCATTCATACTGCTTGCAGATGTTACTACACTTTGAATGAAGTTAACCTGTGGCAAATGATATTGAATGGGTATGATTTAATAAATAAAAGGTCTAACAGTTGAAAATACATAACAGAGCAAAAACCAAGCCCTGAGGTGAAAAAAAAAAAACTGCCTGTAGAACCCAGAACCAAGATTGCATCAAGCCACACATCTGGGGAAGAGTTCAGAAAAAATTCTGCTGCATTGAAGGAGAAGCATGTAGACTCCATTACCCTTCATGGAAGAAGTCTGAAACAACCTGGACTCTTCTTAGAGCTGGCCTCCTGGCCAAACTGAGCAATTTAATTAAGAATATGAATACTTATGCAATGCACTTATTTTATTTTATTTTTTTAATAAATTACCAAAGTGACAATTCCGTTTTTGCTTTGTCATTTTGAGGTATGGAGTGTAGATTGATGTGGGGAAAAAAGTAATTTAAAGCAATTTAACATAAGGCAGCAACATAAAACTTGAAAAAATAAAGGGGTATGAATACTTTTGCAAGGTACTGAACATCTTTTTCAGGATTCTTTGATGCATAAAAAGCATTTATTTGCAAAAATGAAAATGTTTTACTGCATTAACATTAATTAACATGTCCTTGCTAAAAAAAATATTAATTTATTTTTAAAAAATCATACTGTTAGTCTGTATAATAAAACTCCAAAACATTGCTGGAACCCATTGACTTTTATCGTATGGCCTCTCAAGGCTTAGCGTGCAAAAAAATTACCTCATTAGCCAATATGAATTTACTAATTACAATAAATAAAATTTTTGTGAAACATTACTTATGAAAACCCATCCCCTTTCACACATAATTATCTGTAAATTACTGTTAAGAGATCATGTGCGAACAGGACCTTTTAAAAAATATCGGTAAATTAGTTTTTTTTGCCAATTTACCGGTATGATAAATTGTAACATTACCAGTAAATTACTGGTAATCTTCTATTTGAAGTCATCTAATACAATGTCTCTGGGCCAAAAATAGCTGAATGAATGTGAACCAAGTGTGCCGTAAGAGTCCTGAAAAGTGAAGCCAAAACATTTCATCAGAGTTGTTTATAAATACAAACATTTATGACACATGAATGAATGTCACTGTTATTTATTTAAAATAATAATGTTCACAGTTATTTCTGATTCTCCCTCCCGATCTAATAGTGACACGCGAAACAGCAGTCTGGGTCCTCTGTGCTCAAATACATTATTTCTCTAAGAAATTGAAATAACACCCTATAACAATCTGTTGACCCTTCCCGAAGTATATCTACTAAATTGAAGCATATTTTCATTTCTTCTGATTTCGCTATTAATTGACCATATGCACGGATTACTTCCTTGTTTAGTCAAGCCAGCAAGTCATTTCTGGTCAACTGTACTGTGCAGTAATATGAGCGTACTTTGTTCGTTTTCTCTACATAATCCACTCACAATCGAGGAAAAGTGTTGTTTGTCTAAGAGGACCAAACGTCCATGTATACCGTTAAAAAAATAGGCGAGTAAATCGGCTAAATATGCACGATTCATTGCTATGATTGGCAGTAATAACCGGACAAACATCTGACAAGCTGATGTCAAAAAAAAAAGAGCTTAAATGAGTCAGACTAAATTTAGAGTAACAAAACTACAGCGGTAACAAGTAAATATATATATATATATATGGTTATTAAAGTATTGGTTAAATATAGGCTATTCAATAGATTTTACAGTTCAAGATAAAACTTAAAAGATGTAGTTATTAAATTTTATTAAATATTTCATATTCCTATCGATTCATATTGAGTGCATTATTTAATTATTATACCACAATTATTTAATGCATTTGTAGTGAACTATATATTAGTATTTAAATAATTCACCCTTATAGGCTATTTGTGTGTGAGCTTAATGATTTTCTGCACTTGCTATGCTATATACTTAAGGACGGTAAAAGTACTACAATTTATTATACTAGTAATTTTATAATAAATCGAAAAGCAAGACGTCTTGAAAAATATAGGGAGTTTAAAAGGCAGCTGCATAATAAATAATCCTCTGCTGCCATCTTTTGGTTATATGGGTAATTCCATATTACGCTCCGTGCATAAAGTCAATTGTCCAGAAGCCCCTGTCTGCAGCCTGCAGATCGAGGGGATAACTAAACAGCGGAAAAATGTCTTGCTTGTAAATGTATGTAACCTTGGACCACAAACCAGTCATAAGCGCACGTTTAAAAAAAAAAAAAAAACTTAATTGAGATTTGTACACATCTGAAAGCTGAATAAATAAGCAATTTCCAACTGCATTTCCTGTTGATCGTGGCAGCGACGTCAATCCATAACCTATAACCAATGAGAAGGCATGTGGGCGGGACGACACGTGCAGCCCCGCCCCAGATTCAGCCCCGCCTCGATCTGCAGGCTGCAGACAGGTGCACTTGCCCTCTCCATGTAATCTAATGGGACGTGAGCCAAACTAAAAAATCGAATTACACTTAATATTTTTTTTCCAAAGATGGTTTCCATCATGTGAGGTAGTTCTTATAATGCTGATTCATGTTCAGGTGTTCGTTTTTCTAATAAGTTATAGCTTTTAGGCAGTTATTTGATGCTATAAAAACGGGGTGTGGTGTCATGATTGTGATCGTGCGATTGGGTCTGCGGGAGTTTGGGCGGGATTTTGCTACCGCGGCTCCGCCTCACGACTCTACTGCGCAGAATCTGGCTCCAAACGAACCTCTACTGCGCAGAATCTGGCTCCAAATGACGTAATTTCCCCCAAGATGGCAGGGGCCATATTAAGATGAATTGGCTTCACTTTCCTAAATGGAATGAAGCGGAGATGCATCATCCATCTTTTTTTACAGTCTATGATGTGAACATTTGACACAAAAATTAAAACATCAACAAAAATTGAGAGGTGCAGCCATTTAGAAGTCATTTCTGGTTAATGATGTCACAGAATTTACCTGTATTTTGAAAGCGATGTGTAAATGGTGCTTTACTGGTTAAAGATAGAACATTGTTGCCTGTGTGAACAGTGCATTTTTGTATTTACCAATAAAGTCGTTCCAGTAATTTTATGGCAATTTACTGGTATTACTATGTGAAAGGGGCTCTTTAAACACTCATGTGTTTTGGCTTTTAGTCCGTACAGGCTGAATGACTTGCAAAGGCCACACCATTCTTTGCCCCATCATCTCCAATCCTGTGCACATCCTCTCCGTCCCATTCTAGCTTTTCTTTAGAAGTCTGCTGAACTGTCAGTCTCTTTAAAGTGAGCGAGGATGTGGAAGTTCTGATGGAGGTCATCAAAGAGTTATTCGTGTTCTCCAGCTCAAAGGCTACAATGTTATGTTCACGCCGTCTGTGCCTCATGCAAAGTGGAATGGTGAAGAGACCGTAGATGATGGGGTCCAAACAAGCATTTAACAGGCCAAATATAAAAAGAATGTGCGAGAGGGATTGGGACACTGTTTCCTCCAGGCCAGCGGGACAGAACCAGTACCAGAGGCCAAGCATGTAATAGGGTGTCCAACACACCATGAATGACAGCACAATGACCACAGTCATCTTCAGCATGCGCATGCGTGCCTTAGGGATGTTGTTCTTAGACCTGCGCAGCTGCACTTTGTTGGACAGCACTGGATGTGACAAAGATCACAACAGAAACAAGACGTTAGCTTGACAGTTAGAGTAAAGACACCTCAGGGTAATGTCACTTGCAAACTGATCAAGAAGTTACTGTTATGTTTTTTTTTTAAATAGAACTTACAGCTGTCTTCAGTCATTTTCTTGGAGATCTCAAACAGTATCCTGGTGTAGCAGGAGATCATGATGAAGAGTGGTAAGAGGAAGAGGAAGGTGAAGGTAAGCATGTTGTAAAGTGTCTCCTGCCAGCGTGAGCTAAAGCTGCCGTAGGTTGTACACTGGATAAACCGCTTGGGGGAATCAATCACCACAACGTGGAAAACAAACACCTGGACAAAGAGGATATTACAAGTATAGATTTTAAAGATATTCTATTGCAAGCCATCAACAGGCCTGTTCTATTGTAGTTAAAGGAGTAGTTCACTTTCAGAACAAAAATTAACAGATAATGTACTCACCCCCTTGTCATTCAAGATGTTCATGTCTTTCTTACTTCAGTCGTAAAGAAATTATGTTTTTTCAGGAAAACGTTTCAGGATTTTTCTTCATATAGTGGATTTCTATGGTGCCCCAGAGTTTGAACTTCCAAAATGCAGTTTAAATGCAGCATCAAAGGGCTTTAAATGATCCCAGTCAAGGAAGAAGGGCGAAACGGTTGCTTATTTTCTAAAAAACATTTACAATTTATATACTTTCTAATCTCAAAACAGAGTACACACAGAGCTAGACAAGACAGGCATTTGAGGTTAAAAAGTATATAAATTGTAATTTTTTTTAGAAAATCGTTTTGCTAGATAAGACCCTTCTTTCCTCAGCTGTGATTGTTTAGAGCACTTTGAAGCTGCATTTTGGAAGTTTAAACTCTGGGGCACAATAGAAGTCCACTATATGGAGAGAAATCCTGAAATGTTTTCTTTAAAAAAACATAATTTCCTTACGACTAAAGAAAGAAAGACATGAACATCTTGGATGACAAGGAGGTGAGTACAGCATCTGTACATTTTTGTTCTGAAAGTGAACTACTCCTTTAACTACAGCTAAACCATAAAAATACTTAAATAAATAAACTGATTGGCTGATTCATCAACCCCCTCCTGGATTTTTTTCGTAGTCTTTTTTTTCATATTAAATATTTAGCAGTCATTAAAAATATATATATCTTATATCCTGTGAAAACCATTTTGAAATTGTGTTACATTGTGTTACCATGGAAAATCTTCAATGGCGCTCCTCCCTCTTAGTGGATGGTGTCAAGTCTCAAATTACATATTGTCAGAAAAGTCTCAATATTACATATTTGTTTTGTGATAGATGTAATATTGACAGAGAATGCTCTAAATAAAACCTGTTATGTAAAATATTTAGTTAATAGTTTTTATAAATATTTTTATATAAATAAAAAAAATGAGTAGGCTACAGTGCATTTTCTTTACAGTAAATTTTTACTTATATAACTTTTTGATACTTTCATATTTTGATTCAAGAATTATAACAATTTATGTTTGGATAAAAAAGTGCACTTTCAAGTTTATGTTACAAAATGGGGGGTGACAGTTAAAGGGTTAATAAAAATAATTTGAAATATAAAACATGTTAACTGAAAAAAAAAATTAATTACATTTAAATGTACCCTTTTATTTACTAAAATATACTAAATAAAAACCATAGAAACAATAAAACTAATAAAAATGACAAAATTACTATAACTTAAAAAAACAGAAAATGTAAAAATATGAACTAATTCAACTTATTAATAACAGCCAAAAAAAGCCACCAAGCCTACATTTATTTGATCCAAAGTACAGCAAAAACAGTAAAATTTTAAAGTATTTTTACTATTTAAAATAACTGTTTTCTATCTTAATATATTTTAAAATGTAATTTATTCCTGTGATCAAAGCAAAATTTCCAGCACCATCACAGTCTTCGGTGTCTCGTGATCCTTCAGAAATCATTTTAATGATTTGCTGTTTAAAAACATTTATTATTATTAATATTAGCAATATTTAAAACAGTTGAGTATTTTTTTCAGGATGCTGTGATGAATAGAAAGATGCAAAGATCAGCATTTATCTGAAATAAAATACTTTTGTAACATTATACACTATACCATACAAAAGCTTGGAATCTTGGAGTATAATTTATTTATTTGGGAAAGAAATTACAGAAATGAATACTTCCATTTAGCAAGGATGCTTTAAATTGATCAGGTGATGATGAAGACATTTATAATGTTACAATAGATTTCTATTTCAAATAAATGCTGTTTTTCTGAACTTAATCAAAGAAACCTGAAAAAATCTACTGTTTTTAACATAATAATAATAATAATAAATGCGTTTTGAGTAGCAAATCAGAATATTAGAATGATTTCTGATGTATCATATGACTGGAGTAATGATGCTAAAAATTCAGCTTTGAAATCAAAGGAATAAATTGCATTTTAAAATATATTTAGTGATTTTAAATAATAAAAAATATTTCAAAATTGGACTGTTTTTGCTGTACTTTGGATCAAATAAATGCTTGGTGAGCAAAAGATGCTTTTTTTTTTAAAGAAGAGACTCTTATTAAAAAAATTACAAATCTTACCTTTTATCAGAGTAAGGATGTCTCTTACCTGTGGTACGGATAACACGACACTCATGCTCCATGCCACACAAAGCAGAACTTTATTTCTCCTCTTCGCTTTGTTGATGGACAGAGGGTTGAGAATAGCAGCCTGTCGGTCCAGACTTATCACCACGGTCACGAAAGCGCACGAGTACATTGACACGAGTTTGAGGAACATCAGCGTCCTGCACGCGAGATCCCCCGCGAGCCACTGCACCGTTATATTCCACACCGCGTCCAGCGGCATGACGATGAACGTCACCAGTAAATCCGCCACCGCCAAATTGCTGATGATGAGCCGAACGTGGGACCGTTTTCTGTGGTTGTGGTTGGCTGAGTAAAGCACGGCGAGGTTGCAGAATGCGGACAGCGCGCATAGGATGAGGGTGAGCGTCACTCGGACCTGAGCCGCGGTGGTGAAGCGCGGAAGGCGAGGAGGATGAGGAAGATCCTCCGTGATGCTCGAGTTAAAGTGTTTTGCGTCATACTTACAGGTGGAGTTCGTCTGAAAAACATCGTCGATGTTGTAAGCTGTTGAGTTCATGCTTTTGTGCTTCTTTTGTAGTGCTTCAGTAGTAAAATCAGTGTGAGGAGTAAACACGTGGATGCTGAAAATGAATCCCAAGAGAGTCAAAAGCTTTACTTATTTTAAATGACAGTTCATAAACTATTTATTTTCTGTACTTTTCAATTAGGCTACAGAAAACGTCAAAATGAACCTTCAACGTAAAAATACCTTAAAGTTATTTTCTTCATTAGATGGTCATGGCTCGTTGGTGACCCAAAAGATATGTGGTCATTTGGATGAGCTGGCCATCAGTCCTCGTGTCTAAACGAATCGCAGCATCACCGGAGGCGTGGTTAATTAAAATATAGCCAAATGTGATCTAAGGACCTTTGTATGGAAGCCCGTTTCCGCCACTGAATTAAAAAAATATATACATATTGCGACTTTTTTTCTCAGAATTGCGAGTTATAAAGTCAGAATTGCAAGATATAAAGTCTCAATTGCGAGATATAAAGTCAGAATTGCGAGATATAAAGTCGCAATTGCGAGTTATAAAGTCAGAATTGCAAAATATAAAGACGCAATTGCGAGTTATAGTCAGAATTCTGAGATACAAACTCGCAGTTGTGACTTTTTTCTCAGAATTGCGAGTTATAAAGTCAGAATTACGAGTTATAAAGTCAGAATTGCGAGATATAAAATCGCAATTGCGAGATATAAAGTCAGAATTGCGAGATATAAAGTGGCAATTGCAAGTTATAAAGTCAGAATTGCGAGATATAAAGTGGCAATTGCGGAAAAAAAGTCAGAATTCTGAGATATAAACTCGCAATTGCGAGAAAAAAAGTCAGAATTCTGAGATATAAACTCGCAATTGCGAAAAAAAAAGTCAGAATTCTGAGATATAAACTCGCAATTGCGGGAAAAAAGTCAGAATTCTGAGATATAAACTCGCAATTGCGGAAAAAAAGTCAGAATTCTGAGATATAAACTCGCAATTGCGGAAAAAAGTCAGAATTCTGAGATATAAACTCGCAATTGCGGGAAAAAAGTCAGAATTCTGAGATATAAACTCGCAATTGCGGAAAAAAGTCAGAATTCTGAGATATAAACTCGCAATTGCGGGAAAAAAGTCAGAATTCTGAGATATAAACTCGCAATTGCGGAAAAAAGTCAGAATTCTGAGATATAAACTCGCAATTGCGAGAAAAAAAGTCAGAATTCTGAGATATAAACTCGCAATAGCGAGAAAAAAAGTCAGAATTCTGAGATATAAACTCGCAATAGCGAGAAAAAAAGTCAGAATTCTGAGATATAAACTCGCAATTGCGGGAAAAAAGTCAGAATTCTGAGATATAAACTCGCAATTGCGGAAAAAAAGTCAGAATTCTGAGATATAAACTCGCAATTGCGGAAAAAAAGTCAGAATTCTGAGATATAAACTCGCAATTGCGAGAAAAAAAGTCAGAATTCTGAGATATAAACTCGCAATTGCGAGAAAAAAAGTCCGAATTCTGAGATATAAACTCGCAATTGCGAGAAAAAAAGTCCGAATTCTGAGATATAAACTCGCAAATGCGAGAAAAAAAGTCCGAATTCTGAGATATAAACTCGCAAATGCGAGAAAAAAAGTCAGAATTCTGAGATATAAACTCGCAATTGCGAGAAAAAAAGTCCGAATTCTGAGATATAAACTCGCAATTGCGAGAAAAAAAGTCAGAATTCTGAGATATAAACTCGCAATTGCGAGAAAAAAAGTCAGAATTCTGAGATATAAACTCGCAATTGCGAGAAAAAAAGTCCGAATTCTGAGATATAAACTCGCAATTGCGAGAAAAAAAGTCAGAATTCTGAGATATAAACTCGCAATTGCGAGAAAAAAAGTCAGAATTCTGAGATATAAACTCGCAATTGCGAGAAAAAAAGTCAGAATTCTGAGATATAAACTCGCAAATGCGAGAAAAAAAGTCAGAATTCTGAGATATAAACTCGCAATTGCGAGAAAAAAAGTCAGAATTCTGAGATATAAACTCGCAATTGCGAGAAAAAAAGTCAGAATTCTGAGATATAAACTCGCAATTGCGAGAAAAAAAGTCAGAATTCTGAGATATAAACTCGCAATTGCGAGAAAAAAAGTCCGAATTCTGAGATATAAACTCGCAATTGCGAGAAAAAAAGTCAGAATTCTGAGATATAAACTCGCAATTGCGAGAAAAAAAGTCAGAATTCTGAGATATAAACTCGCAATTGCGAGAAAAAAAGTCAGAATTCTGAGATATAAACTCGCAAATGCGAGAAAAAAAGTCAGAATTCTGAGATATAAACTCGCAATTGCGAGAAAAAAAGTCAGAATTCTGAGATATAAACTCGCAATTGCGAGAAAAAAAGTCAGAATTCTGAGATATAAACTCGCAATTGCGAGAAAAAAAGTCAGAATTCTGAGATATAAACTCGCAAATGCGAGAAAAAAAGTCAGAATTCTGAGATATAAACTCGCAAATGCGAGAAAAAAAGTCAGAATTCTGAGATATAAACTCGCAATTGCGAGAAAAAAAGTCCGAATTCTGAGATATAAACTCGCAATTGCGAGAAAAAAAGTCCGAATTCTGAGATATAAACTCGCAATTGCGAGAAAAAAAGTCCGAATTCTGAGATATAAACTCGCAAATGCGAGAAAAAAAGTCAGAATTCTGAGATATAAACTCGCAAATGCGAGAAAAAAAGTCAGAATTCTGAGATATAAACTCGCAATTGCGAGAAAAAAAGTCAGAATTCTGAGATATAAACTCGCAATTGCGAGAAAAAAAGTCAGAATTCTGAGATATAAACTCGCAATTGCGAGAAAAAAAGTCCGAATTCTGAGATATAAACTCGCAATTGCGAGAAAAAAAGTCCGAATTCTGAGATATAAACTCGCAATTGCGAGAAAAAAAGTCAGAATTCTGAGATATAAACTCGCAAATGCGAGAAAAAAAGTCAGAATTCTGAGATATAAACTCGCAATTGCGAGAAAAAAAGTCAGAATTCTGAGATATAAACTCGCAATTGCGAGAAAAAAAGTCAGAATTCTGAGATATAAACTCGCAATTGCGAGAAAAAAAGTCAGAATTCTGAGATATAAACTCGCAAATGCGAGAAAAAAAGTCAGAATTCTGAGATATAAACTCGCAATTAAGAGAAAAAAAGTCAGAATTCTGAGATATAAACTCGCAATTAAGAGAAAAAAAGTCTGACTTTATAATTCGCAATTGCGACTTTATATCTCGCAATTCTGACTTTACAACTTGCAATTCTGAGAAAAAAAGTCGCAATATTTAATTATTTTTTTTTATTCAGTGGCGGAAACGGGCTTCCATATGTATGTGTCAAATGTCCTCACATATATAGTTAAATAATATGACAGCCCACTAGTGAGGACATTTTACTGCACCTTGTTAGTTAGAAAGGCTTCTAAATCGTTTAAAACATTCTTTTTATTTTTTTGTGAGGGGTAGGTTTAAAGGAGAAGTTCACTTTCAGAATGAAAATTCCCTAATTTACTCACCCGCATGTCATCCAAGATGTTCATGTCTTTTTTTCTTTAGATGAAAAGAAATTCAGTGTAGTGAAAGTTAGTGATTATCAAAAATACAATTAAGATGTCCTTGAAGAGAAGTATGGCAAGCTAGCTAACGTTAGCATAAACACGTTATGATAGTGTTTAGCTGTCAGCATTTAAATGTACAACTAGAGCTGCATGATTCTGAATAAAATGAGAATCACAATTTTTTTTGCTTATAGAATAAAGATCACGATTCTCTCACGATTCTGGTGAATTTTTTTATTTTAAAGATTTACCCCTGAACATTAGGTTATCAAACAGCAGTAAAATAGCAGTAAAATAAGACATAATAAACTTTGCTTTAAATTTAAAGAAATGCGATGAAAAATAATGTAAAGGAAAAAAAAATCACCATTAAACATTAAAAAATAAACATACAAGTATTCTGTCAGAGTAAAGCGATTTAAAGATTCTTAGCTAGAAACACTAGCCTATCAACATTTTATGTCTGTCACCCGTCCACTCTTTGGGATGCCATTTTACAAATAAATCCTTATGGCAAACTATATATCGTTGGAAAGGTCTAAGGCTCCTAAATAGATATTTGACTTTTTTTTGTTGCAAATTATGTAGGAAAAATAATTTATGATATCATAGATTAATTTATGACAAGAGTGCACCTCAAAAATCTACTTCATAACAGGAGTTCACAAACAGATTTCCGGGTTGCCTTTTTTCCCTATTTCACTTAAGAAATCATAAATGATATATTCAAGCTATTTTAAAATCAGACATTGCATTAACATGAAAAATGTACATCAACATCAAAATGTTTTTGTTCATGAATTACACTAAAAATGTAAGTTTCAATTCTACATTTTCACATCTCTGTTCAAAAATGGGAGTAACAGTTAAGGGGTTAATGGATATTTGGTTCCATTGCTCTGCTGGTCCATAAATCAACTTATAATAGCCCACTTACTAATAACAGCCTAGATATTTTATGTAGCCTAATTTGCGCGCATTGGGGAGTCGCTTTCTAAACGCGGGGTATTAAAATTGCTTTTGAATGCGTGTGCGAGTTTTAGTTTTGGTTTCATTTTAATGATCGCGCAAAAGTCTCGGAGGCGCTGAGCGTGCATTCTACAATACAAGAGATAATATGGAGTTAGAATTGTTGCTTAATTCCATGAATACATTATGATCCACAAATAAATGTAAAGCGATTGACAAAAACCAAGCATATTCACAAAATAAATAAAATGAGATCCACAAATAAATCTTAGAGTTCCACAAAAATGAATTATATTCACAAGTAAAAAAAATTGAATTGCAAATAAAAAACATACTCACAAATATTTTTTTTATTCTACAAACACAACTTTGCCCCCGGCATTTATATGTGAATCGCATACTGTGCATTTGTAGATCGCTGCGGGTATTTGTGGATTGCTCTCTGTGCATTTGTAAATCACTGCGCGATATTTGTGAATTTTGAAACATTTCAAGCATCAAGACGCAAACTAATCCACAAATGGATGGACTCCACCCACCTTCTACTTAAGCCAATCAGATACCGGCCACGTGGGGCTGACCAAATCGTTGCACGTTGGATTAGTTTGCGTCTTGACGCTTGAAATGTTTCAAAATTCACAAATACGCGCAGCGATTTACAAATGCACAGAGAGCAATCCACAAATACGCGCAGCGATCTACAAATGCACAGTACGCGATTCACATATAAATGCCGGGCAAAGTTGTGTTTGTAGAATAAAAAAAAATATTTGTGAGTATGTTTTTTATTTGCAATTCAGTTTTTACTTGTGAATATAATTCATGTTTGTGGAAGATTTATTTGTGGATCTCATTTTATTTATTTTGTGAATATGCTTGGTTTTTGTCAATCGCTTTACATTTATTTGTGGATCATAATGTATTTATTTGGAATTAAGCAACAATTCTAACTCCATAAGATTACCTTAACAAAACCATTTGAAAGTGGGTGGACACCAACGGGATTTTGAAAAGCGTGTCCCCAGTGGAAATTACGTCCCTGCGTGAGTGGAACTCTGTCGCTGAGTTATCATCTGATGTGGATGCATGCCGCATTGAACAGTAACGTTACATTGAGACAGAGGCGCCATGAGTTGCATCTGACAGAATGTGAAATATAGTATATTTCTTCAAAAGCAGATTGTAATGACCTTTTAATTGTCCAACATCAAAAATCATCACATCACACAACCCCTAATTGCAGTGCAGTTTGTGCAGATCCAGAACAGAGTTTGGTTGAGAGAGAAAAAACGGCCGCTTCCGAGTTCAGCGGAGCACAGTGTCAGTCGTCTATGAATGTCAGAGACAGCGAGCGACTGATGGCTAATATCTCAAATCTTCATTAAATGTAATAAAGATGAAGTTTAAATGGTTATGTAATGTTGGAGAGAACGGCGAACCTGTCACTGCATCAGCTCACAGCAGTCTGTGCAGTAATTAGGCTAGCGAAAGTTTTGTAAAACATGAATAAAATATAATTGCCTGAATCATATAAATGCTGGATTAAGATCGTGAGGGGGGTCGAATCGAGATCGCGATCTTTTAACGATTAATTGTGCAGCTCTATGTACAACTATGCAGATATGGAGATTACGGGATTGCCAGGCTCCACATTTAAATTATACGTTGTTAAATATGAAACTGAATGTTCATGCCGCTAACATTGTTTATAATGTTGCAATTATAATTTTTCTCAGTTTCTGATAAGAACGAGGCACTGGATGAGTCTCAAGAGTGTCCATCTAATATAGCCTATAGCACATACAAAATGAGCTTCAGCGGAAGTTTACGAGCTGGCTTATCTTTATGCGGAAGTTCTAAAGAACACTGTGAGGTCGTGCGTGAGGTCAATTGCAGTTTTAGAGCAGCTTCATGGGCTCTACCGATCCCAGTTGAGAAATAATGGTCTTATCTAGCGAAACAATTGGTCATTTTCTTAGAAAAAAATTCAAGTGAATATACTTTTTAACCACAATGCGCATCTTCACACATTACGTAATCATAAGTAACACACGGTAGGTTTTTCACCTGTTAAAAAAAGGTAGGGTAGGTCGAAAAACTCATCTCATTTTCTTCTCCAACTTCAAAAATGGTACAACATCGTTGCTTTACCTTTTTGTAAAGGGTGTTTGACTTTGTTTGCACATTTGCTTTGTAAACACTGGGTCGGTACTTATATCTATACATCACACGTGACCTTTCCAACATGACTACTACATAATGCGTAAGGGTCGAGCTAGTGCAAGACGAGCATTTATGGATGAAAAGTATATAAATTATAATAATAAAAAAAAAGTCCAAAATGTTCATGTCTTTCTTTCATAAGACACAAAGAAATTCTGTTTTTTTGAGGGAAACTTTCCAGGATTTTTCTCCATATGGACTTCAATGGTGGCCAATGGGTTGAAGGTCCAAATTGCAGTGCAGCTTCAAAGGGCTCTTCATGATCCCAGTCGAAGAATAAAGGTCTTATCTAGCAAAACAATCATCATTTTCTTAAAACAAAAAAGTCACAGTTTTTCGTTTGTGTACTTTCGTTACTTAAGGAAGGGGAGGATGAAAAGCTCCATGTCATTTTCTTCTTCAAATTCAAAGTCATCCGACATCGTTGCTTTACCTCTTTTGTAAAGGGCGTTTGACTTTCTTTGTTCGCTTTGTAAACACTGGGTCGGTACTTCCGCCTTCATCATGCGTGACCTTTCCAACATGATTACATAATGCATGAAGTCGAGCTTGTGCAAGACGAGAATTTGTGGTAAAAAGTATATAAATTTGTATAAATCATTTCACTAGATAAGACCCATATCTCGACTGGGATTGTTTAGAGCTCTTTAAAGCTGCATTAAAACTGAAAATGGAATGTTTTTCTTTAAAAACCTTAATTTTCTTTTCACCTGAAGAAATGGGGGTGATTAAATTATCAGGAATTTTTTGTTTTGTAAATTAACTAACCCTTGGGGTTTGGTTAGGGAATAGAAAATATCATTAACCTGAAGTCTATGCAGTGTCCTCACTAATATAGTGAAATGCCCATGTGTGCGTGTGTGATTTTGTTTTTGAGTTAGAGTTTGATGTGCTTAGTAAGTATCATGCTTGGAGGCAATAGAGACACATGTGATGTGAAAGAGTGTTGTCAGGAAGGTCAATGTGTCCCGCAGCAGGACAAACGCTGAGCTCAGACGAGCTACCGATTCTACTCTGAAAGCCTCGCAGCCTTTAAACGGTTTCAGTTTCAGGGACGAGAACATTGAGCATCTTTATGAAACCCAAGTCCTTTGTTTTTATCCATATGTTCCGGCTTTGGTTTATCATGTTTCCTTTTGTTATCTTTATTCATTTAATTATTGTAAACATAAAATTAATTTAACTTAAGAGAGATGTGAGAATACATCACTTATCAAATGAACTAATCATTTATAATTTATGTATATTAAAATTTAGGCCTATTAAAGGATTAGTTCACTTCTAGAATAAAAAATTCATGATAATTTACTCACCCCAATGTCATCCAAGATGTTCATGTCTTTCTTTCTTCAGTCGAAAAGAAATTAAGGTTTTTGAGGAAAACATTCCAGGATTTTTCTCTATATAGTGGACTTCAATGGTGGCCAATGGGTTGAAGGTATAAATTTCAGTTTCAATACAGCTTCAAAGGGCTGTACACAAACCCAGCTGAGGAATAAGGGTCTTATCTAGTGAAACAATTGGTCATTTTCTTTTGGGGCCTTTTTTATGCTTTTTAACAAACTTAATTTGTTCAAATTTAAAGGCGATTCTTCACATCTGTGAATACCTGCGGTCTCGTGCCTCTGGCCCACATTCATGCTGATATTCGGAACAGCAGAAACAGCAACTCAGAATAGAGTTTCTGAGATATGTTCAACCTTGGCTAAAATGTTTCCTCCTGAATGGAGAGATTGCCTGCTCCTCTGCCCAGTAATGACTGCATCTGTGGATGTCACATATATTCAGTTACATCTCTCTCTCCCTCTCTTTGTCTTTCCCTCCTGCAGACATGAGCAGTGAGAAGCTTGAAAACAGTTCATCCTCACATTAACAATATAAACAGCAACTCACCAATACAATGATTTAAACTTCTATTTTTATCTTTCTTTTTTTTACACTGGACATATAAATAAATATATGTTTTAATCATAGTATCCAGACAGTATGAGAGTCTAAAAGTGGCACTAATGTAATACCGATATTCTGGTAAAAGCTCTAAAAGTGATATTTATTAAAAGATTATATTTTATATGATCCATTTGCTTTAAAATACTGTGAAAGCCTACAGCAATTAAGACATAACATGTAAGCATAACATAAATGGTTATAAACTATGAATGAACTAGATTATTTTATGTCACATTTAGAAACCGATTAAAGATAAATTATTTTATTTTCACTCAGTGTAGTGTACTACACTATTAGATCACTAGATGTCCCCCTGCACTGTATTCTCCATTCAGAGAGCATTTATCCAGCCGTCTCTAAACTCAAGTGCACCAAGCTGCCTGTTTTGCCTTTTAATTTTACCTATCATTCCTTCATTGCTGTTACAAAAATTAATAAATCCAAAGATTATTGGAGCCACCTAGTTGACCAGAGGTTGCTGAACGTTGTAGTCAAGACCACAGTGGCTCAATAGGGAAGACAAGAGCAAGAACAATGTATGGGCATTATCTTATTACTATACAGTGATCAATACTCATGTATAAACATGCTTTCTTACTAAAGTAACAGTATACTATAACCAGCATGCTACCTTTTTTATTTTGTTGGATAATTCATTAATTCAGTCTTCCATGCTTGATTTTATGTACAGAAAATTGTTGTGTACAAGGTGATGTTTGGAGACCCATAAGTACACCTCTGTGGAGTTCTCTTGGGTCTCTTTAAGTACAATAGTACAAATAAAACACTTGCTTTAATTCAGTATATGGCCTTGGTTGAACTCACAAGACTAAATTCTAACTAGAATCGCCAGATACATTTCAGCCAGTGCTTCTACGTACTAGCTGAATTGTTTAATTTAATTGTAAAAGACAAGAAGATGGTGGGATGATGCAAGTGCTGGAAAAAGAAGAGGGGTCTATGATGCTATAATTGAGTACAGCGCTGCTTGGCTCAATATGAATCACTGGAAGGGCCCAGCAGAGCCATAGACAGATGGGAAAACACAAGGAGTGGTGAGTCTTGCTCTGTAGGGTGGATAAAAAAAGAAAAAACAACCAGTCAATACTGTGTGTGTGTGTGTGTGTGTGTGTGTGTGTGTGTGTGTGTGTGTGTGTGTGTGTGTGTGTGTGTGTGTGTGTGTGTGTGTGTGTGTGTGTGTGTAAATCAACCCTGCCTCCAAAGACAGTCTGAGATATACTGTTATGCTATTGCTGAGTCCATTCTCCAGGCAGCAGTAAATTGTCTTTGCCTCAGAGTATTGAAGCACAGAGACCTTCCGCGCAAAACCAGTGATTACCAACAATCACACTTGCGGTGAATATAGCCACACTAAATGACTGCTGTGTAATGCCGTCTACACTATTGTCTTTTACCTGAATGACTGAAAAGATTACTTCTGTTTGTATTTTGAGCGTTTTAGTCGTTACAAATGTTTAGATATATATTCAAGTTTTTAATTATAGAGCTACACAGTAAAATGTACTAACCTGTAATTGTTAAGTTAAAGAGCTATTTCTACCTGATCACGATCTTTAATTTAGTTTAGTTGGTGTTACATGCTAAAAAATGCTGGGTTATTTTTTTAACCTAAATGCTGGGTTTAGCCTGTTGGGTCATTTTATTCGGTAGTTTTTTTTATTTTTACTCAGGTGGGTAGATTTTCTGCACTCTAAAAATGCTGGGTTATTTATTTAATTAATTTTTTACACAAAGGCTGGGTTCAGCTTGTTGTCAGTTGTTTTATTAGGTTATTTTAAATATCTTTTTTTTACCCAGGTGCTGGGTAGTTTTTCTGTAACTGCTGAGTTACAGTCAGAGCGCAGGCTTTTTGCATCCTCTACAGGAGAGAGCGGTTCTCAGCTTTGCGGATTTGGTGCACTTCTTCAGTGAAATAAAGGTTTGTATTTAATTTAATTTATAAAGTCTTTACTGTGTTGTAAATTATATTACTTTACACAACATACAAGGACGAGCTGTCAGTCGAGAGATGTGCGTCAGTAGCGGTCATTTCGCATGATGGGAACGCCTTTTGTCTTGCATAACATAAACTGATTTAATTCATTATAATACTGAAATTAATTTAATGTTAACATGTTCTATAATCACAGTACTGTTTGTTTATGGGCAGGTTATGGAGTCAGTCACGGCTTCTTTCAGCTACAAGTGAAACGCGAGGCGTGGGATTACAGAGTACGGTTGAATACACTTAAATTAAAATGCTTCTTTTAAATGTTACATTTTTTTTATTTCCATATTGCTTGTTAAACAATGTTAAATGTAAGTAATATTGTAAATTGTGCTGTATTAACCCAAAGAAATTCAATTTGTCAATTTGGCTTAATAATAAATGTTTATCTTTGATTATTGCTGTTACCTCATGTAATTCTGTGTGTGATTTTTAATTTCCAGCCTATTTTAAGCCAGCAATATAGTAATTTTAAACAACAGTTGACTTACAGTAAGAAAAAAAAAATTTGATCCTCTATTAATTTTGTATGTTTGCCCACTGACAAAGAAATGGTCCGTCTATAATTTTAAAGGTAGGTTTATTTGAACAGTGAGAGACAGAATAACTAGAATCTAGAAAACGCATTTCAAAAAAGTTATAAATTAATTTGCATTTTATTGAGTGAAATAAGTATGTGACCCCTTCACAAAACATGACCCAGTACTTGGTGGCAAAATCCTTGCTGGCAATCACAGAGGTCAGATTTCTTTCAGGTTTCTTGTAATTAATGTTTCGAGGCTGACGTTTGGCAACTCAAACCTTCAGCTCTCTCCACAGATTTTCTATGGGATTAAGGTCTGGAGACTGGCTAGGCCACATCAGGACCTTAATGCGCTTCTTCTTGAGCCACTCCTTTGTTGCCTTGGCCATGTGTTTTGGGTCATTGTCATGCTGGAATACCCACCCACGACCCATTTTCAATGCCCTACACTTAAAAATAAAGATGCTTCAAAAGGTTCTTCAAGCGATGCCATAGAAGAACCATTTTTGGTTCCACAAAGAACCATTCAGTCAAAGGCTCTTTAAAGAACCATTTCTTGCTTACGCTTTTATAATCTGAAGAAACTTATTTTCCACAAGGACCTTTTGTGAAACACAAAGGTTCTTCAGATGTTAAAGGTTCTTTATGGAACCATTTAGACAAAAAGGTTCTTCTATGGCATTGTGAAGCACCTTTATCTTTAAGAGTGTAGCTGGCTTCAATGCCTTGACGGTGAGGATGGTGTTCTTGGGGTCATAGGCAGCATTCCTCCTCCTCCAAACACGGCCAACTGAGTTGATGCCAAAGAGCTTGATTTTGGTCTCATCTGACCACAACACTTTGACCCAGTTCTCCTCTGAATCATTCAGATATTCATTGGCAAACTTCAGATGGGCCTGTGCTTTCTTGAGCAGACACTGCAAGATTTCAGTCCTTCATGGTGTAGTGTGTTACCAATTGTTTTCTTGGGTGACTATGGTCCCATCTGACTTGAGATCATTGACAAGATCCTCCCATGTAGTTCTGGGCTGATTCCTCAGCGTTCGGTGAGGTGAGATCTTGCATGGAGCCCCAGACCGAGGGAGATTGACAGTTATTTTGTGTTTCTTCTATTTGCGAATAATCACACCTGCTCCTAATCTCAGCTTGCTACCTGTATAAAAGACACCTGGGAGCTAGAAATCTTGCTGACTGATAGGGCAACAACTACTTATTTCACTCATTAAAATGCAAATAAATGTTATTTTTGTTGTTATTCTGTCTCTTACTATTCAAATAAATATGCCATTAAAATTATAGACTGATCATTTCTTTGTCAGCGGGCAAACATACAAAATCAGCAGGTGATCAAAAAAAATTTTCTGACTGTAAATAAAACAGCCCAGCATGTTGGGTAAAAACATTTATCCCAGCATGTGTTCTGTCCAATATTTACCCGCAGTGCTGGGTTGCCAAATAACCCAAGTTGGGTTGTTTTTAACCCAGCATTTTTTAGACTGTACCTAATATGTGACCCTGGACCACAAAACCAGTCTTAAGTCGCTGGGGTATATTTGTAGCAATAGCCAAAAATACATTGTATGGGTCAAAATTATTGATTTTTCTTTTATGTCAAAAATCATTAGGAAATTAAGTAAAGATCAAGTTACATTAAGATTTTTTGTAAAATTCCTACTGTAAACCTATCAAAATGTAATTTTTGATTAGTAATATGCATTTTTAAGAACTTAATTTGGGCAACTTTAAAGGTGATTTTCTCAGTATTTTGATTTTTTTGCACCCTTAGATTCCAGATTTTCAAATAGATGTATCTCGGCCAAATATTGTCCTATCCTAACAAACTATACATCAATAGAAAGCTTATTTATTGAGCTTTCATATGATGTATATATCTCAGTTTTGTAAAATTTAACCTTATGACTGGTTTTGTGGTCCAGGGTCACATATATTCAACTTTTTTTTTTAATCAATTAATATGTTACCATATGTATCCCATTTTTAGGTTACCATTTTGTCAGTGTACTGCGGAATGAGTCCATACTAAAACATGATTAATAATA
The DNA here is from genome assembly GCF_049309525.1 of Garra rufa. Classification (NCBI taxonomy): domain Eukaryota; kingdom Metazoa; phylum Chordata; class Actinopteri; order Cypriniformes; family Cyprinidae; genus Garra; species Garra rufa. Next base: position 33,423,073 of record NC_133363.1, read on the forward strand.
TTTATCTTCACTTTGACTAGGGGAGATTGTTAAATTGCAATGACCAAGAACCTACAAATCTTTAAATCACTTTAATTAAATCATATACACTGCAAAATGACTTTCTTTTTGTCTTGTTTTCAAGTACAAATGATGATATGATGTTTTTTTTCCTGTATTATGGAAAAAATTACTTAGTTTTCATGCATTTATCAGAAAACAAGACGTGTCTATTAGGCTAAAAAAGACATATCTATTAGGCTAAAAAATGCTGGGTCAAATGCAACCCAACTTAGATCAAATATGGACAAACCTTGTTTTGACCCAGCGGTTGGGTTAAATGTGTAACCCAACCTTCTTGGAAGTTTTCCTCTAAAATTACTCAAAATTGCTAAAGTCTTACTAAAAAAATACTAAATGGCTGGCTTAAAATGAACCCAAAATAGTTTGAAAATATAAATCGGACACATATGTATTACTAGAGGCATCAGCAATAATCAAAAGATGAACATTTATTAAAATGCAATTAATTATTTATTTAATTATTATTTATTCAACTTATTAATTAATAATTCCAGCATTTTGTAGTGTATATTGCTTTAACAATGTTTAGATTTGTACTGGAAGACAAAAATATTAAGGAAGAACATAATTTTGCAATGTATAACAACATTATTAACATGCTAAAATTAAAGCAGTAGTTCACTCAAAAATAAAGCTATGTTATCATTTATCTTACTATTTGCACCTGTTTCCTTCCTTACATTGAAAGTGAATGACTGAGGTTGACATTTTGCTTGACATTTTTTGTAACACTGAAAAAGTGGGTTTGGAACAGCATCAGATGAGTAAATGCTGACAGACTTATTTCAGGGTGAACTGTACCTTTAATATAGGCCTATGTGATCATTTGGTCAGCAGCTCATACATCCCTAGTTTGGCACATTGCTCTCATGGGACACATATTGAGGGTTATTTTAGTCCAGTAATAATATTCACTTTGACAATTCAGAAACTGCACTTATTTTAAACACTAAAGCTGTTTTTTCTCTTGATTGAGGCATTGTATTATTGATATCTATCTATCTATCTATCTATCTATCTATCTATCTATCTATCTATCTATCTATCTATCTATCTATCTATCTATCTAATAGATGTGTTTGTGGGAGGAGGAGGAAATAAAGAGAGCCAGTAGAAAGGGAAAGGAGAGAGAGGTCATCATTTGGTGCAGGCTGTGTTGTAGACGAGGACACGCATGAGCTGAGTCCTCCACACCGGCAAACTCTCCTCACGGAAGAGTCACTGTAAGCGCCTCGCGTAATACCGAATCGCAGTTTCCGTGTGTCGGCGATGTTCATGGTTATTAATAGGCTGCCGTGGTCTTCCGTCGGTTCCTTTGGACCATTCAGATCACCGGATCAGATGCGAGTGCGCAGTTTCTGAGGTGACAATACTAAGGACGCTCAAGATTAATTTCATACGACTCGATTTGAACGCGGACCGGAACCGGAGGCGATGTTAATGGAGCCGTGCACGTCTTGTTGAGGATCCATCTGTACTCGTCCTCAATGGTCACCTTCTGTCCGAGCCTGTCTTTCTGCTTACTGCAGTCCGCATCAGAGGATGTACGCGGAGGGAAGCACGCCAGACACTGAGCCAGACGAGTGCCAGAAGAAGACATCATGCTTCTCCAACATCAAAATATTCCTCATAGCAGAATGTGCCTTAATGTTGGCACAGGGCACTGTAGGAGCCTATCTGGTGAGTCGAGCCATTAACACAGACAGCTCATACGCACTGTATGTGGATGACATTGAATGGTGTCCGGTACGCATCGCGTATCTTTTCGCTAAAGCGATAGAAATAAACTGCATGAGGTATACGGCTTCTTGTGTGTGTATTGCGACTGCTTTATTTCGATATGATTTAGAGGCGCTATAATGAAAAATGATCATCAGTACAGTGAGTGGCCCATTGGTCAAACACCTCTCTCTCCTTTCCAGCATTATGCATCACTGGCTCCGAGATGAAATAAGGTAATCTCACCGAGCGATTGCCTTATTTTGTCTTTGAGCCATTTATGCACATAATGGAAATATTGGAAATAAATGCCAGAATAATCATCTTCTATGGCAAGCTGTTTTGACATGTATTCCTTAAAATATTATCTATTTTTATTGTACTGTTTTATTAGTTTTCCGGTAACACAATAAGGTGTCATTTGTTAACATTAGATAATGTATTAACTAACACGAACGAACACTGAACAATACATTTATTACACTATTTATTCATCTTTGTTAATACATTTTTTAAAATAAAAATACAGTTGTTCATTGTTAGTTCACAGTGCATTAACTAATGTTAACACAACTTGTCATTTTAATAATGCATTAGTAAATGCTGAAATTAACATTAAGATTAGTAAATGTAAATGCTGTAAAAATATTGTTCATTAATTCATGTTAACTAAAGTAGTTAAAGGTTAACTAATCAACCATATTGTAATGTGTTACCAATTTTCCAATTATTAGAAATAATCTAAAATTTACAGTTGTTGTTATTATTATTTTTCACTATTAACTTTTCAATTAATATTAGTTGGCCCTATCTCTGACTGGTCACTATATAGAGACAATTTTACTATATGTAACCCTGGACCAAAAAAAAAAAACAGTATAAGTGTCAATGTTTTGAAATTGAGATTCATACATCACCTGAAAGCTGAATAAACATGTTTTCCTTTGATGTATATGGTTTGTTAGGATATAACAGTATTTGGTTGAGATACAACTATTTGAAAATCTGGAATCTGAGGGGCATATTACTAATCAAAAATTAAGTTTTGATATATTTAATTTAGGAAATTTACAAAATATCTTCATTGAACATGATCTTTACTTAAAATCCTAATGATTTTTAGCATAAATTAAAAATCAATAATTTTGACCAACACAATGTGTTTTTGGCTATTGCTACAAATATGCCCCAAATGTATTTAAGACTGGTTTTGTGGTCCAAGGTCACATGTGGAATACTAGTAAATATTATAAACTATTATTTCCATTTAAATTACTTACCTTTTTCTGCAAGTTTATAACAATTTAATACTTTTTTCAATTTAATATTTTGTTTTTAGGATGACTGTTTTTTTAAGGTTGAAATTTGATAGGGCTGATATGGCCTGTGGCTAACTCTGCATTTACAGTAATGTTTTTTTATTATTTTATTTCTCTGATCTCTGATAAATAGGTAAACAGACAAACAAACAAACAAACAAATATGATTGCGGGTCTTTGATTCCATCTTTTTACTAGTATATATTTCAGATGTTGGTAATTATTTTAGTTGCACTAGTAACTATTAGTTATTCTTTATTTTTATTTTTATTTTTAATTTTGTTTTTTGTTTTTGGGGGGGGGGGGTGTAACACTTTACGATAAGGTTTTATTTGGTAATTTTAGTTAATGTATTAACAAACATGAACAAGCAATGAACAATGCTTGTACAGTATGAATTAATCTTTGTGGTAACACTTTACAATAAGGTGTCTTTGTTAACATTAGTTAATGTATTAACTAACATGAATGAACAATGAACAATATTATTTATTGCACTATAAAACAGAGTAATTTATTGTTTGTTCATGTTAGTTCATAGTGCATTAACTAATGTTAACAGACACAACTTGTGATTTTAATAATGCATTAGTAAATGCTGAAATTAACATTAACTAAGATTAATAAATGCTGTAGAAGTATTGTTCATTCTTAGTTCATGTTAACTAATGTAGTTAACTAGTGTTAACTAATGTACCTTATTGTAAAGTGTTACCCTCTTTATTTATGTGGGTTCATGAAAATACAGTTGTTCATTGTTAGTTCATGTTAATTCACAGTGCATTAACAAACACAACATTTGATTTTAACAATGCATCACAATGCAAAGTCTGTTCTGCTCACCAAGCCTCCATTTATTTGATTCAAAATACAGCAAAAACAATTTTGAAATATTTTGGCTATTTAAAACAACTGTTTCTAGTTTATTCCTCTGATTTCAAAGCTGATTTTTTTTGTATCATTACTCTATCATGTGATCCTTCAGAAATCATTCTAATATTCTAATTTGCTGTTCAAAAACATTTATTTATATTATTATTATTACTAGGTTAAAACAGCTGAGTAGATTTTGTTTTCAGGTTTCTTTGATGAATAGAAACTTCAGAAGAACTGCATTTATCTGAAATAGAAATCTTTTGTAACATTATAAATGTCTTTATCATCACTTTTGATCAATTTACTTTTGATGAATTTTTGATCATTTCAAATTACAAGCTTTTTTTACAAAATACTCCCAAGCTTTTGGATGTACTTAACTGAATAAATATTAATAAAAAATGTAACAAAAACATGTAACTGAACATTTAGTTTTGATCACAGGAATAAATTACATTTAAAATATGTATTCAAATAGAAAGCAGTTATATTAAATAGTGAACCTATTTCGCAATATTACTGTTTTACTGTATTTTGGATCAAATAAGTGCAGGCTTGGTGAGCAGAAGAGACTTTTTTAAAAAACATTAAAAATCTTACTGTTCAAAAACTTTTGACTGGTAGTGTATTTGATCTACTTCCGTTAGCATAAACTAAGAATGAACAATACTTCTGCAGCATTTATTAATCGTAATATTATTCAAATAGCTACCATTAGGCTATACAATATATTCCAGTTTTCTTACTAGCTGCATTTTAACTTATTGCTTATACATTTTAATTGGACTAAAATAGAAATTGAACTAAAGAAATAAAATAGCAATTCTGACTAGTCATTACAACAAGCAAAAAGGAAACCGGTAAGAAATGTCACTAACAATTAGGAGAAGTACTAACAAAAGGTGCCAAACAACAGAAATGCCAGAAACAATAGTGAAAAAGTATTAATAACAAAAACATAGATACTAGTTCTTTTAATGGAATAAACGTTAAAATGGTCTGCTGTAGCCTTCATGTTAGCTTTCAGCACAAGAGAAAGATGCGTCACTACATTAATGCATCTGCTCTGTAGGGTTGAGAGTAAAGCGATATGATTGATTTGTCATTTTCCCTAGTGATGACTTATGAAAATGCCCGATGAGCAATTCTGGCTTACCTTGTGCTTTATCTGAGGTATTTAATGTTATGTATGAAAGGTGATTTAAAATGAATGTGTTTAAACACACTGTAAAAAAAAACGGTCAAGTGACTGGCAGCTACGTAATATTACAGTAAAATATCTTAATTGAAATAAAGTACAAAAACAATAATTTTACAGAAATTTTCATTAAAGGTTTTACAGAAAAAAAAAACATTATTTTACAGATTTTTCCTTTTTTAATTACAATATTTTACTTTAATTTTACGTTTTTTACAGGACTTTTTTTTACAGTGTTACAGTCCGCATCCTTAATAATAAGATTTTGTCAACACTCATGGATGTTTACATTTGATTTATACCTTCAATACAGCATCTACTGTATGTTCTCGTCAAAATCTGTTCTGTTGTTTAGGATTTCTAAGCCATAAATGAAATATTGTGAGTTTTGTTTGGTTTAAGAGACATTTAGTAATTTGGTGTCATTTTAAAAGTGCATACAGCGTTGTAACAGTGTGTTGTTTCTTTATATTTCAGGTCAGTGTCCTCACCACACTCGAGCGACGTTTCAACTTGCAGAGCGCTGACGTGGGTGTAATCGCCAGCAGCTTTGAGATTGGCAACCTTGCCCTCATCCTATTCGTCAGCTACTTCGGGGCCAGGGCCCATCGGCCGCGGCTGATTGGTTGTGGAGGCATCGTGATGGCTCTTGGAGCATTACTGTCAGCGCTGCCTGAGTTCTTGACCCACCAGTATGAATATCAGACTGGAGAGTCACGACCTGTGGGACAGGGACAGAATGTGTGCTCCAATAATAGTCAAGCAGGGGTCTCTGATCCTGGTTACATCTGTGGGAATAGAACCAATACCAACATGATGTACCTGCTGCTGATCGGAGCTCAAATGCTTCTGGGGGTTGGAGCGACTCCCCTGCAGCCTCTGGGAGTGTCTTACATCGATGATCACGTCAGGCGAGAAGACTCTTCCCTTTATATTGGTGAGAGTGATCTTCACAAAAAGTTTTTGTGTTATGTAGCCAGCCCTGTCAGTAAGGCTAAAGTGCCATGACATCATCGATATTGTAGATGGCAGTCTCAGCAAGTAGCACATATATTTTACTGCTGGGTTCTACTACAAATACTGTTAAAGTCAAAAGTTCAATACACCTTGCAGAATCTGCAAAATGTTAATTATTTTACCAAAATAAGAGGGATCATACAAAATGCATGTTATTTTTTTATTTAGTACTGCCCTGAATAAGATATTTCACATAAAAGATGTTTACATATAGTCCACAGGATAAAATAATAGTTGAATTTATAAAAATGACCCTGTTTAAAAGTTTACATACTCTTGATTCTTAATACTGTGTTGTTACAGTTACAAATTATTAGTTTTTTTCAGCATTTTTGTGTATTTGAATCCTTTCCAACAATGACTATATGGTTTTGAGATCCATCTTTGCACACTGAGGTCAACCGAGGGACTCATATGCAACTGTTACAGAAGGTTCAACGCTCACTGATGCACCTGAAGGAAGCACAATGAATTAAGAGCCACAATGAATTTGAAGAAATTTAACTTATTGTCTTCTGGGGAAAATGTAAGTATCTTCTGTAGCTTCTCAAGGGCAGTACAAAATGGAAAAAAGGATATTTAGACAAAATTAGGAAAATGCACACATTTTTTTCTTTTCTGTTCAAAGGTTTGCACCCCTGGCTTTTAATGCATTGTTTTACCTTCTGAAGCATCAGTGAGCATTTGAACCTTTGGTAATAGTTGCACATGAGTCCCTCAGTTGTTCTCAGTGTGAAATGTCATTTTTATGAATTCAACTATTATTTTCTCTTGTGGACTATATGTAAACATCTTTTATGTGAAATATCTTTTTTAGGTCAGTACTAAATAAAAAATAACATGCATTTTGTATGATCCCTCTTATTTTGGTAAAATAAATAACATTTTGCAGATTCTCAAAGGTGTATGTAAACTTTTGACTTGCACACATTATACACATAAAATTGTTCTCCTACCTTAATAAAGAATAGTATTAATAGCAGTTACACTTGGGGACCAGGGGTACATGGATGCATAATTTTAAACGGTTCCATTTTATAGGTTTATAGAAAATGAATAAAATATACTAGACAAAATGTATTTAGACATTTATTTAAATTGGTTCTGCTTTATAATTAAGTAAAAATCTAAGTACCCCTGGTTGGAGATCACTGATCAACACCTTTGATTAATGTATGACTAAAAGAGAGAGGGATTCATAATTTGTAGTACTTAACAATAAGGTTCATTCACATTATTTGTTGCATTAGGCATCAATTATTAACAATGAACAACAATTTTACAGCTTTTTTCTGCTGCTGCTTATATATTGTTCAATGTTAATTAATGTTCATAATGTTCATAATATACTTGAAACCTGAAATGTTAAAAATTGACATTAACCAAAAAAAAAGAGTAACAGTTTACAATAAGATCTTATTAAAAAATGCTAATCAGTGCATTAAGTAACATTAACTAACTAGCAACACGCATGCATGTGAGTGTTTTGATAATATGATAAAAAAAATCATGAAACCATTTACTTACCGTTTGTGATGCAGCTGCAGTCAGATCTAGTATCACTTCATCTTTCAACAAATGTTGCTTTATTAACTCTCCATGACACTGTGCCTCATTTACAAAACAACATGCTCTGATCAATCCTCAGACATGATCCAGGATGCCATTAAAAATAAACTATCCACTTGTTCCTTAAACTGAGATCTTTCTATTATCTGTACAAAGATGCATACAAGCTGTTTAAACCAAACGCATCAAAACAAACGTTCTTTCACTTCATTTATCCTATTGACGACAGACCCAAGTGTGTGGACTGAGTCAGAAAGCGAACACGCATCTGTATACTGTATCAAAGTCCCTTTCAAGGAAAGTCTGTTCGCTCAGCGGCCGAATTGGCAATGCCTCCCGGCAGTTAATCCAAGAACTAAATGAATCTAAATGAATGGGGGAATCCTAAAATCTCAAAAACTGCTTGCTGAACTCGCAATTAAATTACATATTTCAAATCAGCAACAAAATCTGAAATTAACTGGCCCATTAATGTTGTTTCTTATGCTTAAATAGCCTTTCGCATTCGCCGTTAAGCAGCTGAACGCCAGTGGGTGGGGCCTATGATGAGAAGATGACTATTCGTCGATGTCTTGCTCTGGAGGCAGTGTTTATGCAAATGTTTGCGCCTGGGTGAAGTCACCCTGGCACCTCAGATTTAAACAAACCATTTTTGGAGCTTGATTAAATACAAAGGTACAAAGACCTGTTATATGCCAAAAGATCAAGGCAAATTTGATTTTGAAGTTTTTTTTACGTTGTTGGTTCATTATTGTAAAATTTTACAAATTGATTGTTCTGAATTGATTGATTTGCCTTAATCTGTTCTACTTCATTTCAAGAGAGAACAACAGCACCTGCGTAAAATGACCTCCTTTTGTATTTGAACCAGATGCCATGGCAATGCCTAAACATTTACCAGTGTCTACACCAAATAATAGGTAACAGTGAACTAGAGGTGTTATAGGCTGGACCTAGACTTTGTATTTGTTACCACAGCAGCCTGAGAAAGACTCTTTTGATATGTTTCAGAAGCTGTATTTTAAAAGCCCTCAAATGGCACCACTTGAACCCTAGGAAAAGCATGTGTAAACGTGCTGGTCAGGTACTAAAAGAAACACTACAGAGTACTGTTGTTGTTTTAGGGCATATCATGTAGCAGTACCGTCAATATCCTGCCGTTGCCGCAATTACAGCACTTATTATTATTAATGATTTATAAGCCACAACAGGTTGTATCCTTAGTGCATCAGCTCTTTACTGCTTCCTGGAGGAGTCTCTGGCAGAAAGCTTTTGTGTGAAGATACACAAACAGCATAGATACTGTATATTGCTGGAATATGAGCTCTAGTTGGTTTAGGTTTGAGGCGAACTCACTTGGGAAATTTCCAAGTATCAAGCATAAACCCATTGGTTTAGTGTAGTGCACCACTGTCTTAATCTCCTGTTGCTATGTTGTTAAGGAGTAAACAAGAAGCAACGATGTCCTTCAGTGCCTGTTACTTCTGCTATGAAGCTAATGTGTGCTGGCTGTTCTGTCATCCCTCAGGCAGCTCACTTTCCCTCTCTCTCTATTCTTCTCACTCGTTTTATTCTCGCATTACTACAATGATTCTCCATACATTTGATACAAATAAGGAACAGATCAACCCCAGACTTTAATGTTCTTAAATCTCTGGAATTAAAACCCTAGCATGGAAATTGATCAGTGCATGACTATTATAGTTGAGCAGTGTTCCAAAGGACCGAGATGTGAAGATCTGTGAGTTTCCATGCCGTCTCTTTTCCTGCAGTGTGTCTGATGCCTTTGCATTGAGCGGACTTGTCTGTCTATGAGCATTAATATCTGTGCAACCCATGCAAAATTTCAATGCTTTTTAACCTTTAAACTGGAACTCTCATTTAGGCTTAATTTAAACTAGCACAGACATAAACATCCTCTTTGGAGATGGTCAATGCTGGTCGGCATAGTGGAATCGAGTTATTTTGCTTTGGCTTTGGTGAAAAGAAATGCATTTGGTGTCTTTCACAAAGGCATGAGCAGAAAGGCCTATCTGTTTTAAGTGAATTATCCAGTGTCTGTGTTCATACAGAATACTAGAGTAAGAGAACTGATCTAGGATTACATTCTCTAGTGAGGGGTAACATTAGGACTGACATGCATGATCTGAGATGCTTAATCAATTTCGTCCAGGCTAATGGATAAAACTAAAACACTTTTTAAAGATCAGAGCAAATATACCATTGAAGGTCATGTTACAGACCTTTCTGCTCTCTTAACTTTACAGCAAGGAGGTTCATTCTTTCAATGGTAAGGGCCCGTTTACACCAAGGATGATCACTATAATGGTAACTATAACTATAAAGTTTCAATAATCATTCTAATTCATTAAAAATAATGAAGTCTTCACCACAGCTACACAATAGTGACTCAGGAATCACTTTTAAAATCATTCTTTCCATCTGATGGATAAAAACAGTAATAGCCAATCAGAATCTTGTTTTAAAGAGCTCGAGCATTTACATGCTTTTATTTCATGGCTCTGTAGAGTAACTACTTGGTTCTGACTGGTTAATTGTGCCATCCAGCACTCTTGATGTTTCCTGATATTCACTGTAGTAATGGCAATGGCATAAATCAGACCGTTCTTCCAGGTAACTGAAACCACTGCTATGTTTATGTCTCTTGTATCACACCACAGATTTGCTTTTTCTTGTTCCATACAAACACAACTAGCACCATCTTGCACCTCAGTTATTAAATAAAGTAAAAAAACATGTTTACGTGCTATAATCGTGTCCCCAGTGCATCTACCAACCCCGAAAAACATAAAAAAGGACAACCCAGAACCATTTTTTTTGGTAAGCCTTTTTCTGCAAGCATGTGAAAAACAAGCTACTCAGATTTCGCTCCCCTGTGACATAAAACAGGGGATCTTATTATAATATTACCACCCTTAATCTGCACGTTTCCACCCACGGCACTGCCATTTTGTTTTCGTAAGGGACAGTAGTGTACTAGCTCTGTACACCATGGCAAAAGTTCAAGCAAAGCATGCTAACTGTTGTGTCCTTGGCTACACAGATGAGCACAGAACACTATTTAGAGTCCCAGCCCTAGAGGAGACAAGAGAGCAGTGGATTTATTGATTTATTTACTGTATATTACGCTGCTGCCACACAGATATGATATAAACATGATATTTCTTTCCCAGCTGTTCTCCTTCACAGACAAAACCGTTAATAGACACAACTGTTTTTGTAACTCCTGTGTGTTTTTGACATAAACTTATGTATTTGACAATTAAAGCGCAATAAGACATAAAAGAGAACTTAGTTTAGTACTCACGTGCTGTGTAACAGTTGCTTTCTGTGCACGTGCTTCTGATGTGTGTGCTCAGAAAACCATATATCAGAAGGTTAAACTAATATGGCTTTAAAATGCAAGATTTCAGTGCGATAGACATGATAATCAAATAATTAAAATCAAACAGATGTTTTTGGCAGAGTATCTGATATACAAGCTGTAAAGTCACAGCCCTGTTCTGGGAAAGGGGACGGGGAGCCGCAGCTCATTTGCATTTAAAGAGGCATGCACGAAAACAGCGTCATTCTGCTTCTACTCAAAATATGCATTTTCAAAATGATATAATAAATGATCTGTGGGGTATTTTGAGCTGAAACTTCACAGACACATTCTGGGGACACCCGATATTTATATTACATATTGTAAAGAGGGGAATAATAGGACTCCTTTAACATTACAGGGATATTGTTGCAGCATTTGTTGTAGGCAGTATGCTGAATTTTTTAGGTCAGAGGTCAGTATGATTTTGAAAAGAAATTAATACTTCTGTTCTGTAAACATGCATTCAATTGATAAAAAATGACAGTTTTTATTTGAAATCCTTTGTTGTTCTTTTAAACTTTTAAAGAATTCTGAAAAAAATATGTATCACAGTTTCCACAAAAATATTAATTGCACAGCTGGTTTTAACATTGGTATGACAAGAAATGTTTCTTGAGCACCAAATCAGAATTTTAGAATTGAAATTCAGTTTTGCCATTTTAGGAATAAATTCTGTGTAAATATATATATATTAAAACAGTAAATTGTTATTTTAAAATGTAATAATATTTTACAATATTGCTGATTTTATTGTATTTTTGATCAAATAAATGCAGAACATTGTGCAAATGCTAATGGTGAGCAGAATGGACTTTTTCATTAACAAAAACTAAAAAAAAATCTTACCAAGGCCAAACTTTTGAATGGTAGTGTATTTATTTGGTGTAGGCTTGTAATGCACAAGAGGATGTACAGTCAGTCAGTCATTATTGCAAAATAAACCCCTTCAGGCTGAAACAAGATTATCTCATTGGCTGCGTCTCATTATCTCTCACGGTAATTTGTAGTAGTATATGGCTGTTTGTGTACTTCAGTGTTCTCTGTTAATGATTATGCTGTGCTGCTTCTGTGTCTGGACAGATAATTACTCGCCGAAGGGTAAACCAGATGATTGTACAACCTTTATCTACATGTTGGTTACTCTTTTAGTATTCCCACCATATATAATAATCAACACAAAATGTGTGTACTTGGTAGCTTTTACAGAAACCCATCAGGTGCCGGTTATTGCAATGATGATGTATATTATGTAAATGAACTCTTTCCCCCAGAGAATATATTTAAAATGTACATAATAACTAAAGGACATATCTCCTTTACTTTGGGCTACTTTAGGTTCTGTCTCAGAATAGAATATGCTATAATTGTCCTTCTGTAATCGTTCTAATAATAATAAACTCTAAAACTTTGCTCTAAAAAAGGCTATATTTACATAAGCATCTAGATCATCAGTGTAACTGCCTTGTTAATAACTAATCATTTTCTTGTATAACCACTTTGACTTTTGTCTTTTGTGTTGTATTACAGGTATCTTATTCTCTACACTGGTGTTTGGACCAGCCTGTGGGTTTATTCTTGGCTCTCTGTGCACCAAAGTTTATGTTGATGCAGTCTTCATTGACACAAGTGAGTGCCGGCATCAAAAACAGACACACTGAAATATGAATGACTTGTTATTTTTCGTTATTTGTAAGTTGCTTTAGGTAAATGCATGCTGTTAAATCAATACATGTAATGAAACACTGTGTCTCAGTGAATATCTCATCAGATCTCTGTTCACTCCTAACAGCCACACTGGACATCACTCCTGACGATCCACGCTGGATCGGTGCCTGGTGGGGCGGCTTTATCATCTGTGGCCTTTTCCTCTTCCTCTCCTCGTTTTTCATGTTTGGGTTCCCACAGTCGCTGAACGAGCCTGGGGAAGGCCCGGGGGGTGAGAGTGAACAGGCCATGCTGCCTGCTGAGCTGGTGCAGGAGTATGAAGGAGTCAAAACCTCAGATGACCCAGAGATCAACACTGGCCTCACCTGCTGCCAGCACCTGCAGGGTGAGAGAGAGGACAAGAGAAAGTCTAAACACACCGAGGTCGCGCATTAGGTTTTATAGGCAATAGTATATGAAATAATAGTTTTCTTTGATTTGCCATTGTTTATAGCAGTTTTAGAAGTCTTTTCAGTGTGGAGAACAAGACTCGTCTTTCAATATGCTGTAAAAAGATTGCAAAAGGGTCTTTTAAACTAGGGTCTTTATTCTAAAATAATAACTCGAGGCAGTAACAATTTAAACAGTATATTTTATTTGTGAACTCATGTTCAGTTATTGTTTTTAATAGTTAACTTTTAACTTTTTTTTTTTTTTGGATCATCAATTTTTTGGATCATCAGGTCACAGACACAGAGATTTATTTTAAATTTGACCAAACTAATTACTCACTATAAACTCCCACAGATTATGTTTTTAAAATGACTCTGTTCTAAAGTTTACTTACTCTTGAGTCCTAATATTGTGTTGTAACCTGAATAATCCACAACTGTTTTATTTTTTTGTTGTTGTTGTTGTTTAGTAATAGTTGTTCATTAAAACAGTTAAACTGCCTGCTGTTCTTCAGAAAAATCCTTTAGGACCCACAAATTCTTTGTTTGTTTTTTTTGCATTTTTGTGTATTTGAACCCTTTCCAACAATGACTGTATGATTTAAAAAAAAAAAAAAACACTCACTGATGCTCCAGAAGGAAAAACAATGCATTAAGAGCCAGAGGTGTAAACTTTATAACTGTAAACAGAATAAAAAGGTATTTTTTTCCTTATTTTCCCTAAATATCATATTTTATTCATTTAGTACTGCCCTTCAAAAGCTACAGAAGAGACTTACATGTTCCCAGAAGACAAAATAAGTTAAATTTACTTACCCTGATCTTCAAATTCAAAAAGTTTTCACCCCCTGGTTCCAAATGCATTGCGTTTCCTTCTGAAGCATCAGTGAGCGTTTGAAACTTTCTAAATAGCTGCATATGAGTCCCTCAGATGGATGATGGATGATGGATGTCAAAATCATACATTTGTTATTGTTGGAAAGGGTTCAAATACACAAACATGATAAAAAAAAAAAAATAAAAAAAAAAAAGAATTTGTGGGACCTGAAGTATTTTTTTGACGGTAACTACATACATGTTAATTATTTTACCATAATAAGAGGGATCATACAAAATGCATGTTATTTCACATAAAAGATGTTTACATATAGTCCACAAGAAAAAAAATAATAGTTGAATTTATAAAAATGACCCTGTTCAAAAGTTTACATCCCGTTGATTCTTAATACTGTGTTGGTACCTGAATGATAGCCTCTGAAGGGCAGTACTAAATTAAAAAAAATTAGATATTTAGGAAAAATAACAAAAATGTAGACATCTCTGTTCTGTTCAAAAGTTTTCACCCCCGTCTCTTAATGCATTGCTTTTCCTTCTGAAGCATCAGTGAGCATTTGAACCTTCTGTAAAAGTTGCACAAAAACACACAGCTGTGGATCATTCAGGTAACAACAGTATTAAGAATCAAGTTAATGAAAACGTTTGAACAGGGTAATTTTTATAAATTCAGTACTAAGTAAATAATTATTGACAAGGGGCCGTTGAATTCGTAGAAAATAATGCACACCCGAGGTGGTGATGCGGCCATGGCGCGAAGCCAAAATCTGCTTTCTATACATAATAAAACGTAATTTTGTGACAAAAACAAGGAAATGATCTGTCGTTTTTATCCTGTTGTTTACTGTATTTATTTGTTTGGCCAGTGTTGTTGTGGGTTTTGGTTATTTTGCTGTTTTAGGCTGTAAGGACTCTTGTTGCATAAGTTATATAAACATGTATTGCGGTCAAGAGCTGCCCGGAACTACGTTCACTGTGCGTTTCCCTGAAAATAATGCACACCATTAGAATGTTTTTCAGCCAATCAGATTCAAGCATTCAAAGGCTCCGTACTATACATAAAAAATAATATGTATTTTGTATTATCATACAAGGTGTATGTAAACTTTTGTCCTCAACTGTAAATATGATCTCTAATATTGCGGTATGTAGGTTCTGGAAAGTGTTGTCTTTATTATATCATGCTTAATATTTTTCTTATACAGTTTAAATGTATATTTCAATATAAAATTCAATCGCTGTCTTAACATTCAAAAAAGAATGCCCTTACAAGCGGGTCATCACATTTGCGAATCCTTGATTATTAAGGTCTCAGTGGGAATGTAAAAATGCCATTTTTCCTGATCATCCACTAATATAAGTCTAATTTCCTCTCAGTTATCCCTAAGGTGACTAAGCATCTGCTGTCCAACCCGGTTTTCACCTGTGTCATTCTCGCTGCCTGCATGGAAATTGCTGTGGTGGCTGGATTTGCTGCCTTCCTAGGGAAATATCTCGAACAGCAGTTCAACCTTTCAACGTCCTCCGCTAATCAGCTCCTAGGTAGACAAAAACAGAATATTTAGAAAATTGCACAAAAACATCCAACTCATAATATGAAATCCCTGCAAGTAACATCAAATCTGTCTGATTTCAGGTATGACAGCAATCCCTTGTGCTTGTCTGGGTATTTTCCTGGGTGGGCTCCTGGTGAAGAAGTTGAATCTGTCTGCATTAGGAGCGATTCGTCTGGCTATGCTAGTCAATATCATCTCCACGGCCTGCTACGTCTCCTTCCTCTTCCTTGGCTGTGATACGGGCCCAGTCGCTGGGGTTACTGTTGCCTATGGCAACGAGTGAGTAGAGCGCTCCACCATAAAAGCCTCACACAAATTTTTAATGATCCACAGCAATTGGCAATAAATACAGACACTTAGAGTATACAGACTTCTGTGTTCACACCTAAGCTGAATTGTTTGCAGCATTAACTTTACAGAGGATCAGGTTTGTAAATTAGGCTCACTAAACTCCTTGAACTTGAAGGGAACATATCGTCCTTCTCTCATCCCATATTCATTGTTTCCATTTAGGAGTCTAGGTTCATGGGAGCGGACGGAGGCGGCATGTCTGTCAGGCTGTAATTGTTACACGTCTTCTCTAAGCCCCGTCTGCGGCTCCAATGGTATCACCTACCTCTCAGCCTGCCTGGCTGGCTGCACTAAAAACGTGAGTCTCCTCCCACATCCATTCATATTCATACAGATCAATAAATGTCTGCTTAAGGGGAGTTTACACAAAAATGAAAAAAATGTCATTAATTACTCACCCTCATGACGCTCTAAACCCATAAGACCATCGTTCATCTTCAGAACACAAATAAAGATATTTTTGAGGAAATCTGAGAGCTTTCTGAACCTGCATAGACAGCAACGTAACTACATACAGTTGAGGTCAAATGTTTACATCCCCCTTTCAGAGTTTGCAAAATGTTAATTATTTTACCATAATAAGAGGGGTCTTACAAAATGCATGTTATTGTTTATTTAGTACTGCCCTGAATAAGACATTTCACATAAAAGATGTTTACATGTAGTCCGCAAGAGAAAATAATAGTTGAATTTATAAAAATGACCCTGTTCAAAAGTTTACATCCCGCTGATTCTTAAAACTGTGTTGGTACCTGAATGATAGCCTCTGAAGGGCAGTACTAAATTAAAAAAATATAGATATTTAGGCAAAATAAGAAAAAATGCACACATCTCTGTTCTGTTCAAAAGTTTTCACCCTCAGCTGTTAATGCATTGTTTATCTTCTGGAGCATCAGTGAGTGTTTGAACCTTCTGTAATAGTTGCATACGAGTCCCTCTGTGTGAATCGATGGAACTCAAAATCACACAGTCATCCTTGGAAAGGGTTCAAATACACAAAAATGCTGGAAAACCAAAAAATGTGTAGGACCTGAAAGATTTTTCTAAAGAACAGCAGACAGTTTAACTGTTCAGGACAAAGAAGGAACTCATAAACAACTATCACTAAACAAAAAAGACAAACATCTGTGGATCATTCAGGTGACAACACAGTATTAAGAATCAAGTGTATGTAAACTTCTGAACAGGGTCATTTTTATGAATTCAGCTATTACTTTCATCTTTTATGTGAATTATCCTATTTAGGTCAGTACTAAATAAACAAAAACATGCATTTAATATGATCCCTCTTATTTTGCTAAAATAACTAACATTTTGCAGATTCTAAAAGGGGGATGTAAACTTTTGACCTCAACTTTAGCAATGCAATAAAGTATTCTTGTAGCTTAATAAAAATACAGTTGAACCAACTTATGTCACATGAACTAGTTTATCGATGTCCTTACTACCTTTCCTGACCTTGAAGTCAGTTGCATTGATGTAGGGTCAGAAAGCTCTCAGATTTCATTAAAAATATCTTAATTTGTGTTCAAAAAACAAACAAAGGTCTTACAGGTTTGGAACGACATGAGGGTCACTAATTAATGACTTTAAATTTTTGGGTGAGCTATCCCTGGGGTCATAGCAGTAAGACTTTCGGGCATGCTCATTTTTGCCTCTTTTAGATACATCAGTCCCCTTTGTCTCAAATCTCCAATTGTTTTTTCACTGATTGGTCACTTGGAAATCCCCAGAGCAGCACTTAAGCTCCGTCATGAAATATGCACTCAGATCTGCTCTCCTCCTCTCTTTCTCAGAATCTGACAGGTTGTAAGTGCATTGCCCATGGCGACGGGCCGGGTACAGCCATGCCGGGGAAGTGTTCCAGCCCAGGCTGTCAGCAGGCCTTCCTCACATTCCTAGCAGTCGTGTGTGTATGCAGCATGATCGGAGCCATGGCCCAGACTCCATCCGTCATCATCCTGATCAGGTAATGTTGCTGACACTCTTTGAATAATAAAAAAAAAACCTATTATTCTATTTCTTGAATCTTAATGAGTCACATTCTCATCTGCACCTAATAATAAACTATAATGTACTTAACTATCGGTTGTTGTTGTCTGCAGAACTGTGAGCCCAGAGTTGAAATCATACGCCCTTGGAGTTCTCTTCCTGTTGCTTCGGCTGCTGGGTAAGATATTGCAGAATAATTTTACAATTCGCTTAGTTATTTTAACCATGGTCTTTTTGATATCATGGTTGGTTGATATCAGTTAGCTTATACTACCATTTAAAATAATATTTAAAATGATTTTTTGATTCTGAAAGATTCTTAAAACTGCAGTCTGTAACTTTTGGTGCTCTAGCAGTTAATAAACAGAACTGCATGCGACTTGTAGAAAAACAAGAAAACTCTGTTTATTATCGATGACAAATACGCAGGTACTGGACTACTCAGCAGCGGTTCCTAGCAGAACCAGTCTAAAATAGTCTGAATATAAAAACTTATTATAGGTGTACCTTAGTGATTTAGGATAAGCCAAAAACATGGTTTGGAAAATGGCTTCATGATTTACTCGCTTATTATATAAATTTAGTAGATTTTAAACACAAAATAGTTACGGACTGCAGCTTTGAATGATTTTGAAAGATGTCTCTTAAGCTATGTGATTTTTTGCATATCCATATTATATCCAGATGGGTTTTAGAAACTATGAGCAGCAAAAAAAACACATGAAATGTGATTTTTCAAATCTGATTCAAACTAGATTTGGATGTGGTTTGTAAATGCGATTCAAGTCAGATTTTTACAGATGCGTCTCCATCTGGATGCTTTGTCTGCTCAAATCTGATTTCAAATTGTCTTTCGCGTCATCCTAAATGCAGCACACAATGATAATGTCAAAACCAGTGACGGAAATTCTGGGGAGGATTCATACAGTGACTACAGCATGGAAAATCACAATATATACCAGTCTCTTCCATTGCTTGGTTTTCTTGTGTGACAGAGTGCGTATTTGGAAAGTGAGATGAAGCACCTCCATATTTTTCTGCATGCATGTCTGGACACAAATCTGATTTGATTACGTAATAGTGAAAATAACTTTTCTATTTTAATACATTTTTTGAAAATGTACTTTATTCCTGTAGTAAATCTTAAAGGGATAGTTCACCATTGATTTACCCAATGATTTACTCATCCTAGATGTATGTGACTTTGTTCAGACAAATAGAATCTGAGTTATATTAAAATCAACTGAGGATTTCAATATAAGCCAAGAGGAGACTGGTTTTCCTTTGTTGTAAACAAAACTTGATTTTCTCGAGACTAGTATGTTCTCACCGGAGCGGACAGTACATCCCACATCATCTGCTGAAATGCCACTCTTACGGGAACGCACATAAGACAGTTAGTGAAGCTAGAGATTACGGTTTATTACGTTTTAAATATGTATAGTTTTCTTACACAAAAGCATCTATTTACTTCAGAAGGTCTTTATAAACATTGGAGCTGTGTAAAGCACTTTTTTATGATGGATAGATGCACTTTATTGGACTTCAAAATCTCAACAGCCATTCACTGCCATTATAAAGCTTGAAAGAGCCAGGACATTTTTTAATATAACTCAGATTGTATTCATCTGAAAAAAGAAAGTCTTATACACCTAGAAAGGCTTGAGAATGAGTAAATCATTAAGTAATTTTCATTTTTGGGTGAACTATCCCTTTCTTTTTCAGCAGTTGTTACTCCAGTCTTCAGTGTCACATGATCCTTCTAATTATCACTCTAATATGCTTATTTGGTGCACAAGAAACAGCTCTTATTTTCAATGTGAAAAATATTTTTGTAGAAACGGATACATTTTTACGTTTTGTCAGGATTCTTTGAATAGAAAGTTCAAAGAACAGCATTTCTTTGGAATAGGAGTCTTGCCACGGTGCCACCATTTTGTTTTCGCATACAACAACGGTGCACCAGTTCTAATGCCATGGTAAAAGTTCAGTTAAATCATGCTAACTGTTCTGTCATTGGCTGCACAGATGAGCACAGAACACTATTTAGAGTAGATAAGAGCCTCAGAGAAGATAAGAAATCAGTGGATTTATTGATTTATTTACTGTATATTATGTTGCTGCCACACAGATCTAATATAAACATGAGATTTCTTTCCCAGCTGTTTACCTTCAAAAAAATAACTGTTTTTGTAACTCCTGTGTTTTTAACATAAACTTGTGTGTATTTGACAGTTTAAGTGCAATAAGACATGAAAGAGAACTTGTGCAGTCAGAAAACCATATATCAGAAGTTTTAAATAATATGGTTTAAAACGCATGATTTCAACTTATAGACATGATAATCAAAACCAAACACAGCACTAACAGTATTCTGGAAAAGGGGGCGGGGAGACTCTTTAAAGAGTCATGCACAAAAACAGTGTGTTTCTTCTTCCACTCAAATTACGCGTTTTCAAAATGATATAATAAATGATCTGTGTGGTATTTTGAGCTGAAAGTTCACAGAAACATTCTGGGGACACCTGAGACTTATAATACATATTGTAAAAGGGGCATAATGGGTCTTCTTTAAAGCAAAATTCTTACTTGGATATTGGAAATAAGTATTAAAAACAAGTACAGTACAGTCCTACTGACCTGAGTTTTCCATGTTCCAGGTTTCATTCCTCCACCACTGATCTTTGGCATTGGGATTGACTCCACTTGCCTACTATGGAGCTCCGTATGTGGCATTAAAGGGGCCTGCATGCTTTACGACAACGTAACCTACCGCTACCTTTATGTCAGCATCGCCATCGTTCTCAAATCCAGCGCCTTCATCCTCTATGCCGTCACCTGGCAGTGTCTGCGGCAGAACTACTCCAGGTACATAAAGAACAGTGAGGACTACCTGACCCCAAGCCAGTTGTTCGCTTCCAACCTCACCCTGGACAATCTGGGCAAGGACATTGCGCAGAACCCTTCCACCCGCACCAAGTTCATTTACAACCTAGACGACCACGCCTGGAGCGAGAACATGGAGTCAGCCATATAGTCCCACCCCAAAGAGGGCCAGCCGGCCTATATGCACATGCTAATTTAGTCTCATATCGCTTTTATTCAAAAGAAAGTCCATATATAAGCCGATTTCTGCACATTCCCGCTGTCTGGGGAGAAATGGGCACTCTTTTAGCATATCCAGGGTGATTTACAGTTGAGGTCAAAGGTTGACATCCCCCTTTTACAATTTGCTAAATGTTAACTATTTTAGCAAAATAAGTAGCCTGGCTAACGCCAAACCACGTCATGACAGCGTCATGATTCGTGGTCTGGGAAACACGTTCATTTTCTCGTATTTGAGGCGTGGTTTACGAATGTCCAGAGCCGTTTATTGGTTGCTACGAATGTCTATCAAATGCGACTGTGCGCCAACCGTTTCAATTATACTGGATGACGTATGTAGAGCGAACGCCAAAAGTTGCTCTTTTTTCAAAATAAACTTGCGTTCTAAACTACTTAGAACACTATCTAAGGCTGCGTTGAAAGATAACTTCGCGTCTGCTGCCATGCTGGATCAATAGTTATAAACAAACTGCTTCGGTGAGTCGCATAGAAGGCGTCATCGTCTTGCTGCTCCCTCCCCGTTCTGTGATTGGTTCCCTATCTGAGGTGAAAATTTGGTCCATGGTTTCCAGGCTGCCTAGCAGCGTGAATAAAATCGCGCTGTGCTCAAGGCAGCATGGGGAAACCCAGGCTACAAAATAAGAGGAATCGTACAAAAATGCATGTTATTGTTTTTTTAGTACTGACCTGAATACGATATTTCACAGAGAGAGATTTTAGAGATATTTACATATAGGCCACAGGAGAAAATAATAGTTGAATTTACAAAAATTACCCAGTTCAAACGTTTACATACCTGAATGATCCACAGCTGTTTTTTTTTCTTTAGTGCTAGTTGTTCATAAGTCCCTTGTTTGTCCTGAACAGTAAAACTGACTGCTGTTCTTCAGAAAAATCCTTCAGGTCTCGCAAATTCTTTGGTTTTTCAGCATTTTTGTGTATTTGAACCATTTCCAACAATGACTGTATGATTTTGAGATCCATCTTTTGACACTATGGACAACTGAGGGACTCATATGCAACTATTACAGAAGGTTCAAACGCTCACTGATGCTTCAGAAAGAAACACAATGCATTAAGAGCCAGGAGTGAAAACTTTAGGGTAAATGTAACTTATTTAATCTTCTGGGAAACATGTAAGTATCTTCTGTAGCCTCTGAATGAAAAAAAAAATTATATTTAGGCAAAATAAGAAAAATTTACACATCTCCATTCTTTTCAAAAGTTTTCAACCCCCGGCTCTTAACACATTTTTTTTTTCTTCTGGAGCATCAGTGAGTCTTTGAACCTTCTGTAATAGTTGCATATGAGTCCCTCAGTTGTCCTCAGAGTAAAAAGATGGATCTCAAAATCATACAGTCATTGTTGGAAAGGGTTCAAATACACAAAAATGCTGGGAAACCAAAGAACTTGTGGATCATTCAGGTAACAATACCGTATTAAGAATTAAGGGGATGTAAACTTTTGAACCAGGTCATTTTCATAAATTCAACTATTATTTATTATTACTCTTGTGGACTATATGTAAACATCTTTTATGTGAAATATCTTATTCAGGGCAGAACTAAACAAACAATAACATGCATTTTGTATGATTTTGCAGATTCTAAAAGGGGGGTGTAAACTTTTGACCTCAACTGTAACTAAACAGAGCCAAATGAATTTGACTGTTACTGTAGTCAGGATTTGTATATGCTGGAAATACGATACGTGGAAATGAAACGCATCCATTATATTAGGGGATGAGCTAGGTTGCAGTTCCAAAACTGAACAATTAATCTTCCATCAGTCAAAACTAGCCCCAGCTTACATATATGAGCACCTTTTTAGGTTTCATTTTGGATGGTCTTTTTAGTATTTTTTTAAGAAATGTAAAGAATATTAGCATATAAGTTCTATGAATATTAGCTAATATGTTTACCTGAATATTGTGAGGCTGTCTATTTTTATGGAGGGTCTTAGAAAGCTTGATGTTATTACTCAATCTCTCCTCTGTACAGGCATTAGACTATTTAAAGCGTAGGTACAAGTGCAGAGTTCACACGCGTCATGTAACCTATTAATCAACCTAAATACATTATAGTCAACATTTTAGGCCCATGTCTGTGAAAAACGTATAGCTTGACTAGACAAAAGGTTCATTAGTTTTGTGATGCTTCGTTCTTCGTCACCTGCAGTGATCTAAACTAAAGCAACATGCAACATTAATCAGTAGTTTAAGGACGCTGAAGGACGAAAGATGGATTTATTTCAATGCATGCAGGTATTGCATGCTGATGCATCAGAGCAGGCGCATGGGAATTTTAAGAGATAAATCGTTTTGGTCAAGGTAGACATTTCCCTTCTATTACTCCAGCATCTTCTCAAGTGGTGTTTTATAATGGTATTACGGCACCTTACGTACTTTTTCTTCCAATCTGTCATCAATACGTTTAAGGAAATTCGCTCGGAAGACCAAAAGCTAAGCTTTACAATGTTGTAAAACATTATCTTTTTCTTTAATGTTGCAATATATAAAACAAGTAAATAAACATAAGGATTTATGAACGACTAAAACATCAATCTGACTTACATAAAATAATAGTGAACAAAAATGAAAACATTTTTGTATAACATTGGACCTAAGAATTTCTTTCATATACTTATGAATTATTTTCTATGCTTTTTCTAATAAAAAAAATACAAAATGTAAAAAAAAAAAAAATGGACAGGAAGGTGGTGGATCCATAGTAATATAATAAAGCTAAATGGTCTTCATAGAGGACGATTATTTGTTTTGCTGCTTTTCAAAGACGGTTTACTGGATGCAAGTACACTGAAGAGACCCACATAGGGCGAAACCCCAACCCATTTTCCCCCTTCATGTAAATGGCTTCCCAAGCACATTATTTTAATGCACTGCAATATACGCTGAAACGCT
Source organism: Garra rufa (assembly GCF_049309525.1). Classification (NCBI taxonomy): domain Eukaryota; kingdom Metazoa; phylum Chordata; class Actinopteri; order Cypriniformes; family Cyprinidae; genus Garra; species Garra rufa. Next base: position 33,447,076 of record NC_133363.1, read on the forward strand.
TGATTGCTTGAATGTTGAAGCCGGTGTCAATACAAATGGGATGATATAAGAATGATGTCATTGTTTATATAATCATTCCTCTCTATAGATAATTCATTGCCGTAAAAGTGCCAAAGTGATGCCATTTAAGTGTTCTGAGTTCTCTCCGAGAGGCGGTTTTTCATAATGCTGGAATTGTATATGACCGCGAGATGCTTTATCGTATTGTACGTAGACATATGTGATATCTTAAGCGCCCATTACACCTTGTACATAGTGACATTTAAGTCTATTCTCTCCAGAATGTAGAACATAGCGATGCTTTAGGCTTTTACAGGTGATGTTACAAGTCTTACCTTTGGACAAAAAATATATATATATATATTATTGTTAAATGCAGATGGAGATTATGTTATGCTTACAGAGGAATGTTGTGGTATATTTTTCTACCCATGTCTGTATTATGAAGCTTACGTGTAATGACCATAAGGTGTAAGAGTTAAAAAAAAATTACAAGATCAACTATCTGCACTAAAACATTGTCCTTGCATTTTTATTATGAAGCTTGTTGAGTAAGCAAAGCTCTCTGCACATAAAGCATTCAGCACAGAACAGGATGATAGTGGATGAATATGAAACAGAATTATTTACAAGCAGCCTTGTGCTTTAATTCAAACTTTGGAGATTCAGAAGACTGTCTTTAGATTGTTTAATAGGCCTCACAACATGTTCAAATGTATTTTGCACTTGTTTTCTATCTCAAGGCAAACAGGACATCAGTATTAGGTTTTTTGCTAATATGATACCACACAAATCTGATTATGTGATACTGAAGACTTTGAAGAAAGCTTTTAGCACAGAAAAAAACTTACATTTAAAATATATTCAAATAGGAAGCAGTTATTTTAAAATAAAAATATTGAACATTACTGCTTTTGCTGCATTTTGTAACAATTAAATGCAGGCTTGAGCAGAAGAGAATTCTTTGAAAACTTCTGACTGTAGTGTAAAGGCAAAAAGCTTCTGTGTCTTTCCCACAAATGTCTGTTCTGGCAGTATGTAAGACTGGTGAGCAGGTTCGAAATTCTGTGAAAAGGGCAGACAGCTTTCCAACAATTACAACACTGAATTCCACTTCAATGTACGAGGCTCCAATGTAAAAGGTAAAACTGGCTGTACTCAGTTTTAAAAGCATGACCTCAAAAGTCTGCATCATCTAAAAACCTTTAAAGCCTTAGTTTTCACTGCAGCATATAAAGAATTTGAGACATTTGAGCCTCTAACACCTTGCAGTTCATTACTTTTTAAACGTTCTAATACAGTATGTGCTTAGGTGTGGAAACATGTTGCATTTATTGTAGTGTTCATGCAAATACATTAAATACTTTAATAATGCAGCGATACATCAAGAATCACTTATACAAAAGCCACTCTCAAACCAAGCAGTCATCAGTTGGTCAATGTGGCAAATTTAAAAATAAGCACATTTTGTCTTCATACTATTTTTTTTTTTTAAGTAGATTCCTATTGAAAAAAAAAAGTGTAAATGTCTGTAGCGTGTTGCTTTTGCAGTTGTAGACGATTGACTTTCAGGGTAAATTTATAAATGAAATGAAGCCCACCAAGCTTTTTTTTTTTTTTTTTTTCTTTTTCACAAGACTACTGAACAAAGTTCGTGAACTTTCATCTGAAAGTTCATCTTTATTGTTGACAGAGTTTACAAAAACAAGTTGTGCATTTCCAAGAAAATAAAAAGAAAAGAAAAAGACAAAGAAACCAAAAAGTTTAGCCACTAGGAAAATAACCACCAGAAGCCTATATAAATACTTTACTCCAAAGTGTGCTTGTTGTGTGTGAGCACACACACACTTGTGTAAGTGCTTGGTGAAAAGTCCATTCAAGTTCAGCCATGAAACTCAGCATTTTGTCTCTTTATGACTGAGCTTTGTGTTTGGAGATTGAGGAGTGAGTGTGTGTGTGTGTGTGTGTGTGTCTCAGTAGTCCAATGGAGCCATAAGTAGTTGTAGCTCTTTGAAAGTGCTGCCATGACGCCCAACCTGCTCAGCTCGGTTCTTCACTACATTACTGAGGTTCTTCAGCTGCTTATAGCAAGCTTTACATTTCTGATGCCTGAAAAACAACAAACACATTACAACAACAACAAAAACAACCCTATCTGCTTAGACTGTGGGGCTCTACAATAATAATTTACCATTTAGCAGCTATTGGCTTGTTAAAAAGCAAAATTTTACTTTGACATTTGCTTTAAAGAATTAGTTCACTTCTAGAATAAAAATTTCCTGATAATTTTCTCACCTCCCATGTCATCCAAGATGTTCATGTCTTTCTTTCTTCAGTCAAAAAGAATGAGGGTTTTTGAGGAAAACATTCCAAGATTTCTCTCCATGTATTGGACTTCAATGGTGGCCAACGGGTTGAAGGTCAAAATTGCAGTTTCAATGCAGCTCTACATGATTTGGGTCTTTAAAGTTGGCTTGGTGTATCCAGATAACAACGGCCTTAAGGGCCATATCTAGCAAACCAATAGGTCATTTTCTATATACACAATATACTGCCAAAAGTATTGGGACACCCCCTTCTAATGAAAAGGACTACTTTAGTAATTTCCATGAGTACAAATCTTAATGTTTAAGCATGTAATTATATTCTAGGGAATTGTGTACCTCTAATTTTGTAGCAACAGTTTGGACAGGACCATTTTTTATTTTAAAGGAGAAGTCCGGTGTGATATTGACCTAAAGTGTATTGAATCACGAGACATTGAGAACTCAGAAAAAGCACCGGTAGTTTATTTACAAGAAGATTTATACAGACAGTACCTGGAAGAAATTTACCGGCCGCCGCCATCTTGAATTTAGTCACGATAAGTCGAGTGACGAGCAGGAAGGAACTTATCAGGTTATCAACTTATTTACATGGCTACTCCGATGCCCCATTCACTCTCATTGACAACCTGTTTTTAGCATCGGCTAACTAACCCCAGATTTCGGACTGCAGGACACAAACCGAGATGAGATATGCAAGGTACGTTCACACTCGGTATCATGATTCAATACACTTTAGGTCAATATCACACCGGACTTCTCCTTTAACATGACAATGCCTCTGTGTATATAGCAAGGTTCATATAGAGAAATGATTGATTCAGTCAGTGTGGAAGAACTAGTCTGCAGAAAGCCAAGTCCTAATCCCGACTGAACTGGTGTTTGGTGATGAGATTTCGGCTCAAGGTCTGCATATAGTCACACCAATGACTTGTACATACACTATGAACAAAAGTATTGGGACACCCCTTCTTTAGAACATAAAAAGGTACTTTCAAAACTGTGGCAACAAAGATGGAAACAATTCATGCATTTATAAATTGCATTTCCATCTCTGTTGCACCAGTTGTGAAAGGGTCTAAAATGACTGTACCCTCACATACAAATCATTGAAAAAAAAAAAAAGGAGTTGTGTCCAAACTGTTGCTGCACAATTACCTAGAAAACCAGCGTTACTACAGCTGCAGACTCGCAAGAGTATTCACACTGGAAGCATTTGTAGAGCGTGCATGCAGCTGCTCCAAAGCATTTAGTAATCAGCTTTTTTCTATGAAACTGGTAAATATGAGGTAAATATGAAATTGATAAATGTAACTGCTGAAGCAGCTTCAACCCAATAATTATTGGTGGAATCATAAAGCATATAGGGGAGCGCGGGCCACAAACAAAGCATTTTGGCTCGTTTTTATGTCTTGTGTTCTATGAGAACTGTGTGTGGAGCGTTTTTCTGAATGTTTCATCTATTTGCGCACATTATTTTGAACTATACTGTACAGCTGTGTGTTGCGATTAGGGTCGTAACACGCATGGTTGCGATGTGTTCATTGTCAAACTCATATAATTATATATATATATATATATATATATATATATATATATATATATGAATATATGAGCTGGGTAAAAAATTTTAATTGAAAATTTTAAAATCGGTAATCCGATTTGAATCGATCTTCAGTTTAACGCAACGATATCGATTTGGGAAATCCCCGAATTGATTCTTAATGCTCGTGCTTCACGTAAGAGGATATGAATATTCACCTCTCGTCCTGAAGGTGTCACCATCAGCTGCTTTTTTTTGCAGAAAATCTGGTGATCAAAAATGATTAGGCTGTAGTTAAGAACTGTTTTATGGACAGTTAGAATGTTTTGTATTATGATTGGCCTGTTTTGAACGTTTTGAATTTAGAAAAATGTTTTATTTCTTAAACATGTTTGAAATTCTTAATAGATTTCACTGTTGCACATTTAGTCTTTATTTTTTACAGTAATGTGCTTTTTGCAGTTTGTTTACATGGTGTACAATGGATGCACATATTTATGACTTCTTGTTACAGTGTTCATTTAAAATAAAAGTTGTTTAAAATAACTGTGTGCACCCTATTATTAATGTAGATGTGTATTTCAGTAATAAACTTAAGTAGGAGAGATTCAGTTACCAGCATTTATATCAAAATATGGATCCCATGTCTACAAAACTAACATTTTAAATGAAATATTGATAGTTAATCGATATCGAATCGAAATCGAAACAATAAAAGTAAGAATCGAATCGCCGAATTGGTCACAATACTCAGCCCTAATAAATAAATATATATATATATATATATATTTATGGCATTATTTTATTTGAGAAAGTTAATAATTTTATTTTACCAAATAATATTAATATTTATTTTACCAAATATTTAAGTTTGTCATGTATATTTTTTTCATTTGATCATAACATTTTAAGCTGTCATTTGGTGATGTTACAATGTGCTCCTCACGTGTTACATTGTATCCCACCAGCTTGGCATGTTGTCACACTTCACTTCCCTTCTTTTGAGGTAAATAACAAAAAATACGTATACACTGTAATTATGAAACAAAGCGACATTTGTACTAGACAAACATTTACACAAACTGAGAAATGAAAATAGTGTTACGTTGTGCTCCCCTAATCATAAAGCTGCACATGAATGAGGTAAAATATGGGTAGCGCTAGAGCCTACGTGTATTTTTTTTTTTTTTACATTTTTCATTTATTATTATTTTTTTTATTTTTATTTTTTTTTATTATTGTATTTTACCTTTATTTATATAGTACTTTATACAATCCAAGACTCAAAGCAGCTTTTTCTTGATGCAAAATAAATAAATAATAATCTGCCGTAAAACATTTAGTAAGTTTCTGGCTTTTTTTTTTCTTTTTTTTTTTTTTTTTTTTTTTAAATACACCATGCTTGCCTTGCACCCAAACTGAACAATTAAAACACATTTATATCTTCTGTAGCCTAGGCCTACATGTTTTGGATTTTTTTTCCTTTTGATTACAATTCTTGTTAAACTCACTAGACATGCGTATTATGTGTGCATTTTAAGCTTGTTCCATGCATTTTATAAAACTTTTGTGTGAAATCATATTTATTTTGGCCATCAAAAGTGTACTGTCCCTTTATTTGAGCATGAGCAGCGCAGCAAAAATAGACTCGGCGCCGAAACCATCGCTTCAGCGCTGCTCACGCGACGCTCCTGCTTGACGCTCACGCGCTGATCCTGCTGCCGGTGTGAATGCACTCATTTGTTAACATGGGCGCCGAAAAAAAAATACGCACTGCTCACGCTTGCGGTGTGAAATGGCCGTTGTACTCATGGAAATTACTAAAGTAGTTAAACCTGTTCATTAGAAAACTATAGTGTATTAAACTTTATTTTTTACACACACACTGTATACTGTCCACACTGTATTTTCTATCCCCTTAACCTACCCCTAACCCTTAGAGGGAACTTTCTGCATTTTGGAGGAGGAAGAGGAGGAAGAAGAAGAAGAAGAGGAAGAAGAAGACGACGACTCATTCTGCACAATTTATAAGCTTGTTTCCCCATGGGGACCGCAATTTAGGTCCCCACAGTGACACAGGTCCTCACCAGTCTGTGTGTATTCAGGTTTAGGTCTCCACCAGGATATAAAAACAAGGAGACACACAGACAGACACACTAAAATTCTCACCTTGCACTAACTTGCCCTCATGCGCAACACAGGTGAAAGTAACAACCCAGTGTTTACAAAAGCAAATGTGCAAAGAAAGTAAAACGCCCTTTACAAAAAAGTAAAACGATTTGTAAAACGGAGAAGAAACGAGATGGAGTTACGCCCTACTGTACCTTCTTAAACTGGGTTACACAGAACCTCTCCAATGTGATTACATAAGGCAAAGACATTATGCAGAGCTAGTGCAAGGAAAGCATTTGTGGTTAAAAATAATTTTTTTTTTTTTTTTAAGAAAACGAGCAATCGTTTCGCTAGATAAGACTCTTATTCCTTGGTTAGGATCGTGTAGAGCCCTTTGAAGCTACATTGAAACTGCAGTTTTGGGCCTTCAACCTGCTGATCCCCATTGAAGTCCACTATATGGAGAAAAATCGTGGAATGTTTTCCTCAAAAACCTTTATTTCTTTTCAACTGGTGACATTAAGAAATTAACATCTTGGATCACATGGGTGTGAGTGGAGTATCTGGAAATTTGAATTCTATAAGTGAACTAATCCTTTAATTAAACTTGTTTGGTTACGTTGTTAGCCATGGGCAGAATGTGTTAGTCATATTTGACTAAACTGAAAATCATCAGTAGATCAGCGAGCACAGCGAACATTAAATAAAAGTGCATGGTTTAAGTTCTTGTATAAAAAGTCATGCTGCTTTAGACAGGGAAGGTAAAGAAATCGAATGATAACCATGACTAACACAGAGAATTAAGCTCTAAAACATGTTTGCTAGGTACCAACCTCTCCTCTCGAGTAATGTCCACTCCAACAGACGGAGGAGCAGTAAGCGTGTCCGAGATTAGTGGCCAAAAACGCTTCAAAATCAGCTTTAAAGACATACAACCAGTCTGTACATAACTGTAGAAGGAAAGGGAAATATGTCTGTAAACGATTTTGTTGATAAGATGGTCATCTCAAAACCTTGTAATCTTGCTTGCAGTTTACTTCAATAAACGTACTGTTGCCTAAGCAATCAAAATAGACTCTTAGCAACTGATCTAAAATGCTTTTCATGAGCAGGAAATTAACAGCCAGTCAAGTGCTCCTCATGAGCTGCACAAGAGACATAATGCTCACCTGATTCTAGTGTTAGCATGAATCATACATTTAAATAAAATACGCCCAATATTTCACCAATGTGTGACGGAACAAATTCCATTTAAATGTTGCAATAGTAAAAAGTAGCCTAATGAAACAGTTTAGTAAAAATATTGTAAGCTACTGTAAAATTATAAGTGTATATGTAATATTTATATACACATAACTTGTAGATGTATACAGTTGAGGTCAAAAGTTTAGATGTACCTTGCAGAAACTTCAAAATGTTAATTTTACAAAAATAAGAGGATCATAAAAAAAAAAAAAAAAAAAAAAAAAACACATGCCTTTTGTAAGTATTGACCTGAATAAGATATTTCTGAATTTATAAGTGATGACCCTGTTCAAAAGTTTACATACACTTGATTCTTAATACTGTGTTGTTACCTAAATGATCCACAGATGTTTTTTTTTGGTTTGTTTGTTTAGTGATAGTTGTTCAAGAGTCCCTTGTTTGTCCTGAACAGTTAAACTGCTCTCTGTTCTTCAAAAAAATCCTTCAAGTCCCACAAATTCTTTGGTTTTTCAGCATGCATGTATTTGAAGCTTTTCCAAAAATGACGGTATGATTTTGAGATCAATCTTTTCACACCAAGGTTAACTGAGGGACTCATATGCAACTATTACAGAAGGCTCTCCGAGCATTCAAATGCTCACCGATGCGCCAGAAGGAAACAATACATTAAGAGCCAGGGGTGTAAACTTTGTGTACTTTTTTTCAAATTTTGCCTAAATATCATATTTTTTCCCCCATTTAGTACTGCCCTTCAGAATCTACAGAAGATGCTTTCATGTTTTCCAGAAAACAAAAGTGAAATTTACCCTGATCTTTAAATTTTAAAAACAATTTGAACTCTTTTGGACTACGTAAACATTGTGAAATATCTTATTCAGGTCAGTACTAAATAAAAAAAAATAAATAAAAAACACATGCACATTTTGCATGATTCCTCTTATTTTGATAAAATAAGTTTGCATGCATACACCTCGCAGAATTTGCAAAATGTTTTGACCTCAACTGTAAATATAGGGTCCTAAAGGTGTTAAAACCCATAACAGTCAATCACTTTCGAGATGATTTAATAAGTCACCTTTCATATTTGCTCTGTAGCAATTCCTCAATCTGTGGCAAGATGGAAGTGCAGAGGTCCAGTTTCCACAGCGATCTGAAAGAGAATAATTTCTATTACTATAACATCTGCTAAAATTATGCCGGGACATAAGAGGGGAGCGGTAATGTGTGTGGGTGCTTACGGTTTGAGGTTGATTATGTTAAGGATGTCCACCACAATAGAAAGATCATTCATAGATACAGCTGAATCCAGGGAAGTCTGGGCAACATGAAAGAAAAAGAAAACGAAAACGCAAACGCTGCTTTTAGTGTACTGCTGCTTTCAATAATAGCCCATTACAGCATTTACTAGATTACATTAGAAATACATTTTCGATGTGTAACAGTAAATGTATCCATCAGCCAGTAACAGATCTCTCATTACGATCTGTCCGTCCCACAATTTATCAAAGCTCATCAGCTTGAGTGCTGTTGCATTTACCTTGACATCACCACTGGCCCAGACGGAGCGTACTGTGTCCAGGTTTTTATATCGACTGGTCAGCATTACGCACATGGTGTCATGCCCTTTCCTTATCTGTGCTAATGCCTCTTCGTCTCCCATCATGCCGGCTTTAGCGTTTCTTGCATGCTTTTAAAACAGAGACAATATTCAAAAGAATCACTCAGCATTTTACATACTGGTACAAAAGCGGACAATACTGTTTGAAAGGGCAATATGTACTCTTAAGGTACAAAATGCACCATTTAGGAGTAAATAAGGCATAAAGAACAGGCTCTGTATATACTAGCGCACTCTTTTTACTTTAGCATTTTGTATGAGATTAATTGGTGATGAAGTATTTTGCTATCAACAAAGCCACTCATGGATCCATTTAGGGTTATGAACATTACCATAGAAACAGAAAATTATCAAAAGGACAAGAACAGCTCCAGCAGCTCCAAGAATCTCTATCTAATAATTACAGCAATTCAGACATGACATGAACGCAGCATAAAACAAAAGTGAATCATTTTAAGGAAACAATAGGGCTAGACAGTAATGTTAAATATCCATTGAACTCACAGAAAGGAAGTCCCCAGCATGGAGGCCAATTGGCTCGTTGCGTGTTGAGAGGATGATTCCTGTGAAAGGTTTAGGTTTGGTGGTAGTTACCACAGGACGAGAGGGAGAGCTCACTGATGTGGTCACCACAGCTACTGGACGGGGAGCAGCAGCAATCACAGTTGGTTCAACTCTTTGTACTGGAGTAGAGGAGATAATGGGACCTTTCAAATGTCCTGCCTGAAAACACAACCATCATAAACGAATCAGCCAATGATTATGACTTTATCAAGAGAAATTTAAGAAGTGGAAAACCTACCCTGTCTATTACTGGTGTTACAATCTTAACTGCTGGGCCAGGTTTCTCTAGTAAACTCTCTGAGAAAGAGTGCTCTAGGGGTGCTGGGAAAGGTTCTGTTCTTTTAGGTGGCGTTCGTGCTGCATGAAAGAGAATGGGGAGAAAAACAAGAGATTATATACAATGGCACATGTGAAGCAGCATGTGAAAGTTGGCTATTTTGTGCAACTAGAACTCACAGATGACACTGCGTGGCTGAAAGATCTCTTTATAATCTTCTGGATTGGTGATTTCTGCACTGCTCTCCTTGTCTTCTTTCTCATCCTCACTGCTAGGACTTCTCCTCTCTCCTTCTGGACTCCGGCGATCTGCCTCTGAACTCTGCTTCATCCTACACAAAGCACAGAAGATCAGCATCCTTAAATGCATTTGAAAATATACCAGACAAACCTTTTCATAAGATCGTTTTTGCACAATTAAGACAGAGATATACCATCCAAAAGTTTGGGGTTGGTAAGATTTTTTTATTTGAAAAGAGATAATGTTCAAAAAAGCTTACAGAAGAGATTCATTTTGAATATAGTTGTTTTTTGGATTCTTTGCACACTTTCTGGGCCTTGAACGTGTCAGTTGTGTTGCCATCTATGTAGGGTCAGAAAGCTCTCGGATTTCATCAGAAATATCTGTGTGTCTTGAAGAACGATAGTCTAACTGGTTTGGCATGAAATGAGGGTGAGTAATTAATGAGTTTAATTAATGAATTTTAACTTTTGGATGAACCATCCCTTTACTGCATTTAAGTTTAAGGGAGTGTAAAACCACATTGCTGTTCTTATTCAGAAGTGACATTCTAATAGTGTGCACACCAAAAAAAAAGAATTACATTTGTGCAAGTAGAGTACATCATTTTTGGTTAACATTGACAGGTCTATAATAAGAAAAGACCAAATCACTCACTGCTCTTGATTTAACTACTAATTTTTGCATCCTTGTTCTCATTTATAATAAAGATAAAATAAAAATATCTATATTGTGTATTGTTTAATACTGTAAAAGAAAATATGCAAAGTTGCTTGGTAATTTTGCTTTAACTTAGCCTCTATCGCCTTCAATCAAACTTTTTTTTCAATCCGATTCCGACAAGTCATATCACTTAAGGCATTTTAAATGGAAAATAGAAAGAACTCTTTTAAAATGAGCTTATTCCGACTCATTTTGCCAGCACGGGTCACATTTACTTTTCTTCAGTCAAGAGCAGTGAGTGATTTTTCTCTTCTTTTTGTTATATTAACTTTAAAGACAAAATTGAATATTCTGTTATCAGTTTCTCACTCACAAGTCGTTTTAAATCAAACTAAGTTTCTTTCTTCTGATGAACAGAAGTTATTTTGAAGAACCAGCTACTGTTTGGTTACCCACATTCTTTAAAATATATTTTGTGTTCAGCACAAGAAATAAATTAACACAGGTTCAGGACAACATGAGTGAGTAAATAATGACAGTTAATTCTGGGGTGAAATACCTCTTATACAGGGTTCCCACTCTAAGCCAGATGAAAAATTCCCTAAAAGCTGAATTTCCATGACCTATAATGAGTGGATCCATCCATTTGCAAGCTTTATTTACTTGTTCACAGACATTTTTAGTATAAAACACACTACTACTTTTTTTTTACCCAATGAATGCACTTTGATATTTTTCTCTGCAGAAATTCATACGTTTTTTATGCTTTCAGGGGTTAAACGCTCTGAAGAATTTTCTGTTTGTCATCCAGTTCATCATTCAGTCTTTTGTATCTTGCTTTTCTATCATTTACTTTTAACACCTAAAGTGGTCATTTTGTAGCCAAAGGTCTTGAAATGTAAATTTTCCTGGCATGTTTGCCTTAGTTAAAAGGAACAGCCTGGTGACTGGATTTGATTGAAGTGACTGTCAGTTGACAAGCGGGAAGAGAATAGAATGGAGCTGAAAAATAGTGTATGTGGTGTACGTGCAAGAGACAAAGGTAGATAAAAAAAAAAAAAATCTCACTCTTGTCCAGTGCAGGATGTAGTGGGTCGCTCGTAATTCCGTCGTAGTGTTGTTCCTAGTGCAGATGTGGGAGCTGGGATTGGCTTGTCCTGAATCAGCCCTTGGATCACAGATCCTGATTTTTTCACTCGGCTGAGATCCACAACATACCAGCTGACATTGTTTTGACTGTAGGACACTGCAATCTATTCAAGAGACAGATGACAGATAGAAACTGTTAAAATGCTTTTTAGCATTTTCCAGCAAAAGAGTTTCTCAGAAAGTGTTTCTGGTCAGATGGCCCCTGAACATTTCTTCAGAGATCAGAGTGGAAATGGTCACCGAGACCTTTCCCACCTAACAGGTTCTTTTAATCATCCCAGAAAGCAAGGGGAACACTAGTTCACAAAATACTACAGCACCCACTCACATCTGTATGTAAAATAAAAAAGACTGACTATGTACAAAAACACAAACCATTTGGTTGTTGCTGATGGCCAGGTCAGACACTTTGCCCCAGCCTACATGCACTATATCAAAGCAGCGGTCAGGCTCCCAGCCGTACACTCGTAGTGTGTTCTCCGAGCCGCTGTACAAGCAGCTACCATCAGGATTAAATAATATACTCCTGCAAAAAAGGAAAAGGGACAGAATTCAGCTAGGGGGTCAAACTGAGAAAAATAAACATATCCAGACTGAAAAACTGATAACTACCTCACAACTCCCGTCTCGCCCTCTGACGATCCAATCATGTTAAATTTCTCCAGGTCCCACAGCTTGACAGTCCTGCAGCAAATATACAAAACACATAAAGAGGGTGCCAGAGGCAACAAAGCAGCACTGAACACATTTAATTCATCCACTTCATTTATAGACAGACAAACACAACCTCACACACAGAAACACTCAGTACCGATCTGCACTCCCAGAAGCGAGCAGGTACTCGTTGGGGTGGAACTGCACAGCATTGACTGCTGATGTGTGTGATGTGAATTCAGTGATCATCTTGCCTGCTATCAGATCCCACAGCTAGACGAGAAGCAGAATGAGCGTATACATTAAAAGCTATTTCTTCCTCATTTCTAAAACACGGCAAGACAATTTCCAAAAGTGAGAGGTGCAGCATAGCTCTTACCTTTACTGTGCTGTCATCACTGGCTGAAGCCAGCCATTTCCCATCAGGACTGAAGGCTAGACAGCGCACAGCCTGAGTGTGACCCTGTAAAGAACATATTATTCATATTAACCACACACACAGTCATCATCACGTTCATTAGGAGTTTATGCATCTGTACCAGATAAATGACACTTTCTGAACTAAAGTGCTTTAATAGAACATGTTTTGCATTTAATGCCTTTTAAATGCAAAATGGATATCCAGAGTTTTAAAACAAAAGTGGATAAATCTTACAATCGGAATCTTACAACACAAGACACACCATTGCACAAAACAGTACAGGAAGATAGATTGAGAGCACCTCACTAATCCACAGATTAATCATGTGCTCAGACACAACTGAGAGTTAGGGGTGATTAGCCTGGCTTATGATTGTACAGACACACATACACACAAACACAACATCAGTCTTGTACTTGCCTTATATCTGAACACGCATCCTTTCCTTCGCACATCCCACAACTTGACAAGAAAAAATAAATAAGACAAGAAAATTAATCTTTACAGAACTACACACAAAATCTCAATAAAACAAATACAGTTGCGGTCAAAAGTTTATATACACCTTGCAGAATCTGAAAAATGTTTTTTTTTTTTACTAAAATAAGAGGTAACATGCAAAATGCATGTTATATTTCATTTAGTACCAACCTGAATGTGATATTCCACAGAACATGTTTACATACAGTCCACAAGAGAAAAGTTTAATTTTTTAAAAGTGACCCTGTCCAAAAATTTACATACACTCAGGTCCGACAAATTCCTTGGTTTTTCAGCATTTTTGTGCATTTAAATCCTTTCCAACAATGACTGTTAATTTGAAATCAATCTTGTCACACTGAGGGACTCATATGCAACTACTACAGAATGCTCTAGAAGGAAAAATGCATTAAGAGCCAGGGGCGTAAACTTTTGAACAGAATGAAGATGTGCACAATTTTATTATTTCGCCTAAATATCACATTTTTTCATTTAGTACTGCCCTTCAGAAGCTACATGTTTCCCAGAAGACAAGACATGTTAAATTTACTCTAATCTTCACATTCAAAAAGTTATGCTCAATGCATTGAACTTCCTTCTGAAGCGTCAATGAGCATTTGAACCTTCTATAATATTTGCATGAGTCCCTCATTTGTCCTCAGTGTGAAAAGACGCATCTCAAAATCATACAGTCATTGTTGGAAAGGGTTCAAATGCACAAATGTTGAAAAACCAAAGATTTTCTAAAGAACAGTTTAACTGTTCAAGACAAACAAAACTCAACAACATGCATTTTGTATGATCCCTCTTATTTTGGTGAAATAATCAACATTTGTCAGATTCTGCAAGGTGTATGTAAACTTTTGACTTCAACCGAGTAGGAATCAAATTCTTTGATTACTCTATGAAACTTGACTTTCTATACACCTTCCAAGGCAAATGCATCCAACACACCTTAATATTGCTATCCACAGAGCCAGATGCCAGGTATTCTCCCATGGGGTGGAAGTCCAGACTGCAGATACTGGCTTTGTGCCCCATCAAAGTGCGCAGAACTTAAAAAAAAAACAAATACAAATTCAGCTATAGATAAACTTACACTGGACAATTTGTTCATCTCAAGGTGTTTCTGGTCAGATGGCCCCTGTCATTTCTTCAAGGATCAGAGTGGAAGGACCACGACGGGACCTCTTCCACCAACAGGTTCATTTAATCATCCCAGAAAGCAAGAGGAATGCCATTTCACTACATCTATTTTTGCATAGAAAATCAATTTAAAAGTAGGCAGGCACATTTTTAACCATGACTTATCAGTTCAGATTGATAGGGTGACTCTTGAAACATCAAGAAATTTCTGCCTCATTTTTCATCCTATAACCCTAAAGACACAATTTTTCCATAAATAAAATGAAGTCTATATTTAGGACCATTACAATATTTTACAGACCCACTTTAAATTTTGAAGCTTCTTTCCAAACTATTTTTGACATGGGTACACAGTAGTTAAAGACACCCAATATAAAGTGGGACGCTAATTTGTCCTGATTTTGGAGATTAGCTTAAAGGGATAGTTCCCCCAAAAATGAAAATTCTGTCATTAATTACTCACCCTCATATTGGTCCAAACCTGTAAGACCTTAGTTCATCTTTAGAAAATAAAGAGAAGAAATTGTTGAATAAAATGGATATTTTTGCTTCTTTGCTCACAAAAAAAGCTAAATAGTTTTTGTAGCTTCATAAAATCATGGTTGAACCACTGCTGTCACATACTATTTTATTGATGTCCTTACAATCTATGCAGGGTCAGAAAGCTCTTGGATTTAATCAAAAATACCTTAATTTGTGTTCTGAAGATGACTAAAAGTCTTTCAGGTTTGGAACTACATGAATGCGAGTAATTAATAACAATTTTTTATTTCTGGGTGAGCCATCCTTTTAAGTGGCACATTTTCGTTGCTGGTTACAAGAGAATCTTATTGTAGATGTTATACGTTAGCCAAAGTGCAAAAGCTGCAGCACAAACCACATACTTTTAGCAGCTTCCAAATCCCAAAGCCGAAGAGAGCCGGACTGAGAACCGGCCACCACACGCTCTTCAGAACTGTTGAACTGGATACACTCCACAGGGCTGGTGTGGCCCGTCAGACTCTACAGAACACAGACAAACACTGCATCAAACAGCTGTGAAACACTTACTTCACTCAAATGCACAAATAACAAAGAGGGTTTTACCATAATGCAGTTTGGTTTGCTGACAGCCCAGATATTGACTCTGCAGTCCTCGCCGCCAGTGGCCAGCAAACGACCAGACGATTTCCCCAACACCAGTGAAGACACATTGCTGGAGTGGGCCACAATCTCCTCTGAACACATATGACAAAATAAAAGCAAGTCGCATTTACCACAACTTCAAACGTAGAATAGTCAAAATTTAAAACATTCTTGTGTTTAATGACCAGGGAGTTTATACTCACGCAGTTTCCATGATGTTATAGTGGTGTTGGTGAGAGCCATTGTGATGATCGTGTGATTGAGTCAACTCACTCTGCTCATTTCACCAACACACAAATGTTAGGGATGCAACAGTATTAATTTGTCTTCTCTGGCCATCTGTTAAAAATAAGACAGACAAACAGCAGAGTAAATATGCTGAACATAATGATCACTCCGAAAAGGGACACCTTTTGGCATAGTGGTGTTTCCTGAAGTTTAACCACTTTTACACTACAAGTCAAAGAGTTTTTAATATATATATTTTTTTTTTAAAGACTTCACTTCTGCTCATGAAACCTGCATTTATTTGATTCAAAATACAGCAAATATTTTTACGAATTAAAATGACTGATTTCTACTTGAATATATTGTAAAATGTAATTTAATCATGTGTTCATAACTAAAAGCTCAGCATCATTAATCCAGTCTTCAGTCTCACACGATCCTTCATAAATACTTCTGATGTGTTGATTTGCGGTTTAGGAATTGATGATAAAGACATTTATAAATGTAACAGAAAAATTATATTTCAGATAAATGTTGTTCTTCTGAACTTTCTATTCATCAAAGAAACCTGACAAAAAAAAAAATCTAAATTATGTTTTCAACAATAATAAATGTTTTGAATTAAGAATTAGAATGATTTCTAAAAGATCATGTGACTGCAGTAGTGATGCTAAAAATTCAGCTTTGAAACCACAGGAATAGATTACATTTTCAATATATTCAAATATAAATCAGTTATAATACAATAGTAAAAATAATACAATAGTAAAAATAATTCAATATTTTACTGTTTTGCTGTACTTCGGATCAAATAAATGCAGGTTTGGTGAGCAGAAGAGACATTAAAAATAAAACGACTTACTGTTAAAAAAAACCTTTTTACTGCTAGTGTATGTTCTGCTAATAAAGTTTTGATTATAGTTGTATTATGCCCAATTGCCTGTGCTTGATGATGACAACAAAAATTTAGGAATAAGAGATACATAAAGCATTTTTAAAGCCTCAACACATGACACTTCGTCCTTGCCCCATCATAACTGGCTTATAAAATACATTCAGATTAGGTCTAATACGGGTCAAAATTTATTTAATACAGACACAAGACACCAATGAGTTATTTTTGAACCAATTCACTTGCTTTTACAAGTAAACAACCATTTTTGTTTGTTTTTCCCCCTCATGAAAACATTGTAAAACATCATGAATGGCTGTTCTTTTTAATTTCACCTGAATACCAACATTTCTGCAATTTAGTCAAAGTTTGAGGTTAACTGATATTTGTTTTGTTCTGTGGCATTGCACCATGTTGAGTATCAAAGCTTTTGTGCCTATATGTTGGACTAATGAGGAATTTGTGGACAGTAATGTTTTTAAATTGGCGGAGTAAATGGTTTTTCCTTGTCTGTTCTTGTCCATGGTAAGGGGGTCATGTTATTTCCTTAATAGTAAACACACATTGTGTTTTAGAGCTCATACAACACCAGTTAAAGCAGTTACTCGATATAAAATCATGTTTATTGTGAGACCGCGGTCAAAAGGAAGGTTTATGTACAAAGAGCAGCCAGGTATCGCCGTTTCAAACTGTGATATTTCACATGGGGCTGAAACCTAACCTTATTAGTCTAACAAAACACTTACACACACACACACACACACACACACACACACACACACAAATTCTACCACTTACATAAAGTCCGAAACTAGTGCTAGATTAAAAAAAAATCGAGGCATATCCACTTGAAGTCACTTTACCACGCGAGCCTGTACCATAGCTAGCAGTTGTATGTGAAAACGACCCATTTGTAGGCGATCAGTCTACTTTCCATCCTTATTTCTTTCGAACTCCGTTAAATGCCTTACTGATAAACATAGTAGCAAGTTAGAGACTGGAACTTCTTGTTGTTGGCTAACTTTCCACTAACTTAGCTTCACAAGGTGGCTAACGTTAACGAACTCATCTGAATTGTGAACAAATAGCCTGCATTTACCTGATTGTCTTATCTGTTGTGTGACGCTGTTAAAGTCCAAAAACCGATGGCCTATATTTATGAGATGAAAGTTGACGATAAAACAATCGGACGATAAACATCGACCCACTTTACACACTTGAATTTTGCTGTTGTCATGTTGGTTCCTATTGGTTGCTAACTAGCGGTAGCTTAGCAACAGTTCTCCTTACCTTCCTTGTGCTGGTGACGGTCAGTCTGGGTTAAATAGAGACTCTCATGACTGCAGTCTGTCGATAGACAGACCAGATCAGCACTAATGAGAAAAAGATTAGTTTAGGACGAGAAAAGATCCGGAGTGCGCGCATTTCATCATGCGCATGCGCGCATTTCATCATGCGCATGCGCAGTGGAACTGTCTGCCTTAGTTGTTCTCAATCAATCCTGGCTCCGCAGCAGCAGCCTTCATTTAACTCATTTAGTAGAGGGTCTAACAAGGGAAACACCCAAATTGTGCAGCACTAGGGGCTATCAGGACCGAAAACACTCAAAAGTAATCATCTATTTCAGGTCTTTAAATACACTACTAAAAAGCTGAGTTGAGTCAAGTGTGTTTTACATTCAAAGTATGTACTGGGATGGCCTCTATGAACAATGTTGGGAGCACTGCCCGAAAAAAATAACAGTAATTGAGGAATAATTATATCAATAAATAAAAAAAACCCATCAATATCATTTAATAACAGTTTATTTGTAATCATTGGGTCTCCATATATTTAATCTAAAGCAACTTATTTTAACCAGGTTGTCAAAATGCAGTTTATATCTTCTTTAGTCCATTGAAATGTTAAACTGACATTGGGCCAGTCAATACTGTGAGGTCTTGTAAAATTATTCTTATTTAAAAGTTATTCTTGATACCAACTTTTCATGAAGCCATATAGTTTCATTTGAACTGTTAAAAATATGTAACCAGAACAACAGGGTCAATTATTTTTTATCTTTATCTACTTTGCGTTCCCTCAAGGCAGCACCAGGCTGCATCTGTAGCTTCACCAGAACGCCACATGTCAATGACACAGAATCAGTACATGATTTCCCCATACTGAGCAATCAAAACAATATCTGAAAGGCCAAAGAGGGAATTCTAAAAGCAGAACACAAGTGCTGTGAAATGTCATGTGGTTGGTGAAGCTCATACAGCCTCAGGTCTAAATTGCTGAGGGTTATATAGCTGCACCTGTTGAGCAGTACTCATTAGCAACTGCAACTAATGATATGACAGCTCACTACAGTAAGCAAAGGCATTTTGTGTGAGTTAACCTCACTTTATGATTTAAAAAAAAAAACTGTTAAGCCCCACTCAGAGGCACACCTGAGTTTGAGATTTTAAGACAGAAAAAGTGAGAGAAGGGAACCAAAGGACTGAAAAGGACGGAGCAGTTGAAGACAAGTGAGAGAAAGTCAAAAACACTTTACAATGCCCATCTATTGTCCGGACTAACCTGTCATATCAAATATCTCAGAATAATTTAGATTGCATGTTCATTGTAATTGTATAATAAATGTAAAAAATTAAACACGGACAAGTCTAGAATCTCTTCATTTGTCGTCTTTCTTGCCGCCTCTGTTTCTTGTCATTCTTCTCATTGTCTTCAGGAGCTGCCTGTGAATCAGCAGAAAACCAGGGGCCCAGGAAGTTGGCCCACAGTAGATGCAAAGCCCTTGCAGGTGCCTGGTGTGAAGAGAGAGTAAAAAATATGGCTTTAGTAAAAATAGAATTGTGAAACCTCAAAGATATCACAATCAGAGCAATTGCGCAGTCTCACCAAGAGCCAGAAGTACCAGAAGTAGGATGACAGAGAACTGAGGACCTGAACAATGGCAGTAAGAAGAATCACATCCTTCAGGTGTCTGCATATCAATATGTAAACAAAAATCAGTTATGGTTATGAGGAGTATTTATCACTGTCTGGGAAAAAAATCTACAGATTAAACATCCAACTCACTCTGCCATGCCTTGTTCCATATTAAGGTCAATTCCTCCATCCAGCAAGCTCCCATCTTCAGCAAATGCAGCTTTGGCCATTGCAGACATAGATCTGTAGCTGCCAATGTAAACCGCTATTGCGAATAGTAGAAAGAACTGGTACAAAAGAGACAAAGAAAGAAGTGAATATGTTTATCATTTCTTTTGTTTATTTAAATAAATAATATACCTTACAGTACTGTACTATGGTAAGTAGAAAAAAAATTAATATTGTAACATACGCTATCAGTCAAACGTTTTTTTTTTTTTAATGTTTTTTTAAAGAAGTCTCTTCTGCTCACCAAGCTTTCTTATTTGATCCAAAGTACAGCAAAAGCAGTAATATTGTGAAAATATTTTTACTATTTAAAACAACTGATTTCTGTTGATTTTCAGCTGAATTTTTAGTATCATTACTCCAGTCACATGATCCTTCAGAAAAAATATAATATTCCGATTTGCTGGTCAAAAAAAAACATTATTGTTAATTTGTTTAGATTAATTGTTGCATTTATCTGAAATAGAAATGTTTTCTAACATTATAAATGTTACAAAAGCTTTTTATTTCAGATAAATGCTGATTTTTGCATCTTTCTATTCATTAAGTAAACCTGGAGAAAAAAAAAATCTACTTAAATAAAAAGACTGGAGTAATGATGCTGAAAATGTGGCTTTGATCACATAAATAAATAACATTTTAAAATATCTTTAAATAGAAAAGAGTTATTTTAAATAGTAAAAATATTTCACAATATTACTGCTTTTGCTGTATTTTGGATCAAATAAATGCAAAAAATCATACTGTTTAAACACTTTTGACTGGTATTGTAATACAAAGTAAATATACATTTTTTGCAGTATAAATTGGGTTTTTATACATACAAATATAGAGCTGCCTCATGCATTTTAGAACTGGGGCCCCCTCACATAAATAGGGACCCATGGCCACAAGTAGATTTGTATGCAACAATGAAGATTTGCTCATACACACCAATGAATGCAAAAACACAAAATATACATTTGCTCTTATTCACATCATACTCTGACTTACCCATGTCCAAAATGTAGATGAGTTGTAAAAGAGCAAGAGATTGACTGCTGCATAAATAGCCTGAAAAGAATACAACACCAATCAATCCATTAATTCTTACAAATTATTCTTTAAAAAAATCTTAGGATTTAAAAAGGTACATTGAAACTCATATGCATGCCTTACGTTTGCTCCCAGGATGATTCTGCAATAGAACTTCAGAGTGTCCTGGTTTTCCTCATGGATTTGTTTTTTGCCTTTGGTTCCAACTTTTCCTTTCGGCTAATGAGAGATATATTACTTAGCAGGACAGCACTGACACACAGAAAATTACAATCTTGCCAGTCAGAATAGACAGTTATTACATGAATACATTTAAAGGCACACAGTTATGAATCATATTTCATTGTCTCATACCGCCATCTCCCCTGAGTTCTCCTTCTCGTCTCGTTCACCTAATAACGCCTTTCTCCTTAGGCATCTAAAAAAAACTAACGGATCGGATTTTTTTAAAGAATAATCTTCAAAATGTATCAACTACCAAATAATGTCAATGCAATATACCACATCAGCGTTCGGGAGCACGTTTCCGGCGCCTGGAAAAAGCGTCACAGCTGCAAAAACTGGATTTGACGCCACCTCGTGCTAATTTCATGTATATACAGGACTATATGTTGAATATATGTTGTCCTGATCCAAGAGGTCACTGACATTTTACCGTAGTCTAAGGGTTGTTTTTGAGGTAAGCTGATCTAATGTGTATACAGTTTTTAAATTCTTGCCGAATTATCCTAAAACAGCTTCTTGAAATGAGTGCATATTTCAGACAAAAAACTTAATATGATATTATTAAATCTACATTTTCAAATCATTCAGTAAGTTAAGGCGAGACACGGCAGGCAAAAACGTCGTTTTTTTTTTATTGGTCAATTTTGAGATTTTTGGATATTTCTCTTCAATAACATGTCTTCTTTTAGACTTGTGGTGAAAAAAAGTCCGAAATACACATTTAGGTCTTTATTTTACTGCACTTTGTCTGTTTGCGTCTGTAGATTTCTCATAAATTCAACAAAAGTTGGCGTTCTAAATCAACATGCTGCTCCGCGATCTCTGTCTGTACCCAGTCATCACGTACACTGCTGGAAAGCTCTCTCTCTTCTGTTCAATGCTGTCAGATCCAAATATGGTTATTTCCTTTTTATCAGCAACCAATCGTGAAAGTAAAAGAGGGGATTTAACTCTAAATGCGCAATCTCATTGGCTGAAGATAATTTCTGACAACGTGATCAGAATCGTCACATGGTATGCTTTGACGCTTCCTTGTTTGGTTTAGCTTTCCGCGGTATCTTTTGAGTGAATGAATGAAAATAACTTCGCGTCAATCATCGAAAAGAGTACAGCAGTTGTCACTTGCAAGGGGGAAAATGAAAATTAGTAATGGATTACATGGTGAAATGCCCTCGGGAAGCGCATCTGAACGTAAGCTGTTGATGGGAACCCAGGGTGGTTTAGATATAAGCCAATCTATAAATAAAGTGCACTCTACACAACAGTGGCTGCTTGTTCATGTATTTGTGGTTCTCTGTGGTTAGTTGAAGGTCTTATTTGGCAATGTTGTTTTATTCAGTTTACATTGTTATAAATAATTACTTGGCCAGTTGTTTTGCTTGTTAGCAATGTTTTCATATAAAAATGTGTGGAATTTTTACAATATAAATTTTTAAAGCCCATTTTCTCAAAATGACTTTTCTCTCATACTCCAAGTCCGAAATCTCCACTTCAGTAGCACCTATATAGACCAAACTTTCCAGTCTTGTACCTAGTTATATTATGAAGACTATTACAGAGGGATTTGTAAATATATTATTCCTAGCCTGATTTATATAACATTTTATTCCAAAAAACATGGCGAAAATACATTTTTTAAGGCTATTGACAGTATATTCTAATTTACAGGATAACAAAAGTGGATATCCATAAATCCCTCTGTAATTGTTTTCCCATCTAATATGTGAACACAATGAAAAAAGAATTTTGAACCTGGCTTTATCCAATTCTGAGATTTCGTTTTTTAAAATATAGGCAAATTAGCGCATATTTACTTAGATAATGCCTAATTTGCATATTTAAACATAAAATTACAAAAACTTTGTAATACATTTTTTTCTCATCTTAATGTAGGTAATCAACTGGGAAAGTTTCATGGTGATATCTGCTAGTTAAAAATTTTACCCTATTCACCTGTAGTGTCTCGCCTTAAGTTCAGTGAAGTGTTTTTGAGGTCCCCATGCTGAAGACCAACTTCTCCCCTTAATAAGACAAAACCTAATAGCAAAGTCCAAAAACAATTTGTACTGAATTATGTGTGTAGTGGGCCTACATTGAAAGCACCAATCACAAATGAGTGTTCATTTGTGACCCTGGACCAAGTAACCGGGGTATATTTGTAGCAATAGCAAACAATACATTGTATGGGTCAATATATATATATATATATATATTTTTTTAATGCCAAAAATCATTAGGATCTTAAGTAAAGATCGTGTTCCATGAAGAAATTTTGTACATTTTACTGTAAATATATCAAAATTTTTGATTAGTAATATGCATGGCTAAGAACTTAATTTGTACAACTTTAAAGGTGATTTTCTCAATTATTTAGATTTTTTTGCACCCTCAGATTCCAATATTGGAACAGCTTTATCAAGAGTACATGTTGACATTGACCTTGGCTGTGGAAGTTTCATTACCTTGTCACATGAATTGTTAATCATAACTTACCTTTTCACCTATTTCCTCTGTGTTTCCCGACTCCAGTTCAACAAAGTTTAAAGAGTTCAGCAGAGTTTAAAGAAGGAGTTTTGTGTGCATGTGTATCAGTTCTCTGTCTGTGTTAAGTAGCAGGTTCAGATGGGCTGTCCAGTAGATCAGTAACCACGTTGGTATATACAATCTCCTCACCTGTGATATCTTTAGTTCATTTATGCAATCATATGTTCAGTGTCCACTGGTTGATTATTGACATTTTTATGATCTTAAAATTGATCTTAAAATTCAAGATTAGAAAACATCTCTTTTTTTTATCTGTATATCTCTTCCAGAAAAGTCAATTGACCTTCAATATTTGTACCACCAAGCTATTTCAAACATTATTGCCTCAATCATGGAAGATCCATTCAAGTTGAGCCAAATCCTTCCCATGTGCATGCCCAAACAAACTACTGCTATTGTGGACCCACTTACTCAAAAGAGCATTTCTCCTCTCCTAATTACCACGAATGTCAGTTCCCCACTCCAGTGCGGCAAACTGCCTCTCAAAAAACTTAAGACCACTTGCCATCCGGTTGTATCAAGTTGGGTTCTAAAAATAGAATGAGGCTACTTGCTCAAGTTCGTACGCATGTCGTCCCGGGAAGACCATTCACCTGTTTTAATCAGGCGTCTCATTGGGACTGACCTCCAGAAGGAAGGTGGTAACGACAGATGCCTCCAACTCAGGTTGGGCAGCTCGGTACGAGGGCAGACCGGCATTTGGCTCCTAGTCAGGCCTGGAGCAACTGCCTCGAAAGGATGACATTTTTTTTTTGCCCTAAAAACCTTCTTGCTGGCCTTACAGAGGTACCACATTCTGATCCGTTCGGACAACTTGACAGTGGTGACCTTTGTAAATCCCAAGGCAGCCTCAGGTCACACTCCCTTCACAGATTGGCTGGACTCCCCCTTTTATGGGCACAGGACAAGCTCCTCTTGTTGAGAGCAGTTCATGTTCTGGGCAGACTGAACAAAGGGGCAGACTATGGAGAATGGAGACTATATCCCCACATGGTTCAAATGATCTAACCTGTCTTTGGGAAGGCAGAGGTGACCTCTTCACCTAAGACTTTCACTGCCCAATTTACTTTTCAAGGCAGCGAAATGCTCTGGCCCATGATTGGCCCTGGGCTAACTTGAATGCCATTTTCCCGGTTGTCCTGCTTCCTCAGGTCATTAGATGGGTCAGGGAAGTCTGGAAAATGGGTGCACCTTATGTGGCAGCCATTGCGGTGAATCATTATGTTGTGGCTGGCCAGTCAATCGGCAGAAATGACTTAGACGTTTAGTTTCTAAGAGGAGCTTGGAGACTGAATCTGCCTTGTCCCAGTTCCATGTCAACTTGGGATTTATCTATAATCCTCAGGGCCCTATGGGGCCCTCTCTTTGAACCTCTTCATTAGGCTGAGTTGCGGTCCCTGTCGCTTAAGACTACCCTCCTTTTAACTTTAGTGTCAGTCAAGCGAGTGGGTGACCTGCAAGCACTGTCATTTACCTCGTCATGTTTTGAGTATGGTCCTAACAACTGTGGAGTCATCCTCAAGCCGTTATAGGACACTGAATGTCTCTTGAAGACCATCAAGCGCCTTTGTTTCTTTGTTTCTTTGTTTCTTTCTTTCTTTCTTTTTTAATCTGCTATCAAAAAATCTTCGGGGTACTAAGTCTTGGGGGCATGCTCCAGATATTCCAGGTGTGCTCTTTGAGGGAGGTCAAAAAAGTTGTAAATGCTGCAACTTTAAAAAAAAAAACACACAAGTTTATAGATAACCCTAACACATTCACAAGCCAAAAAACTTCAATTTAGATTTCATGAGCGTTTTGAGCGGTAAGTGAATTCTACAAAAAGGCATTGTAAATATAAACTTTTGACAACCTCCAGAGGGCAAGCAATAGTATGCAATGGAGAGCAAATCTGTGTTGCTTAAAATCTTGCAGAATTAACTAACAAGAATTTATAAAAAGACTGCATATATATTAACACAAAAGACTTCATATGAAATGAGCAAATCATATCAATGATAATTTTAGTCACTGCCCAGTAAGTGAAAGGGTTTTTGAGGGTAGTACATGCTGAAGGACATTACATCTCCTCATGATAAGCCAAACGCCAAGAGCAAAGTCTAAAAATTTGTTGTGAACAATTTGCAAAGTGAGCCTACATTGACTGCACCAATTATAATTGTGCAGTGTTCAGTTGCAGTGTTTATTTGTGAAATATAAGCTCTGAAAACTTTTGTCAGTTGATTTTATTTTCAGACTACCTGATGCTTAAAACTGAACATTAATCCAAGCTTGACTGAGGCTTTATCCACCACCCGGTAAGACACTACAACAAGTCAAACACACGTTTAGTGATTACTTCATATAATATACGAAACAACACTAGACTGAAAATATGACTTAGTTTTGGTCACTAGAATATTTTGCCTAACAAAAACATAACAGAAAAGCTTTCAATGCTGCACAAACTTTGACACTGTCATTCATTGTTTACATACTTATGAACCTTTAGGAACAACCTTATCAAGGGTACATGTCGACATTGACCTCTGATGGATGTATCATTACTCGTCATCCATATTGTTAATTATAGCTTACCTTTTCACCTATATAGTCTGTGTTTCCCGAATCCAGTTCAACAAAGTTTAAAAAGTTCAGCAAAGTTTAAAGAAGGAGTTTTGTGTGCATGCGTATCAGTTCTGCATTAAATAGCAGGTTTCAGATGGGCCCTCCAGTAGATCAGTAACCATGTTGACTGTACTTACTCTGTAGTGTCTAGGAGCCTTTCTTCTGCTCCTGGGACTCAGAATTCCGCGACCCATTCAAGCAGCCCATACTCCATTGTTTTAGCTTTGGTAACCAAACAGAAACCATCTATTCCTAACTATTAGAAACTACCTATCAGTATGAAATCACTGAAGCTCCTGTTTGACACTCCTTCACACAAATCTTCAATTAGCAATCAATCTGCAGGGCTTATAAAAAAAGGTGCCAGGTCTGTGTTGTTCTTTGCCAGCATGGATGGAGGTCTAACACAGATGAGAGTGAGAGTAAGAGGTAGAGGAGTTTACTGAAATACTGTAAATAAATACTATAAATAATATTTACATTATTTCAGTTTTCAGATATGGTTTGAAAAAAATCAATTTCATGGAATCAAGGAAAAATGCATCAAAGTATTTCTTATTCTGGATCCAGTTCTTTGCAAAAAGGCACATTTGACACAACCTATACTGAAAGACAACAAATGGCACTGGCAATAGGCTACAATGACAAGCAATGGTGCGCTGAATCACACTGAGTTCTGTATTTTGTATTTTGTTGTCCATTGTGCAATGATTGACTGAAAGAGCTCATAAACTTGTTTGCAAGTTGTGTTGTTTGAAGGTAAAATTAGCTTTTGTTGCATATTCAAAATGTTTTGGGGTGGTTAGAGTCTTTTGCAAACAAAATGTGTCATTTTGAACATGAGTGCCACTGTTTAGGCCTGTGCGTTAACTGTTTTGAAAATGTGAAGTTTGAGTTGACAGCTGCATCAAAGCAATCAAGAAAAACTGTAACATAGCTCATTTATGCAATGACATGTTCGGTTTTTGTTTATAGGCATTTTTATGATCTTAAAATTTCCAGAAAATATTACAGTTCAAGAATGGACATCAACATCTCTTTTATCGCTACATCTCTTTCAGGGAAGTCAATTGACCCTCAACATCTGTACCACCAGGCTGCTTCAAACATCATTGCTTCAGTCATTTTTGGCTCACGTTTCAATTACCAGGATGAATATTTCCAGACGTTAATCACAAACGTCGAAAGACTTACTAAGATTGTCATTGGGCCATGGGCAAAGGTAAATACATTGTAAAGTAAATCCACTAACTATTTACACTAAATGCACATACTTCTATTCGCATTTTGTGTCAACAAGAAGCTTTTTATACTCGACTGCTATTTATAATTTTTTTGTTTACACTTACAGTCTTGCTTGTGCAAAAGTAATAAATACATAGTAGAGACTGTAGTTTGTACAAAAAAGTATTTATTTTACATTTCTTAAGTATCTTATTTTTAATTGCAGTTCTAGGAAATAGCCCCAGTGTTAAGGATTTTCCCACTGCCATTCCACAAGGCTTTCCTTGTGGAATGGCAGTGGGAATGGCTATTGATTTATTTACTGTATACTACGCTGCTGTCAGATCTAATATAAACTTCTTTCCCAGCTGTCTATCTTCACAGAAATAGCTGACTGTTTTTGTAACAAACTTGTGTGTATTTAACAGTTTAAGCGCAATAAGACATGAAAGAGCCCTGTTCTGGAAAAATGGGGCAGAGAGCAGCAGCTCATTTGCATTTTAAAGAGCCATGCACGAAAACAACCGTTTAATGTCTATTTATACATTTTCAGAACAATGTCAGCGGGAGATTGATGAAGTCCTTGGTGATTGTGAACATGTCACACTTTTGAAGACAGAAACGCCATGCTTTACGTTCAAGCAGTGATTCATGAGGGTCAGCGTGTTGGTGACATTGCTCCTCTTAGTATGTTTCACACCACCACAACCAACACTCAGCTCCGGGGCTACAACATCCCAAAGGTGAAATTTACTGTACTAATTTCTGTATGGCAACAGCATTTTAAGAAAACCATCCATTACCAAACTATTATTAACAGCCCTAAACAGCAACT
Source organism: Garra rufa (assembly GCF_049309525.1). Taxonomy (NCBI): domain Eukaryota; kingdom Metazoa; phylum Chordata; class Actinopteri; order Cypriniformes; family Cyprinidae; genus Garra; species Garra rufa. Next base: position 33,475,332 of record NC_133363.1, read on the forward strand.
TTACTGTAAAGGGACAGAGAGGATTGCTAATTTTGAACATCTGCTCTTGCAGAGGACAATTATCATCCCCTTCCTATCATCTGCTCTCAGAGAAAAAAGTCAGTGGAAGTTTCTTCATGAATTCAACCCTCAATACTTTCTGAATGATAAGGGTGAATTTGTGAAGCCAGATGCATTCATGCCTTTCTCTGCAGGAATGTTCTGCACATCTTTAATTATTCAGTGTAATGAGATCTTTAAATAATTAAACACAATGGTTATTTATCAATAACACTTGGTTAGTCCCTGAGCTCTTTAACTTTACATATTACACAGACATCAATATGCATTTGTGTAATGTATATTTACTTTATTTTCTAGGATCTCGTTTGTGTTTAGGAGAAAATCTAGCTCGCATGGAGCTCTTTCTCATCCTGGTCACAGTGCTGAGGCAATTCCGGCTGGTCTGGCCAGAGGATGCAGGAGAACCGGACCTTGAACTAATATATGGTGGGACACAGTCAGTGAAACCTTACCTCAGACTTCTGTTTACTGAACATATGTTGCTCTTCACTGATTACAATGCCCTAATAATGGGTTATGATGTCACACTATATGTCACGCAGGGTAAACTATGACAATGGCATCTGCTATTAAACAGATGCTAAACTATTTTTAGCTTTTCAGCAAATGTAAAACACTTATGACGCTCAAGACATTTATTGAAAAATGTTGTACATGGAACTTGCTGCTTTGGGAAGGGGCGTGGCAGGACTGAAATGCCGTTTAAGCTGTGCATCAATCACAGCGCAGTGGGACTGCGAACCAATCACAACACATTTCGTTTTTCAGAGGCGGGCCTTCATTAAACCCAGAAATAATTGAGCCATTTGTGCCAGGTTGGGGAGAAAGCTATTGTAATAATGTAAATTATGTAAAATTATTTGTTTTTCGAACCACCAAGCATTAGAGCATGTTTTAGTGCACTTCTTAAACAAAATAAAGACTGAAATCAAAACAGGGTTCTGTTCACGTCATCCGCAATGATCTGAAAGGTCGGGTCAGAGGAGCAAAATGTTTGAAGCATCACTAACTGGGATCGGAATGGCGTTAAGAGCATTTTAGGTGTATTACCCTCTGGTTGACAACCTCACCCTGATAGTTCACATACATCACGGAGATGTCTATTTCACATCTGCATTTGCATCTGGAAGTAATATTTTTTAGAGTGTTTGCTCACCTGCAATACATCTATAGGATGCTTCCTATCAGATGTTAAATAGACATCTAGATGTATTTAAGATGTTTCTGAATTAGAATGGACATAAAACTGATATCTTACAGATGAGACGTTTGTACATAGAAGATGCTTTCTAGATCAAGTGATCTTTAACAGACATCTTGCAGATGTACGTGTGCTATCTGGGTCACCTTCACAGTTTCCTGGCTGGCCCAGATTACATACAAGCACTACTAACAGACATAGCTCGTAAGTCCACCACACACTTTTCCACACTTAGCATCCCTTTAAGATGTGAAAAGCAGCAAAAAGTTTAAAAGATACAAAAGTTGGACATGTTTGCAAGGACGGGGCTTGCTTCATGCTGAAACAGGATTTACTGATTCGGTGGCTTTGCAAACTTCTCAGAAAACGCTCCCGTCGCATCATCATAGTGCATGTTTACGTAATGAACCTTCAGGAACAACCTTATCAATAGTACTTGCTGACATTGACCTCTGGTGGATGTATCATTACCTAATCGTCCCATGTTGTTAATTATGGTTTACCTTTTCACCGGTGTAGTGTTTGTTTCTCGACTCCAGTTCAACAAAGTTGAAAAAGTTCAGCAGAGTTTAAAGAAGGAGTTTTGTGTGCATGCGTATCAGTTCTTTGTCTGCATTAAATAGCAGGTTTCAGATGGGCCGTCCAGTAGATCAGTAACCATGTTGACTGCACTTGTTCTGCTGTGTCTCGGAGCCTTTCTTCTGCTCTTGCAGCTCAGAATTCGGCGACCCCAAAACTTCCCCCCTGGACCCACTCCTGTTCCTTTTTTCGGGAATTTGCTTCAATTGGACCGCATAAACCCATTAAAAGACTTTGACAAGGTGAGTGCATCAGTCTTCATACATATATAACAGCACAAATATGCTACTTTGTGTCTGCAGTCTTCATCATGAATGTTTTTGTGCAGTTTGCTCAGCAGTATGGATCAATCTATGGGCTGTTCATTGGTAGGCAGCCAGCGGTGGTGTTGACAGGTCAGAAAATTATCAGGGAGGCACTCAAAACACAAGCGGTGGAGTTTGCTGGCAGATCAGACAACATGATGGTCAGTCATATATCAAAGAGCAAAGGTAATGCGGCATACACAAAATACTTAAAGAGCACTTATGGAGCAAACATACTGCTCACATAAACACAGACAAATTGAATAAGATCAAAATTTTAGATCGAAACTCTCCTTAATGCTTTAAAGCTGATTTCTTTGAGTGTTTAGGGGTGGTCTTGGCAAATTATGGAGAAAGTTGGCGGGAACATCGACGCTTTGCTCTGACCACACTGAGGAACTTTGGCCTTGGAAAGAGAAGTATGGAGCAGAGGATTCTGGAGGAGGTCAAATATATCTGCTCACATTTGGAGAAATCTGCTGGTATATACAATCTCCTCACCTGTGACATATATAGTTTATTTATGCAAACACATGTTCAGTATCCAGTGGTTGAATATTTACATTTTTATGATCTTAAAAACTTCAAGAATGGATAACATCTCTTTTATCTCTACATCTCTTCCAGTAAAGTCAATTGACCCTCAACATCTGTACCACCAAGCTGCTTCAAACATCATTGCCTCAATCATTTTTGGCTCACGTTTCAATTATCAGGATGAATATTTCCAGACATTGATCACAGACATCGAAAGACTTGCTAGGATTAGCATTGGGCCATGGGCAATGGTAAATACAATGAAAAGTAAAGACACTGTCTATTTACACTGAATGCATATAGCCAGCCTTGTTTCAAAAGGTTATTTACACAAGCTCTGCTCACCATTGGTCAGATTGGTTTATATTCTACTGCTATTTATACTCTTTTTGTTTACACTTAGTGTTGCTGCTGCCAAAAATAAATATATAGTAGAGATTGTAGTTTGTACACAGATGGATAGAATGCTAACAGACACACATTGAATTTTTCTTTTTTTAAGTATCCTATTTTGCATTGCAGCTCTATGAAATAGCCCCAGTGTTAAGGATTTTTCCACTGCCATTCCACAAGGCTTTCCAATATTATAGGAGAATTGTAAATCATATTCTTAAAGTTGTGAATGAGCATAAGAAGTCGCATGTTACTGGGGAGCCCAGAGATCTGATTGATTGTTACCTGGAGGAGATGGAGAAAGTAAGATATACTCATTAGTGTTTGTGTGTGTTATGTATTTCTATTCAATTTATCAGCACAATATGAGTTTAAAATTCTTTGATTTGTTAGTGGATCATTTTGTTTTCAGAGAGCAGATCAAGGCACCACATTTGACGACTCACAGATGGTCACTTTGCTGCTTGACCTGTTTGCAGCTGGAACTGAAACAACCTCTAGTACACTAAGAACTTTAACACTTTATTTGATGACTCACACTCATATACAGGGTAAGGAATGCGGGTAAGATGTGTCAACCCCCTTTAACTTCCTCCCTTTAAGTTTTTAAACTAAACATTTTTAAACTTCTTTATAGGTTGTTATGCATTAATTAATAATGTGCAGTAAAATAAGGTTCTGGAATGGGACAAAGTTTATTAATACAACTCTTTTATGTTCATATTTTCCTTTTGTGAATTGTTCATAGCATTCAGTCTTTCAATGTCTACTCAGTTCTTTTAACGTCTATTTATGCATTTTCAGAACAATGTCAGCGAGAGATTGATGAAGTCCTTGGTGATCGTGAACATGTCACATTTGAGGACAGAAACGCCATGCCCTACGTTCAAGCAGTGATTCATGAGGGTCAGCGTGTTGCTGACATTGTTCCTCTTAGTGTGTTTCATACCGCAACAACTGACGCTCAGCTCCGGGGCTACAACATCCCAAAGGTGACATTTACTATAATTACTGTATGGCAACAACTGTTTCTTTACATCGCAGTTGTAGAGTTACTATAGCACATAAAATGACATTAAAGAGTAAGTAAGAACTTTGATCATTTAATCTGATCAAAACAATACACTGCCTAAACTGTTATAAATTCCTAAACAGCATCTTTACTATAAAGGAAGGATGGCTAATCTTAAACATTTGCTCTTACAGGGGACAATTATCATCCCCTATCTGTCATCTGCTCTCAGAGAGGAAAGTCAGTGGAAGTTTCCCCATGAATTCAACCCTCAAAACTTTCTGAATGAAAAGGGGGAATTTGTGAAGCCTGATGCGTTCATGCCTTTCTCTGTAGGTATGTTCTGCATCTTTTTTATTACACAGTGTGATAAGGCTTTTAAATTATTTAAGACAGTGGATATTATTAATACCACTCATTTAGCCTATTCACCATATCTAAACCTAGAGGTGAGTGTCTCTGAGCTGTTTTATTTCACATACTACACAGCCAGAGTAAACAATACATCAGTAAAATGTAGAAAGTACATTTGTGTGGTAGAATGTGAATGCAGTGTTTGTAATGTACAATGACTTTATTTTCTAGGATCTCGAGTGTGTTTAGGAGAAAATCTAGCTCGCATGGAGCTCTTTCTCATCCTGGTCACGGTGCTGCGGCGTTTCCATCTAGTTTGGCCGGAGGATGCAGGAGAACCGGACTTCAAATATATATTTGGTGGGACACAGTCAGTGAAACCTTACCGTCTGACTGTACAACTACGCAAACCTGTAAATCTCCAATAGTGGATTATGATGTTACACTATATTTTAATGGCATCTACTAATCAACAGATGCTAAACTATGTTTAGCTTTTCAGCAAACGTACAAGCTATGACTCACAAGTACCCTTGTCCTAATATGTTAAACTCAGTGTTGTTTCATGATGTTTTCTAATGTTTTATTATCTCTTATATGCATTATAGGTATTAATTTTTTCATTTAGTCACAGAAAAGCTGAAAATAAAACATGCAGCCAGTTTGTTATGGGCTGTCTGAGTCTGAAACTGTGTCATCCAGTGAGCTGTTTCAATTTGCAGCTGGTTTCTACATAGCTACAAGACAGCAGCACATAAAGTTTCCCACAACACAACTCATAAAACAAAATTACATATGCTCACGTAACGTCACTAAATACAGAAATGTCAAGAAAAGCAGTTACAGGTCTCCAATAAAACAGTCTGAAAAAGACATTTAAAAGTATTCAAGGATGGAAGTACATACCCAAGGAGCATGAAAAAGAAAGCAGATTTACCCAATTCTGAAAATACTCTTGGGACTTTAAGCTGAAATGAAAAAGGTACAAAAGTTGGAATATAAGAAGATTGTTTGCCTAAAAGTGCCTTTGTGGAAAATATATACATACGCAATTTTTTTCTGTGATGCAGGGATGGCCAAGCAAGCATAAAATACAGCGGTGTGTGCATGACGCTGCACCACAAACAAAACATAATGCTGCATGATAAACAGAAACTAACTTCCTTAGTAGAGATGTGGCTGAATGCATAAAAGATCACTGTAATCAGTTTACTTATAAAGAACTGCACTAGGCTGAAAATACAACTTAGTTTTGTGTGCATGAGTATTAGTTCTCTGTCTGCATTATATAACAGTTTTCAGATGGGCCGTCCAGTAGATCAGTAACCACGCTGACCGCACTTGTTCTGTTGTGTCTCAGAGCCTTTCTTCTGTATTTGCAACTCAGAATTCGGCGACCCAAAAACTCCCCCCGGACCCATTCCTGTTCCATTTTTTGGAAATTTGCTTCAACTGGACCACACAAACCCATTAAAAGACTTTGACAAGGTAAGCACATCAGATTCAAACACACATTGGAGACTGCATTAATGCATTATTTCTGGTGAGAAACTCACACTGAAATACAGTGCCTTGTGAAAGTATTCATTTTTTCACGTTTTTGTTGTTTTACGCTTTAATTAACTTTTTTACCACATCAATCTACACTCCATGCCCCATAATGTCAAAGCAAAAACTTCAGAAATGCATTAAAATACAAAAACTGAAATAAGTACATTGCAAAAGTATCCATACCCTTAACTCAGTACTTAGCTGAAGCACATTTACAGCCTCAAGTCTTTTTGGGTATGAAACAACAATATTTATATATCAGCATTATCTGCAATTCTTTGCCTCATCTCTTCACCTCTCAAGCTCTGTCAGCTTGGATGAGGTCTGGCACGCTTTTAAAGTTTCTCCAGAAATGTTTGATTCAAGCCCAGGCTGTGGCTGGATCACTCAAGGACATTCACAGAGTTGGCTATTAGCCATTCTTGCTGTGTGCTTAGGGTCATTGTCTTGTTGGAAGGTGAACCTTCTGCTCAGTCTGAGGTTCAAAATGCTCTGACTGGGTTTTCATTAAGGCTCAATATTTTGGTGCCTTGAGCTTTTTTCTACTCTGACGAGTCCCTCAGTCCTTGCCACTGAAAAACAGTCCACAGCATGAAGCTGATACAAGCATACTTTACTTTTGGGATGGTACTCTGCAGGTGATGAGCAGTGCCTGGTTTCTTTCAAATATGCTTGGAACTGAGGTTCATTAGACCAGAGAATGTTGTTTCTCGATGTCTGAGGGTCCTTTAGGAGCTTTTTTGTAAATTCCAAGTGTTTTTTCATGTGTCTTCACTGAGGGGAGAATTAAGTCTTGCCACATCACCATAAATCCCAGATGTGTGGAGTGTTGCAGTGATGTTTGTCCTTCTGTAAGTTTTTCCCATCTGCATATATGATCATGGAGCTCAACTAGAGTGACCATCAGGTTCTTGGTCACCACTCTAGCTAATTCTCTTGAGCTAAATTTAAAGTGTCCCAGATAAGGGTGTGAATACTTATGCAATGGAATCATTTAGGTTTTTAATTTTTAATACATTTTCAAAAATGTTAAAACCCTGTTTTGTGCTTAGTCATTATGGTGTATGGAGTGTAGATTGATGTGGAAAAAGTCATTCAAAGCAGTTTTTAAAATAGGGCAAAAAAAGAAGGGGTATGAATACTTTCGCAAGGCACTGTAAATGATTGAGTTACTGGAAACAAGTAAGGAAAGAAGATCAGACATTCTTAGTATGACAGCAAAAACTGCTGCTTTGAGTCTGCAGTCTTCATCATGAATGTTTTTGTGCAGTTTGCTCAGCAGTATGGATCAATCTATGGGCTGTTCATTGGTAGGCAGCCAGCGGTGGTGTTGACAGGTCAGAAAATGATCAGGGAGGCACTGATTACACTAGCGGTGGAGTTTGCTGGCAGATCAGACAACATGATGTTCAGTCATGTAACATATAGCAAAGGTAATGCAGTATAAACAAAAGCAGCCAGCATACTACTTATATAACAGAGAATATGATCAAAGATTTTGATTGAAACTCCCTGCTGGGCTTAAAGGCTTCCTAGCTGATTAATTTAGTGTTTAGGGTGATCATGGCAGATTATGGAGAAGGTTGGCAGGAACATCGACGTTTTGCTCTGAGCACACTGAGGAACTTTGGCCTTGGAAAGAGAAGTATGGAGCAGAGGATTCTGGAGGAGGTCGAATACGTCTGCACACATTTGGAGAAATCTGCTGGTATATACAATCTCCTCACCTGTGACACCTTTATTCTTTATATTATAATATTTAATTTAATGTAACTTCTTTTGTCTTCTGGGAAACATGTATCTTCTGTAGCTTCTAAAGGGAAGTACTAAATGAAAAATATGATATTTAGGCAAAAGGAAAATGTACACATCTTCATTCTGTTCAAAGGTTTACACCCCTGGCTCTTAATGCATCGTGTTTCTTTCTGAAGCATCAGTTGTCCTCAGTATGAAAAGATGGATTTCAAAACCATACAGTCATTGTTAGAAAGGGTTCAAATACAGAAAAACGCTGAAAAACCCAAATTGTGGGACTTGAATGATTTTTCTCTGAACAACAGCGGGCAATTTAACGGTTTGGGACAAAAGAGGGACTCATGAACTATCACAAAAAAACAGCTGTTTTTTTAGGTAACAACACAGTATTAAGAATCAAGTGTATGTAAACTTTTGAACAGGGTCATTTTCATAAATTCAACTATTATTTTCTCTTGTATGTACTAAATAAAAAATAGCATGCATTTTGTATGATCGCTCTTATTTTGGTGAGAATTTCGCAGACTCTGCAAGGTGTGTGTACATTTTTGACTTCATCTGTATGTGTGTTTGTTTTTTAAATTGAGAATTTGTGTTTCTAAAATAGAAAAACTGAAATGTTGTCTGGCAGGGTTATGAGTTTCTACACGGATTATCCTTTAATAAACACTGTGCAGGAAAACAAGGTTCTGGAATGGGATTAATAAAATGATTTCATTTTTTGTGAACTGTTCATTGCATTCAGTCTTTCAAGGTCTACTCGTTTCTTTTAACGTCTTTTTGTACATTTTCAGAACAATGTCAGCGAGAGATTGATGAAGTCCTTGGTGATCATGAACATGTCACATTTGAAGACAGAAACGCCATGCCCTACGTTCAAGCAGTGATTCATGAGGGTCAGCGTGTTGCTGACATTGTTCCTCTTAGTATGTTTCACACCGCCACAACCAACACTCAGCTCCGGGGCTACAACATCCCAAAGGTGACATTTACTATAATTACTAGAACTATCAATTATTTCAACTTAACAAATCAATCCATTACCAAACTGTTATTGCAATCATCATCCCCTCTCCATCATCTGCTCTCAGAGAGGAAAGTCAGTGGAAGTTTCTCAATAAATTCAACCCTCAAAACTTTCTGAATGATAAGGGTGAATTTGTGAATCCCAATGCATTCCTTTCTCAGCAGGTATGTTCTACTTGTTTTTAGTGTAATGTCTTTAAATGATTAAACAACGTCACACTATAGTGTTCTCACTATGCGTCATCAATCGGCCATATTGGCCCCACTTAATGTAAACAATGCCACTGAACCTAACAACAAAAGCATATTTTGCAGATTACCGCTGATGAAAATGGTCAATTATTGTCATGTTTTGGGCTGTACTAATCGGTTGGACCAGGAAAAACATTTGGAGTACTACAGACAGCCAAATGTTATAAATCAAGGAGAAAAGTGCAAAAAACTGCCTGAGCAACAAAGGGCGTTTGTAGTTGACCAAACTGAACCAGAATTTTCAGGCCAAGAATCTTGACAATGTTCATGTTTGTTCTTATCATTTCAGGTCCGGTAAGTGAAATATTATAATACTGCAGGCCCGTAGCCAGCCTAGCAGAAGGGGGAGTTCTTTTTTTCAAAAAGTGGACCTTTTTCAGTTCCCACCCATTTTGTATTTAATTATGAGGTTCAAATCGCCTACTTCATTTTGGTGACTTCTCATGCACATTTGTGCTGGATTAGCATGTCTGTTGGTATCTTAATAAGCATGATTTTGATGCACCAAACATATTCACTACAATGAGGTCAAACTTACCAAGATCATGTACTACCTTACTCAGTAAATATACACAAATACCTAAAGCAATTAATAAAGAGCCACAACTGACAGTGTTAATGCAATAAATGCACAGATCCTTTATACTGACACACTTCCAATTGAGTTTATGTTTGTAGGATTTAAATAAAAAACTTGGCTTGAGCCAAAACATCAGGGGGTAATGGTACTGGTTGAGGGCCCACAGCATGGTCATGTAAGATTTCGAGAGACAATGGTGGGTGAATGTGCATCCCTCTAGGGGGGTCCGGGGACATGCCCCCCTGGAGAAAATTTTATACATTTTAAAGGTAAATCCATTAATTTGGTGCATTTTTGAGAGTTCAAAAATAAGAGCTACAACTATGTTCACTGTGCAAAATGAACAAGAAAAATAAAAAAGTTGATGACAATCTAAAAAGGGTCCAGAACTGCCTCTAGTCAGAAAGTACCGTGTTCTTCCTTGACCCATGCTACACCCCTGCACTGAGTTTTCTGGGCCCCTTTCAACCTCTGGGCCCTGTGCAGTGTCCTCCTTTTCAAAACACAAATATCAAGAAAGGAATTTTATTTAACTATATAGGCCTACATGGTATCTGCAGGATTTTTTAAATCAAAATTAAGGCTTTTTGTTTCCTTTTTTAAGACCTGCAGAAATAGAATTAATATTGAATGAGCGGGATAAAGCAATGTCTAGTAAAATATTAAACCTCTATCATGATTTACAGCTCAGATAATGTTCATAAAAAACAATAACATCTGTAAAAATTGTAACAAAGCTAATTTTTTATGGTGAAATGTAATTATTCTGACTGTATGAGTTATTAAAATGAACCCTTGCTAGTAGCATACACGATAGTAAAAACACACACATAGGCCTATAGCACCTTAACACCATGGTATAAAAAATAACTAGCCCACATATTTTCTATGTATTTGTATAAAGAACAGTGGTCTAAATACATTTAGTATAAATGCACAAATGCTATACTTATATTACTTCTTTACAGTTAATACAATATTCCGCGTTTCTACCGCAATACCATGGTGCAGTTAGTGTAAAATAAAAAGGCTACATGGTAAATGATTCTGACTGTATCGTCGCGTAGTGTTTCACCTGTTTAAGTCGCAAAGTCATTTGTGTTCTTTTATTAAATTCAAGCGCTTCATTGTGGATCTTACAGCGCTGTTAAGTGCATGCTAGTAAACGCGTCTGCTCTAGTGAATTTGCGCTCCGCCGCTGTGATCTGAGCGGATACAGTATAAACGGTCCATGTGGCATGCTTTAAATGACTATCGCATTTAATCCATAATGCGATTCTTGTCTTTCCTTGCCCAAATTTATGATATCTTTAATAATTAAAGCTTTTACACTAATTCAATGTCGTTATTTAAAAGAACACTTGTTTATAAAAAAAAAAAAAAAATGTATTTAAATTATGGACCTTTGGCAATATGAACCCCCCTGGCTACGGGCCTATACGCGTCTTTACCACTTTAATGTCAAAATATTGCGCCCTCTCCTGCTTACTAATTGAATATATTAATTGTGAAACTAAATCACAACAAATTTGAAGTTTAATTGCATTTAGCTTTTAATAATTTACAACTGTTCTACAGAACTACTGCTCAATCATGAGACTTCCAGTGGTAGTGTTCCAGTCATTTTTTTTTATATTTTTCTTCAAATAACCTACAATACAATTACATTTTAATACCATTTACAACATTGCAACCTGCTAGAAAGCTCAACATTTACACGGAGTACGCTATATAGATTGACTATAAAAAGTGTAGTGACTATGAATTAACATTATATTCTAAAAACATAAATTAATGGAACAAAAATATCTTTTAGTACAAAACATCCATGGCTCCTGTTCTTCTACACTGATGTGTTCTTCCAACTCCTGTTGAAACAAAGAAACACAATAAGTGAAAAGTTTGAAATTTGAGCAACAAAAAAGCTTATTTCTGAAGCTCAAATTAAGAACAGACGATATTTTGTTTCTCTTTTTACAAGGGCGGAACTTGCAAGAAGATAAAGCCCAAACGATAGAAAGAGAGATACTGTTGCACCGCTGCGTAGCTCCCACTGTCACACACAGACAAGGAAACCTAAATACGGTGCAGTTTAACACGAAAACTAAAGTAGTTTTTCCTACAATCGATAGAGATAAGTAAAACATGCACTGCAAAACTGAATCTATGTCCAAACTGACAATAACATTTCCGTTACCTCATAATTGTCCTCCTCTTTCGCTGTTTCACCACGTGTGTGAACCACAATCGAATGACTGCTGACTAAATACCCTCTCTTCTTCTTCAGCTTTGGTGGATACGACCAAGTCAAAGTGCCATAAAGCGCCACCTACTGTACATTTTTAACTGATAACATGCTAACAGCTCCATATTTAGCAGCAACTTTGATATCTGTAATTTCTTCTGTACCACACGTATGTATGTACGTATGTCCATATCTTTATTGAAATTTTGCACACAACAGGGAAATGACTTATCAGATCATTTTCATTTTTTATTAATACTTCTAGATGCTATTGTGGCTTAAACATTTCCCATATAGTCAAATAATAAGCTGAATGAATTAGAGCTTAGCTTACTTAGGTTGAATTTCCACATACCCAATGGAGTATCTTTGGTCAAATGTAGTATTATATGCTCAACCATATATATAATCCCTCTTAGAGGATCTGACAGTCAGATTTTTTTGCAGGTTTTACATTAATAACCATAGATCTAAATAATTATGAATAGTTTAACTTTATTTAAATGTTGATCAAGAGTAGGAACAAATACAAAAACTATAAATAGATTTGTCCTCAGTACTTTATTTGGCATCATAAAAAGGGCATCTCACCACTTATTCAATGAACAAATCCCATAGCAGTAACCCTTTATTTACGGACATAATTTTAAAACCATGTGTATTAATATATATTTACATGTATGTATTAATATGTATTAACATATCTATTAATACTGTTTTAAAAAGTGTACATATAATTGTGATTGGTTATGATCAACATGACTATGAAAACCACCCCTAGTGTTTGAGGAAAGAGTCTTTTAAAAAAAAGATTCAAACATTTAACAAAATTAAAAGCATTTCAAAATTCCCAAACGTATGCTAACACACAACCCAACAGTCCCTGAGAAAATTCATGTGCAACTTCATGTCACATTCCTTAAAACCACACTTTCTTATAAAACAGACCACTTCTAATCAGATTTATCAGGTGCTTTAAGACAGGTCATGGTCTGGAGGAATTTCAGTAAGGCTTATTGGACAGGAAACTCTGTAGCATCTGGAGAGATGGACCAGGAGCCCACTGAGGAACCATGTGACCGGCGCCCTGGAGTTATATGTCATGTTATTAGTACATGTAAAAAACACACACACACACACACACACACACACACACACACACACACACACACACACACACACACACACACACACACACACACACACACACACACACACACACACACACACACACACACACACACACACACACACACACACACACACACACACACACACACACACACACACACACACACACACACACACACACACACACACACACACACACACACACACCTTAAAAGTTTGGCATCAGTAAGATATTTTTTTGCAATGTCAATTAAAAAAAAGCATCATAAAGAAGAAACTACATATACAGTTGAAGTCAAAAGTTTACACAGAATTTGCAGAATCTGCAAAATGTTAATTATTTGACCAAATTAAGAGGGATCATACAAAATGCATGTTATTTTTTTATTTAGTACTGACCTGAATGAGCTATTTCACATAAAAGACATTTACATATAGTTCACAAGCGAAAATAATAGCTGAATTTATAAAATTGACCCTGTTCAAAAGTTTACATACACTTCACTTGATTCCTAAAGGACTTTCCACACTGAGTGCAAAAAAGCAAAATGAATGTAGCACGTGATGACGTGCTGGAATAAAACAACAGAGTCCTATGGATGCTTCCACATAGACCGTGAACATTTGCACACCAAAAAAACAAATGTTTTTTTAACAGCTGCTTTTGCACAAAAGGACATGAGTGGTGGCGCCGTTTCGAAAACCAGTGTAAACAAACAGAAGAAGAGTATTACGAGAGAGAAGAGGATACTAACAACTGTGTTGTTACCTGAATGATCTACAGCTGTGTTTTTTTGTTTTTTTTTTTTGTTTAGTGATAGTTCATGAGTCCCTCGTTTGTCCTGAAAAGTTAAACTGCCTGCAGTTCTTCAGAAAAAAATCATTCAGGTACCACAAATTCTTTGGTTTTTCATCACTTGAACCCTTTCCAACAATGACTATGATTTCCATCTTTTCAAACTGAGGACATCTGAGGGACTCATATGCAACTATTATGAAGGTTCAAATGCTCACTGATGCTTGAGAAGGAAACACGATGCATTAAGAGCTTGGGGGGTGAAAACTTATTGAATTTGAATAGAGCAAAACTTATTTTGTCTTCTGGGAAACATGTAATATTTTCTGTAGCTTCTGAAGGGCAGTACTAAATGAAAAAATATGATATTAAGGCAAAATAAGAAAAATCTTCATTCAAATCTTCATTCTGTTCAAAAGTTTACACCCCTGGCTCCCCATGCTTTGTTTCCTTCTAAAGCATCGGTGAGCGTTTGACTTTCTGTAATGGTTTCCTATGAGTCCCTCAGTTGTCCTCAGTGTGAAAAGATGGATCTCAAAATCATACTCGTATTTTAGTAAAATAATTAACATTTTGCAGATTCTGCAAGGTGTATGTAAACTTTTGACTTCAACTCTAACTGTTGTTTTATATACGTTTTAAAATGTATATCATGACAATAACAGCTTGAACGAACTACACCTTGGAAAAGGTCAAGACAGGCTGCCTAAAACTTACCTTGACTGTGAGGAAAGTTATATTGCCAAACTGCTGGTAGAATCCAGCAACCTGGTTATCATGAATCCAGGGTTTGTACAGTGTGCTCGCCTTGAAGAAGGAAACACATCATTAAACCTTAGACGGTGCTACAAATCCTGCAGAGTATCACGTCTCAGAGAACACAGAACTTACCTTCTGTCCAAGCTGCTCAACAAACCATTGGTCCCCAAGGAAATTACAAGCCATATCAGTATCTCCATTATAGACCAAAGTTCTCAGACCCAAAGCCAGCAGCTTCTCATAAACATCCTTCACAGTTTGATAAATGGTTTGATACTGGTTTCCCACAGCATCACTAGAAGGAAAAACTCTGTATGTACATACGCGCTCATGCATAGACACACCAAAACTGTAAGTAAGAACAGATGTCAGTTACCTGCAGATGTCCCAACGTGGCAGTACATCAGGAATGTGCAGCGCCTTCCTTACATCTCCTCGGTTAAGCCAGTTCATCTGAGCAGTACTGTTGATGCATGGAGGCACTCCCTGAACATTTGGTGTACTTCCTACTAACTAAACAAACAAAAAAAAAACAACACACATTTCTCCTTTGTTTTATCTAGTTTATTGGAAGGCTGCATGATCAGATCGAACAAGACTCACCTTATTAGCCTCCCAATGCTTCCTGAAGTTTCTGAAAAGATGCTTCATGGCTCTCTGAGATGTGACACCACCAGCACAGTCAAGATACAGCGCGTATGTATTTAACCCAGAGTCATATATTATATTAAACGCATGTGATACCTGCAAAAAGACAGAATACTAGTCACCTTATAACCATTGGCTAGGTTGCAAGCATGTGTGGATGCATTCATGAGACATTACCACAACAGAGCAGGACTCTTTAGAATTGTTGTAGAAATTACAGACTCCATTTTGACAGCAGTTGTCATTCAGATCCTTCCACAGCCTACAAGCAAAATAATGTAATATTGGTTGTCAATATTGCATTATTAATTTACACAAAAGTGTCCACATATAGAAGTAACTGATTGAGCTTACTGTTCTCCAAACAGGCCATGATAGTTGCCAAAGTAGATTAGTGATTGATCATTTAGTGCAAAGCTACTTATGCCATTTCCTACAGCAAAGCCCTGCAAAAGCAACCACATAAATGATAAAAATGAAAAGACATTATACATAAAAAAGACAAGTAAACAAAATAATAAACAACATTTTAAATAATGAAATAAGCATATTAAGCTTACCTTAAAGTTCACTTTAAGTTTTCCTCCAGTGGCAACTCTCAGACTGAGTGTGGGTGCGTAGATGCCTCCATAACTCTCACCAAAAATGAAAAACTCATTCTGGGTGAAATTTGGGAATTTGACGAAAAAGCTTTGCAAAGCCAGGTAGTTGTTATCTGCCACCTGAAGAAAAAAATACACATTAAGGCTTTAAAGTACACATTAAGTCTGTCTTTAAAGGCTATGAATGTCTGAATGTGTGGACACTTACCTCGTCATCATTGGTTTGATATTTTTGGTCATCTGAGTAGGAATAACCCACTCCAGCAGGCGACTCAAGATAAAGGACATTGGCGATTTTATTCCAGCTGAATTCATTCTCATAAAGTGTGGCTCCATTATCATTGACCTAAGGACACACAGAACAAACACAAATTTTATTGAGGCATTTATGGTTTTGTGTTGCACAGAAAAGCAATTTAGAACTTAACGACTGAAATTACATATATGTTGTTTTCCCTCTATAAACTTTAAAGCTTTTAAGTTCTTAACTCTTTAAGACAAAATCAGCTCTTGAGTGATGCACTGTAAAAACTTATTCATCTTATTACAATAGACATGTATCAACATACATGAAAAGGGCCATTCTCTGATAGGAACCCATCCAAAGAGCTGCAGCCTGGCCCTCCGTTCAGCCAGAGCACAACTGGGTCCTTGAACGGGTCCCTCTGGGACGTCACAAACCTGTAAAATATACAAATTCTGTTTAATGCAATAATGAATGTTAGGATAATGTGACAATGTGAAGAGACTCAAACTATAGTACATTCAAACCAGAGGAAAGTCTATTTACACAGTACTACAAAAAGTACAGTTCTACAATCACACATGAACGAAACAATACAGTAATACAGTAAGCGCTTTTCTAGACAGGAACCATAACTTATGACAATTAAAATATACACTACAGGCTCATAGGACAATGATATCGCCAAACTATTTTTTAAATATTATTTAAAAAAGCGTAAAATGTCGCTTGTCGCATTTAAAACGTCTTAGTTGTTTTTTATTAGGTGTGAATGCGGAAACGCTTTCGCCTAAACATAGTATACTATGGATATATCCTCCTCACAGACAAAACACATGCTGCATATTCTCTTGCTGATAACTTAAATAATAATGACTAACAAAACTCACCAATAATGCAAAAACTTGCCGGAACTGGCCTTCAGATATCCTGACCACTGGCGGTAATTGGGTTTAAACGACATGCCCGGTAGATCCAGCACCTCATCTGGATCATACATGCCGTACGCGGCATGCACAGACACGGACAGAAGACAGATGAAGACACGCAGAGACAACATTTCACAGTCTGATGGACAAAGACCCGTACCCAAGGCTTAAAGATTCCTGCGACCCTGCGGTTTGCGTTTTCTTTTCTCGAGTGTCATATGACTTTTACAGTCGTCAGGTGATGATACTGACAAACTAGACTCCGCCCAAATAAGCTGTCTCTGTGTGAGGTGTAAGCACTGATCTATAATAGAGAACATTATATAGATCAGTGGGTGTAAGTCACCTTCTTGTTCTTTTATTCCTTCTGATGATTATTATGATCAGAATAAGGATAACATAGCAAATAACATAGCAGATTCATTCAAATGAATTTGCTGGATCAGCTAAGTAGTAAAAAAAAAAAATGCACAAGATAGCAATTTTATGCAAATGAACGTATACTATTATTATTAAAAAAAAAAAAGCTTTATAAGCCCTGGCAGACTGTAATATCTGATCCTCACTAACAAAACTTTTCCATTAAGAGGCAATAATTGATTTCCAGGGGTATTTTTTTTTTTGACATGCAAGGGCAAATTTCATAATCACCTTATTAAACAATAATGTCAAAAACGTACATTTACCCAATTATCTTAATATTTGTAAAAACAGGAGCTCATAGAGCTGCAATATAGGACAAAAATCATTATTGTAGATTATTGCTCTTTATATTGTAATAATGATTATTTATATCGATATAGAAAAGTTTTCGTTTTTGGCACGTCACATTCTGGACAGTGTCAGTCCATGACATTAGCAAATATGCAAATGCTCTGGTTATAATGACTGAAGCTACAAAATTAATCTTATTTTTACAACGTATCTACACTGTGTTTATGATGAGGAAATTCGCGAACATGCGCAGGCATCAGCAGCTCCGGTGTTTCAGCGCTGACGAATCTAAGCGCTTTTGATTGGCCAATGCATTCCAAAGTACAACAGAAATGCGTTTGGCTAACGCTGCACAAAACAGTGCCTGAAGGCAATCTGATACAGTGAACATAAAAAGTAACTCAGCAAATTGACACCCTTAATTCGTTTTCAAATTTTATTTTAATCACGACAACGGTAATACATTTGTACAGGGGCATTTTTTGCCCCTTTGTTCTGAATGTATATGGCAATTTTCTTACTAATAAATTATTAGTTAGGCACTTTTCTTTTTATTTCTTATTCTTCTCTTATTATTTTTGCCACAAGCCCTCTTATCTTCTGACCCTTGTACCCATAGCTTAAAACTTTTGTTTGTGGTTCTCCAAAACAGCACACTTTACCATGAAAATGGACAGGCAGCAACACACATCATGGTTTCTCCACAGGCAGCATATGTTTGTTCTTGACTTACTGTTTTAAAGGAGTAGTTCACTTTCAGAACAAAGACTTATAATGTACTCACCCCCTTGTCATCTAAGATGTTCATGTCTTTCTTTCTTCAGTCGTAAAGAAATGGCGTTTTTTGAGGAAAACATTTCAGGATTTCTCTACATATAATGAACTTCTATGGTGCCCCCGAGTCTGAACTTCCAAAATGCAGTTTAAATGCAGCTTCAAAGGGTTCTAAATGATCCCAGCCGAGGAAGAAGGGTCTTAGAGAAACAATGGGTTAAAAAGTTTTTTTAGATACTAACCCATCATTTTGATCCCTTTTGAAGCTGCATTTTGGAAGTTCAAACTCAGGGGCACCATAGAAGTCCATTATATGGAGAGAAATCCTGAAATGTTTTCCTCAAAAACACAATTTCCTTACGACTGAAGAAAGACCTGAACATTTTGGATGACAAGGGGGTGAGTACATTATTTGTAAATTTTTGTTCCGAAAGTGAACTACTTCTTTAAATAAAGTAAAACCTAAAGCAACTAAGCAATATGCTATATATCTGTAGTTCCTTTTTTGTTGTTGTTGAACACCCTTTCAAATTCCAATGTATTGCCAAAGAAATTGTCTAATAATGTCCAGTAAAATTTTTGTCAATATGCAAAAAGCAATGTTTAACTTGCTTTTTCAATACTGTGTTGTATAGTTATAACAATACAAACAATATTTATAAATTAGAAACCCAAACTGACCAAGCATGATCGGTAAAGATGTTTACTCACACACACACTCACACACACACTCACACACTCACACACACACACACACACACACACACACACACACACACACACACACACACACACACACACACACACACACACACACACACACACACACACACACACACACACTCTCTCACTCACACACACACTCTCTCACTCACACACACACTCTCTCTCACACACACACACACACACACTCTCTCTCTCACACACTCACACTCTCTCTCACACACTCACACTCTCTCTCACACACACACACACACACACTCTCTCACACACACACACACACACACACACACACACACACACACACTCACACACACTCACACACACTCACACACACTCACACACACTCACACACACACACACACTCACACACACACACTCACACACAAATTGCCCAATGTACTAAATGTTACAACTTTAAACTGAGCAATCATTGTGTAGCCAACCATTTACTTCTTCTGTTTATTTAAATATTTTTGTACTTTTTAAGTTGCATGCATGAGAATTTAACTGCATCTTGCAGTTGAAAAACAAAAAAGGATCACAATGGAGCACAGAAGCAGTTTGTTGATATATCGTGGAACATCCCTTTAGTGATTGCACTGAAACAGTAAAACATACAATAATACATGATTGTGGAAAAGCAAACATGCATCTAGTGTTACTGATTAAATCCATGAGGATTTTTCATAATATGTATGCACAATTAAGAATTAGAACATGTGGTACAAAAGGGGTCACCAGCACACCAATGTGATTTACACAATGAAACTGTTGGAGAATGGTTCAAAGAAACTAAACTCATTCTCATACTAATTTCAGTTGCAGAAATTCCCCTAAAAAAAAAAATAAACACAAAATAAATCTTAAGTTCTCAGTCAATCATCTAGTCTTCATTATACTCCCTCAAGTATCAGTAAACTTATAAAATCAGAGATTATTGCACCCTTGGCCTAAGCATCAACTTAATGAAAATCACATTCAAATGTACCTAAAGCAATAACAACAATGCATCAAATGAAAAAATAAAAACCATTCATCAAGAATTGTCTGCAATACAGTTTAAATAATTGTCACTTCTGGTCTAAAGTGGTATATACACACACGCACATATACAAACTATTAGATCTTATGGAACTGTAGAATTACATGTTTGGCAGTGCAAGCCATCAAAAAAAGTATGCAATAAGATTCTAAGGGTAAACATCATGAACACTGACCACATTTGCAATGTCAAGTATATAAGGCCTTCATAAAATCAGTTTCTTAAAAAATATACAAAAATTAAAAAAAGAAATGGACAAAAAGAAAGAGACGATATTTGGAAGATCTAACATTGCAGGATTTAACACAATGTCCATATCCATTCAGAAAATAGTGAAGAACAATGTCCTTCACAAGGGTCCTCAACTTACAAACAGCCAGAGCAGAGAGTTTGATGCTGCATGCTGGTGGGTCATCCACTACATCAAGAGGTACAGGCTTCTGTGGGACTGCTGCGCTTTTTAATACCAGATATTTAAAACAGTCTCCTGAAGACGTGATAGAGGTCAGTGGTAGACATGATTTGTAAAGTCTTCACTCTCATGTTTTTAGTTTGTCTATATTGGTTCATATTCATGCCCAATATTTGTGAGGTCACAGCAACCCTTCCTATGGGCTGCTGGAATGATTGATGATATCTTGGTAGATGGCATTTGTGGTCGTCTGGCCAAAGATGAAAGCACCAATCGTAACCATAATGACCCCATAGGCCACCATTCCCTTCCAACTATAGAGAAATAATTAGGTTAGCAGTTTTATCACTGAATACACACGACTTTAGGCATGGCTGAATATTGTTTATAGGGATTGTTCACCCAAAATTTATCACCCTCATGTTGTTCCAAGACCTTTGTTCATCTTCAGAAGACAAATAAAGATATTTTTGATTAAATCTGAGAGCTTTCTGACCCTGCATAGACAGCAACGCAACTGACCTGCTCAAGGCCTAGAAAAGTAGTAAGGACATCATTAAAGCAGTCCATTTTGGGCTTTTTGGGCCTTGAACGTGGTAGTTGTGCTTCTGTCTATGCAGGGTCTGAAAATATCATAATTTGTTTCCAAAGATGAGGAAAGTTGTTAGGAGTTTGGAACAGCATGGTGGTAAGTCATTAAAGACAGAATTTATATTGTCCCTTTAAAGGAAAAGTTTACTTCCAGAACAAAAAATTACAGATAATTTACTCACCCCCTTGTCATCCAAGAGGTTCATGTCTTTCTTTCTTCAGTTGTAAAGAAATTATGTTTTTTGAGGAAAACATTTCAGGATTTCTCTCCACATAATGGACTTATATGGTGCCCCCGAGTTTGAACTTTCAAAATGTAGTATAAATGCAGCTTCAAAGGGCTCTAAATGATCCCAGCCAAGGAAGAAGGGTCTTGTCTAGCAGAACGACTGGTTAATTTAAAAAAAAGTCAATTTATATACTTTTTAACCTCAAATGCTTGTTTGTCTAGCTCTGCGTGTACTCTGTGTATTCCGGTTCGAGACAGTTAGGGTAGGACGAAAAACTCCCATCTCATTTTCTCCTCCAACTTCAAAATGTACCGACCCAGTGTTTACATGAACGTGCAAAGAATATCAAACGCCCTTTACAAAAAAAAGGTAAAACAGCGATTGTAGGACGATTTTGAAGTTGGAGAAGAAAATGAGATGAGAGTTTTTCGACATACCATACCCTAACTATATTTAACTGGAGTACATGAAGATCTAGACAAGACGAGCATTTGAGGTTAAAAAGTATATAAACTGTCAATTTTTTTTTTAGAAATTAACCAATTGTTTCGCTAGATAAGACCCTTTTTCCATGGCTGGGATCATGTAGAGCCCTTTGAAGCTGCATCTAAACTGCATTTTGGAAGTTCAAACTTGGGGGCACCATAGAAGTCCATTATATGGAGAGAAATCCTAAAATGTTTTCCTCAAAGAACAATTTCTTTATGACTGAGGAAAGAAAGACATGAACATCTTGGATGACAAGGGAGTGAGTACATTATCTGTAAATTTTAGTGTTTGTTCTAGAAGTGAACTTCTTTAACGTGGATCTTCTTTTACAATGTCTTTTTAAAAACTTTCTGAAGCTTTCATAAAATGGTCTTCAAGACAGAAATCTCTCAAGTTTCATTAAAAATTTCTTCCCTTGTGTTTCGAACATGAACACAAGTAGGATGATTCATCAATGATTATTTTTGGTTGAACATTACCTTTAATAAGTAATAAATGAGTTTACCTGGTTGTTCTGACATCATGCTCTGAAAGCTTTGCCTGAATCAAGCACAACCCTATAGACAAACATTATAAGAATAAATGCAGTCACTGTTTGGGAAAACATTGTGATACAAGCAAAAGAAAAGTCTGAGAACATTTTGTAATACCTGGAAAAACAAAAATGAAGCATGCAGCCAAACCACCAATTAGTGATATGACTCGTCCGATATCAGGAATGAAGAGAGCAAGAACTAGTGTAAGACAAAACCAGACGAGTGTCTGCAGTATCCTCCGTCTCCGTTCCCTGGCCACATCTGTCTCCACCTCCTCTCCTTTAAAACGCAACCACAAACCTTCCAGCACTGCCCTAAAGCACAAACAAAACACAGATACATTTTTTTTTAGAATTGACTTTACACTGATCAAGTTTAACATTATGACCACCTTCTTAATATTGTGTTGGTCCCCCTTTTGCTGTCAAAAGAAACAGCCCTAACCCGTTGAAGCATGCACTCCACTAGATCCCTAAAGGTGTGCTGTGGTATCTGGCACCAAGATGTTAGCAGATCCTTTTAGTCCTATAAGTTGTGAGGTGGGGCCTCCATGGATCAGACTTGTTTGTTCAGCACATCTCAGCTCGATTGGATTGAGATGTGGGGAATTTGGAGGCCAAGTCAACACCTCAAACTCATTGTTGAGCTCCTTAAACCATTCCTAAACCGTTTTTGCTTTGTGGCAGGGCACATTATCCTGCTGAAAGAGGCCACAGCCTCCAGGGAATACCATTACCATGAAAGGATGTACATGGTCTGCATCAATGCTTAGGTAAAGTAACATCCACATAGATGGTAGGACCCAAGGTTTCCCAGCAGGACATTGCCAAAAGCATCACACTGCCTCCACTGGCTTTGCTTCTTCTTATAGTGCATCCTGGTACCATGTGCCGGTTCACCACTCTTCCTTCCTTGAACCACTTTTGATAGATACTGACAGACAGGGAACGCCCCACAAGAGCTGCAGTTTTGGAAATGCTCTGACCAGTCGTCTAGCCATCACAATTTGGCCCTTGTCAAACTCGCTCAAATCCTTACGCTTGCCGATTTTTCCTGCTTCTAATACATCAACTTTGAGGACAAAATGTTCACTTGCTGCCTAATATGTATATCCAATCCACTAACAGGTGGCGTGATAAAGAGATAATCAGTGTTATTCACTTCACCTGTCAGCGGTCATAATATGCCTGATCGGTGTATATATCTATGTTTCATTAACATCTATAGAGCACAAAAGGCTGTTACCTTCCACAGAAGTGCAGGATTGGATATGAGGTAACAACACAGATGATAATAAAGGCTCGAGCAATGGCCACCGCAACGTCATTAGATGGATATGACATCAAAACATCCTGGCTTACGCTTGCACCAAATGACAGGAAGCCACAAACACCTGCAGAGAGAAAACAAGGCTAAATGTTACACAACCAGTTCATGTTAGAATTATCTCTTACCTGCCTGCTTTATCATTAGAATATTTTAGTAAATTCAAGCTCCACACACCTGTGCCTGTATACACAAAAAGACAGATGATCATGCTGATTGTAACAACTCCCCACCAAGGCCGTATTTCTGGCTTCTTCATGCTGTTGAAAACAGGAACGCTGCTGACATGACACTGGAAAAATGAAAAGAGAATGATTGAGTTGCTAGATTTCAAAAGTAGTGAATTCAGACATGAGACAGTTTTAAGTTTGGGGTCAGTAATATATTTTCTTTTAAAATACAGTTGAAGTCAAAAGTTTACATACACCTATTTAAAATTATTTTACCAAAATATGAGGGATCACACAAAATGCATGTTATTTTTTATTCAGTACTGACCCGAATAAGATATTTCACATAAAAGATGCTTACATACGGTCCACAAGAGAAAATAATAGTTGAATTTATAAAAATGACCCTATTCAAAAGTTTACATATGCTTGATTCTTAACAATATGTAATGTTTCTTGAGCAGCAAATCAGCATATTAGAATGATTTCTGAAGGATCATGTGACACTGACGACTGCCAAAAAATTCAGCTTTGCCATCAAAGGAATAAATTATATTTTAAAATATATGTAAGTACAAAATACTCATTTTATATTGTACAAATATTTATTTTTACTGTATTTTTGAACAAATATGGCAGTCTTGAGCATAAGAGACTTTGGGAAAAAAAAAATTATAGTAAAGTTTACACACCTGGAAACCAAAGCAGATTGTTGGCATGGCATTGAACACATCAGTCCAGGATGCAGGGCTGAAAGGTAACAAGCATCACATTAAAGCATTGATCAAAATCTCTTCTGTAATATGTAACTCAAATAACTATTTAAAATGTAGTTCTGACCTGACTGGGATGATTCCTGGAGAAATGTCTTTGTCGGGCCAGATGTATTTGACGATGATTATGATTGTCACATACCAGGTGCCGATAACACTCAGGGTGCTAAAGAATAATCATGTATGTATGATTTAACCAGCAAATACTGAGGAACATTTTGAATCAAAAGTGCAATCTAAGCAAAAATATTTGCACTAGTCACAGCTGTGACATAACACTGCACTGCATAAAACAATAACTTAGTTAAACAATGCAGAAAATCACAAGACGTTTCTACCTGGCATACTTCTGGAAGCCAATCTCTTTGGGTATGGACAGAGGAAGTATGATTAGCACTGAGGTCAATGTGATGGTGAACTTACGATCCGTGTACCAGTGCAAACTAATCTCTTTCTCTGACTCATTATTTATTGCGCCAATCACTGTAGGAAAAAAGACCGAAAATTAGACGACTCTATTTAGACTATTTTGATGTATCTATATATATGTGAACATACTCACGCTTGTCTAACTGATCTCCAATAATAATAAGGAAGGCTATGCAGGTGCCAAAAGTGTAAACAGCAATGGCCAGCTCACATACGACACCAAGAACCTTCCCACACACCGCACGAATCACCTCCTGATATGTTGTTTCATTGCTCACCTAAATAAAAAAGTAGAGCGTAAAGCAATGGATTTAGATTAATTCTGTTGTCCCCAACTATCAAAGATAATAATCTGTGATTTTTTCAGGCACATTAGAGGGCACATATTGAAAACAAACAAAGAAACAAAGGCGTAGTTTGATGATGCTGTGACTAAGTGTGGAATCATGGGAGTTGTCATCATCACCATCATCATCATCCTCACAGCCGATGAAATCCGACAGGACTCAGGCAGAAATAATGTTCATGGATGAGCAACTGTATTAAAGATTATTAAGGTCACTGTAGTATGAAGCATGGAAGCGAAATGAGGCCACTGGAGCAAGTGCTAATGAGAGACGAGCACAACACACGGTTTGAAAACAGATCAGCTTTTATTATAACACACTCTACCTCTTCTACTTCTTCTAGTCATGCGTATGTGGGGTAAAGCAGCACTGTTTCATCATACTAGATACATTTGAGCGCGTTAAAAGTTCTATAATGGTACTCTTTGTGTTCGTCACCTGTCTAATAAAATGCATAACATATTTAAAGTGTCTTTGGTGTTTCCAAATCAAGGGTGTATGACGTCATTGGCAGGCAAAGCAATGACAAGGGATGGGTCACTTGTTAAAATTGCTTTAAACATTCTACGAAACATTTGTAAAAATGTAAGTACACAAGTCAACAAAATATATAACACTGTTCTAGTGTTTTTTGAATATTTTAACCAAAAAAATCATACATATTGTGCCTTTAAACAGAAACTAGGGCTGTCAATACATAAAGTAAATTGAGATGATTAGTCTCAAGATTTTTGTAAACAGTGATTTAATACATTGTGCCATTTTAAAGGAAAAGAAAAGAAAAGAAATGCACTATCGTTCAAAGGTTTGGGGCCAGTATGATTTTTTTTATGTTTATGAAAGAAAGTTTCTAATGCTTACTAAGGCTGCATTTATTTGATAAAAATAAAAATTTTAAAATGTTATTTATTCCTGTGATGGCAAAAATCAATTTTCAGCAGCCATTACTCCAGTCATAATCCTTCAGAAATCTTCTTAATATTAATATTTGTGCTGCCTAATTTTTTTAAAATATAAAACAGAAAACTTAAATAGAAAATTCAAAGGAACAATGGTTATTTAAAACAAAAATCCTTTGTAACACTATTAAAAGTCATAACTGCAACTTTTTAACAAATAAATGGCTTCCTTGCTGAATTCAAGTTTTAATTTCTTTTTTTTTTTAAGATTTGAATGGCAGTGCATATTCTCTTGATGTGTTTCTCCATCTAATGTCCATTCCACTAAAACTGACACTTTAAAAAGTTCATATGTGACCCTGGACCACAAAACCAGTCATAAGGTAAAATTTTACAAAACTGAGATGTATGCATCATATGAAAGCTCAATAAATAAGCTTTCTATTGATGTATGGTTTGTTAGGATAGGACAATATTTGGCCGAGATACATTTTACTAATCAAAAATTACATTTTGATATGTTTACAGTAGGAATTTTACAAAAAATCTTCATGGAACATGATGTTTACTTAATTTCCTAATGATTTTTGGCATAAAAGAAAAATCTATAATTTTGACCCATGCAATGTATTTTTGGCTATTGCTACAAATATACCCCAGCGACTTAAGACTGATTTTGTGGTCCAGGGTCACATATGACATTGTAGGTTCAAGCGGTTTAATCCAAATCTTCTGAAGTGAAATTATCTCTTTATATGATAAACAGATTCCATGTAGGGTTTTGTTCACATAAACTTTGATCAAAATACATAAAGCAGAAGCTCAGTCATCAATCAAGTATAGAAGTATGTTTGAACTTCTATGGATTACCATATTTGGGGCCACATTTACTACCAGCTTGCGCCAGTGCTAACCGTCTTTTGGCATTAAAATAGTACTGTCAGGATTTACTAAAGACGCACAGTGAAGAATAAGTGTTTAAAAGGTGTGGTTATTTTTGCACCTGACCTTATTGAATATACATTTGTAGGAGTTTCCTCTTATTGGTATTTTTGGTAAATTATTGGTAATTGAGCCATTATGTAACTCAAAAAAAGCATGTCTTAAAGCAGGTGGCAATTTACACTGCTCTTGGTAGATTGCGCTGGTCATTATGGAAATGATCTGGCTGCATCTGTGTACATGTGCATATTGTCAGTAAATAAAACACATATTTTTCCCCTCCCAATGGTGCTTCAACGCAGTTGTGTTCTAACGCTAATTTGCCCTGTTTGGTAAATCTGGTCTCAACTGTGCTCCATGTATGTGCGTATGTACAAAAGCCTAAATTAAATCTGCTTATCATATAAAAAGACTCATCATATAAAACACAGATATTTGCTTACCTGAGAACAATAAGCCAAGATCACCAGCCCCGTGATGATAAAGACCATCATAGACTGCAAAAGATTCAGTGAATAAGGTATTTAATATTTACCTTCAAAGAACAGACACCTCTACTTCAAGTGAACACTGTATGGTTTTGTTTACAATAGTTTGTAAGTGCATCTCACCATTTGAAGAGTCACTCCAGCTGTGACGCCTCCAGCCATGTTGAAAGCTGCAGGAAAATTGAGAAGTCCAGCTCCCAGAGCAGCATTCACCACAATAAACACAGCTCCAAGTAATGAAGTCCCTCCTCTTCTGTCATCTGATTGATTAGGTATTTGGATGGAGTCCACACTGGGGCTCTGCAAGAGCCATGCTCTTTCACCAGCATCCTCACTGTAGCCCCAGTCACCCGCTTCACTGTTAACCGTCCTGTCCGCCCTCGACATGACACTTGCTTTTCCTCACACACTCTTAGATTAACTTACAAGGACACACCATAGGGCAAAAGTAGAGGCAAACACACTTCTGCTGTCAGTCAGAGCTGCCACCATTAAGGGGGCAATAGTGCAAACACACACCTGAACTAACGCACATCCACAGGGTCCATACAGTTACAGAGAGGCTGTCGTCTTTTGCGATCAAAGTCACCTGCGAAAAAAGAGGGAAACAATATCACATTTATAGATATCAGCATCATAAAATTACAGTGTGATTTGCACTTTAGGACAAATTTGAATTCACAAAACATGATTGTATTATTGTTTTCTATTTTTACACTAAACACTACCAGTCAAAAGTTTTTGGATAGTAAGATTTTTCATGTTTTTAAGACATGGGTTCTGCTCACCAAGCCTGCATTTATTTGATCCACAATACAGCAAAAGCAGTAATATTGTGAAATATTTTTACTATTTAAAATAACTGTTTTTTTTATATTAATATATTTTAAAATGCAATTTATTCCTCTGATCAAACCTACATTTTCAGCATCATTACTCCAGTCTTCAGTGTCACATGGTCCTTCAGAAATCATTCTAATATACTGATTTGCCATTCAAGAAAATATAAATATAAATATATAATATGAATATTTTTATAATTAATATTGAAAACTTTTGAGTACATTTTTTCAGGATACTTTGATGAATAGAAAGATTCAAAGATCAGCATTTATCTGAAAAAGCTTTGTGTCAGTATAATTCTTTTTGGGAACGAAACTACAGAAAGTAATACTTTTATTTAGCAAAGATGCTTCAAATTGATTAAAAGTGATAATAAAACATTTATAATGTTACAAAAGATAAATGCTGTTCTTTTGAACTTTCTATTCATTAAAGAAAACCTGAAAAAAATTCTACTACTGTTTTTAACACAGTAATAATAATAAATGTTTTTTGAGCAGCAAATCAGAATATTAGAATGATTTCTAAAGGGTCACATGACACTGAAGACTGGAGTAATGATGCTAAAAATTCAGCTTTGAAATCACAGGAATAAATGACATTTTAAAATATATTCAAATAGAAAAAGTTTTTAAAATAGTAAAAATATTTTAATACTGTTTTCTTTTGTACTTTGGTTCAAATTAATGCAGGATTGGTGAGCAGAAGAAACATGATTAAAAAGAAAAAAAATTGTAAATGTAAATTTACTCCAGTCTTTAGTGTCACATGATCCTTCAGAAATCATTCTAATATGCGAATTTGCTGCTCAAGTACATTTTTAATGTGGAAAAACATGACTGTTGAAAAATATTGTGCTGCATATTTTATAAAAACTATAATACATTTTTTTCTCTGATGACTGTCACTTTAGATTGAATGCATCTTTGTGGATTAAAAGTATTAATTTTTATTTGTATTTAATTTTGAACACCAGTGTGTTTGCTACTGACAGATCTTTTCACAAATTGACTAAAACGGTTGATCAGCATTAAAAAACGACAGTATGGTTTGTACTTTAGAACACGTCTGAAAGTCACGGGACACGATTGTATTTCTCAGCTGATCAGTAAGCAGAAATTGCAGACAAGTGATGAGGAAATGAAATATGCTGTCTACAGGAGAAAGAATACAGCATTGTCTGAACCATATCTACAAAGCGGCTCGATTCAAAGCTGATCAATAGTACATTGAGTATAGAATATTTCTTGAAGTCTTTATCCTAAATGTCTTAGGACGCACACAAGATAGTGGTAGAAGTTTATGTTAACAACATTATAGCAGTGACATTACCACAATGTAATGGGATTATCCTTAACTATCATCCTCACTAACAATGAATGAACTGAAGATTCAATCAAGACATCAGGCCAAGTCTAGGCAAATGACACTGTCATGATCAAACACTACTAGGCTTCTTTCATTCATAACCACCGTATGCTTTAAATTCCCTGCTCTAGGAGCGTAAACAAATC
This sequence comes from Garra rufa, assembly GCF_049309525.1. Taxonomy (NCBI): domain Eukaryota; kingdom Metazoa; phylum Chordata; class Actinopteri; order Cypriniformes; family Cyprinidae; genus Garra; species Garra rufa. The sequence goes on from NC_133363.1 coordinate 33,505,536, forward strand.
TGAAAGGTAACAAAACATGCCATGACGAAACCCGAAGTCACATGACTTAACTTACATAGCAACACTGCATTTGTTTAGCTAATAAATTATCCCGGTACGAACGAAATGTGATAAAGCAGATGCCTCACCTCATGCGTATGTTCCTCGCTGATCCTGTACTGTACTGAAGAGTGATACAGAAATAAAGATGCACCTCCTCCACTGAGATCTTAGGAGGTACGCTACTGCTCTGTTTAGTGCTTACACAGCAGCAACACAGGGAACAGCATTAGGTGTGTTCAACTGGAAGCGGCGCTGCGCAGAATCAGTTTATGACATCAAAATACCGCGAGTCATTCAAACGCATACGGAGCCTTCTTCGCTCTCGCGGTACTTTGATGTCACACGCCAATGGATCTGCGCAGAGCTGCTTCAATCCGTGCACGAGACCTGGTACGTCATTTGACGCTGCAGTCAATTCATATGACCTTTAGCTTTTAAATACATTTTGTATATCTAATAAGGTTAAGGAGATTCGTTATAAAATTCTTCATAAAATGTATCTAGTTAATTTATCTATTTCTAAATATTCTGATATCGATGAGTCTTGCTCCTTTTGTGGCTTTGTTGAGGAAACAGCTGCCCATTTGTTTTTTTGATTGTGGTGTTACCAACAAACTATGGGTTGACTTAAGCTCATATATTTTTAGCCTTACAAATGTGACCCATCCTTTTGACCTCAAAGATGTTATTTTTTATTATGAAAATCCAAAACAATTATCTGTTGAATATGTTGTTAACTTTCTTATACTGAATGTTCATTCATAAGCAAAAATGGCTTAAATCTCCTGTCTTTTTCCCTTTTTCTTGCTGATCTTGATTCTGTTGTTTCTTCTCTTAGACTTATAAATAACAAAAAGAGCGCCAAATTTTTGTTGCATTATGACAAAGACTTTTAGCTTATGGGTAGTGTAGTCCTACTGTATTCACCGTTTTTTATAATACAGGGTGGGCCATTTATATGGATACACCTTAATAAAATGGGAATGGTTGGTGATATTAACGTCCTGTTTGTGGCACATTAGTATATGTGAGGGGCAAACTTTTCAAGATGGGTGGTGGCCATTTTGAAGTCGGCCATCTTGGATCCAACTTTTGTTTTTTCAGTAGGAAGAGGGTCATTTGACACATCAAACTTATTGGGAATTTCACAAGAAAAACAATGGTGTGCTTGGTTCTAACGTAACTTTATTCTTTCATGAGTTATTTACAAGTTTCTGACCACTTATAAAATGTGTTCAATGTGCTGCCCATTGTGTTGGATTGTCAATGCAACCCTCTTCTCCCACTCTTCACACACTGATAGCAACACCGCAGGAGAAATGCCAGCACAGGCTTCCAGTATCCGTAGTTTCAGGTGCTGCACATCTCGTATCTTCACACCAGACAATTGCCTTCAGATGACCCCAAAGATAAAAGTCTAAGGGGGTCAGATCGGGAGACCTTGGGGGCCATTCAACTGGCCCACGACGACCAATCCACTTTTCAGGAAACTGTTCATCTAGGAATGCTCGGACCTGACACCCATAATGTGGTGGTGCACCATCTTTCTGGAAAAACTCAGGGAACATGCCAGCTTCAGTGCATAAAGAGGGAAACACATCATCATGTAGCAATTTCAAATATCCAGTGGCCTTGAAGTTTCCATTGATGAAGAATGACCCCCTTAGACTTTTATCTTTGGGGTCATCTGAAGGCACTTGTCTGGTGTGAAGATACGAGATGTGCAGCACCTGAAACTACGGATACTGGAAGCCTGTGCTGGCATTTCTCCTGCGGTGTTGCTATCAGTGTGTGAAGAGTGGGAGAAGAGGGTTGCATTGACCCTCACATATACTAATGTGCCACAAACAGGACGTTAATATCACCAACCATTCCCATTTTATTAAGGTGTATCCATATAAATGGCCCACCCTCTAGATATGTCTACAAGGCCTCGCTTTGTATCTCTATTGTTGTGGATAAATCTGCTTTTACCTTTTTGGGAATTTATGACCCTGGACCAATTGAGCTTTATACATCTTTATACACGATATGACAATATTTGGTCGAGATGCAACTATTTGAAAATCAGAAATCGGAGGGTGCAAAAAAATCAAAATACTGAGAAAATCACCTTTGAAGTTGTCCAAATAAAGTTCTTACCGATGCATATTACTAATCTAAAATGTTTTAATAGTTTTGATGTATTTACGGTAGGAAATTTACAAGATATCTTCATGAAACATGATCTTTACTTAATATCCAATGACTTTTGGCATAAAAGAAAAATCGATAATTTCGACCCATACAATGTATTTTTGGCTATTGCTACAAATAGCCATGCTACTTACTGGTTTTGTGGTCCGGGGTCATATTTTGGTTCACATTGCAATATTTTGGAAAAATCGTGCGTCTCTTTAGGTCTTTTTTGTTATAATTTATCATAAAAATGTTTTATTTTATTTATTTGATTACAGTTAAAAAAAGCATTTTTTTTTAAAATAAGTTTAATTCCTTTTTTATTTTTTTGTAATTTTATGTGAAGATTTATATTATCTGCATACACTTTGCACATCCAGGAACTCTAAAGCATTAAAGCCTATCATGTAGTGTATATAATATATATTTTTTTGCGTTTTTATAATGTATAATTAAATGATTGTACCGTGTATACCCATATAATACCATATGTAACAGCTCTTTATTGTTTCTAACAATGCAAATAATGCAAAAACATTATATTTTAGATTTTTCCTTTGAATAGCTGCTTTGAATAGATGAATACATTCCTTGTATTAAAAGGAATTTTTTAACCTATTTTAATTAAACATAATATCAAGCGGCCATATTTTGCGCACAATCCTGTTACAGCAAAATATCCTCCACTTTAAATTGACACCCAAGACTTAACATTTATATCCTTTCTTCAGCACTGCTGAACTATAGGAAATATGATTTTGAGTAGCAACCTACACAGTGCAGCAATTTTTACATTTTAGATGTTAAAATGTTATTTACAGGTTTAAATGAACAAGCCGGCAGTTGTTATAGATAAAAACACTACACAAATTAGTCTACATTACAACTAGTTACAAATACTGCTGATATAATCCATGATCTGATCACACACTTCGACAGATTTTTGTATACACTACCAGTCAAAAGTTTTTGGGAAGTCTCTTCTGCTCACCAAGCCTGTATTTATTTGAGCCAAAGTACAGCAAAAGCAGTAAAATTGTGAAATATTTTTACTATTTAAAATAACTGTTTTCTATTTGAATATATTTTACAATGTAATTTATTCCTGAATTTTTAGCATCATTAATCTAGTCATGTGATCCTTTAGAAATCATTCTAATATTCTGATTTGCTGCTCAAAAAACATTTATTATTATGTATGTTGTAAACAGCTGAGTAGAATTTGTTCAGGTTTCTTTGATGAACAGAAAGTTCAGAACAAAAGCTTTTTATTTCAGATAAATGCTGATCTTTGGAACTTTCTATTAATCAAAGAATCCTGAAAAATGTTTTAAATATTAATGATAAATTAAAAAAAAGTTTCTTAAACAGCAAATCAGCATATTAAAATGATTTTTGAAGGATCATGTGACCATAAAGACTGGAGTAATGATGGTAAAAATATAGCGTTGAGCACAGGAATAAATTACATTTTAAAATATATTCAAATAGAAAGCAGTTATGTTAAATAGTAGAAATATTTCACAATATTACTGCTATTAGTGTATTTTAATTAAATGCATGCTTGGTGAGCAGAAGAGACTCTTACTAAAAATCTTACTGTCCAAAAGCTTCTGACCGGTAGTGTAGGTGTACAAAGGGTAAATCTAAATTAATTTTAATCAAAGAAAAAATGGACTGTAATTTTACCAAGTATCAGTCTGGTTTAGTGTGTGTGCATTTTGTCCTGTCCTCCAACAATGAAAAAACAAAACCTCATTAAATGGACACAATACCCTTTATTATTGTTGTTCATTTTACTTCACTCACACAATAAATAAAGTTCATACAGAATTTTAACAGGATGAAAAATGGTCTCAAATGTGCTTATTATCCAAGGAACCACAAGATATCCTGCAAGATGACTTAAGGTTACAGATCCATGTTGACCTAGCAAAACAGCCAAATGAAGTGAAGCAAATATCTGAGTCCAAAGAGTAACAGTGGGGCAGATTAACAAAAACAGGACCAGAAGCCCTCTCTCAACATAAGTTTGATCTACTTAGTGACCTGATGAATGGCATGTGCAAGGTATCCCACATTTCCAGAAGTCACACCGGCAACGCTGATACGGCCATCTTTAGTCATGTAAACAGAAAACTCCTTTGTCAGACGTTCCACCTGAAACACAACAGCATCTACTGTTAGAGTGTGTACCAGTATACAACATTTAATTATACATTTGCATAAATATTCAAATTTTTGAGTATGAAAACAGTTGTACCTGCTCAGGTTTGAGTCCAGTGAAGCAGAACATGCCGATTTGGTCAATCACGTGTTGCCAGTTGTGAGTAGATCCCTCCTTCTTCAGATTATCGACTAGCATTTCTCTCATTTTAATGATACGGTCGGCCATACCCTTCACCTCCTCCAGCCTACAGAAATACATTTGTCAAAAAACACTTGAAGTTTTATCAAAGTAAGTTCTTAATGAGTATGCAAGCAAGTCTCACCATGTAGACCGTAGCTCTGGTGTGTTGAGGATCGTAGAGGCAATGCGTGCTCCATTCATGGGTGGGTTGGAGTAAATGGGGCGAATCAGGATCTTCAGCTGAGACTCCACCCTCTTTGCCTCCTCAGCATCAGCGCACACCACTGTGAACCCTCCAACTCGCTCACCTACAACAAACACAGTATTATGGTTGTATGTAATGTGTAATATTTAATAGTTAAAAAGTCTCAATCAATATTTCTTAGTTTTTTACTATTCCATGACATAGGTGATACTTTCATTAAAATTCCATTTTAAAGGGATAGTTCACTCAAAAATGAAAATGTGATCTTTATCTGCATCCAAGATGTAGGTGACTTTGTTTCTTCAGCAGAACACAAACAAAGATTTTTAACGAAAACCGGTGCAGTCTGCCAGCCAAATAATGTAAGTGGATGGGCACCAAACCTTTAAAAGTAAAAAAAAAAAAAAACATGCACAGACAAATCCAAATTACACCCTGCGGCTCGTGACGATACATTGATGTCCTCGGACATTAAACGATCGGTTTTTGTGAAAAACTGAACAGTATTTATAGCATGTTTTACCTTTGATACACAGCCACGTCCATCTGTCATGAGCACGAGTTTAGCATCAGGCATGTTACATGTGAATGCGTTCTAGTATATGCAAACACCGGAAGCGATCTGTCATGTGTATACAACACTCATTGTTTCCACAGTGCACAGAGATTGTGGGCATAGTGGCTATTCAAAATGGTAATTACTCGCGCTTATCCTGATTGTTCAAACCGATTTAAAGCTAAAAGATTATGTTTGCTTGTGCAAACTCACCCGGGACTTTTCAACGATCTACCCTTATGGCATTTGCTATACTATACACGTGTAACGAGCTGGATGAAAAGCTCATGCTCAGGACAGATGGACGTGGCTGTGTATCAAAGGTAAAAAATGATATAAATACTGTTCAGTTTCTCACAAAAACCGATCGTTTCATGTCTTAAGACATCATTGTATCGTCACGAGCCGCAGGGTGTAATTTGGATTTGTCTGTGCATGTTTTTTTACTTTTAAAGGTCTGGTGCCCATCCACTGCCATTATTTGGCTGGCAGACTGCACCGGTTTTCGTTAAAAATTTTAGTTTGTGTTCTGCTGAAGAAACAAAGTCACCTACATCTTGGATGCCCTGGGGGTAAGCAGATAAACATCACATTTACATTTTTGGGTAAACTATCCCTTTAAGATTCAATACAAAAGAAAACATTTTTAACTGCAATATTTCACAAAATTACTGATTTCTTTCAAAACATTAAAATATCTTATCAACTCCAAACTTCTGAATGGTAGTGTATGTAAGTTATGTATTGTTCATTTACTTATTTTCTTTGAACATTGTGTTATTTCCCTGTGTTATGTTTTGTTTCCTTTTTGCTATTAGAACAGGCTGTGTCTGTCAAGAACAGATGATTTTCTGACCTCTGGCATGCATTTAAAGGATAACTATTGCCAAAATGCAACCTGGGCTGTTTTTTTTACTGTAAACGAGACAAATTTATATCTAAAAGCATAATTACTACAAACGAGCCGTTTTTGAGATTGACCGTGATTTCGTTTTGTGGTCAGTGGCCGGTGAATGGGAATACTAGGGTCATACATTTGAGCGCATCAAAATCGATATTTTTACAACACTAAGAAGGCTCGACACGCCATGAAACTTTGCTCGAAGTATCGCCTGGGTCTCTACACATGAACTGGAGCATTGAGAACATTGTTTGTGTACACAGAGTTTACTAAAAAGAAAGGTTTTGAACAACTCACTTTCACTGTTTGAGTTTCCGCTCGCGGCCGTCTTGCCAGTCAAGAGGTGTCGATCTCCGAATTTATGCTTTTAGATATATGTTTGTCTCGTTTACAGTAAAAAAAAAAAACAGCCCAGGTTGCATTTTGGCAATAGTTATCCTTTAAGGGACACACTGTGCTACAAAGAGTTACATGATGCTAATAATTTGTTACAAAGAGACAAAAACTGGCCTCATCAGATGGTGACCAAAAGAATTAAAGAGGACTACTTTAAAGGTCATACGTACAATTCAAAATGTGAAATCTTACATTAGATGTGAAGGTTTTTTTTGCAATTTACTCACATACATCAAGATCCAATCTGTGCAGGATATTGGTAGATAAGAAAAAAAAGGAAATGGTTTACAGTGTACATTGCCTCGCAAAAGTATTCATTTTTTTTAGCCTTAATGAAAGCCTAGTCCAGAGCATTCAGAATCTCATACTGGGCAAAAGGTCCACCTTCCGACAGGGCAATGACGCTAAACACACAGCAAAAGTGTACGGTGGCCGAGAGAGGCCAACGCGCTGCAAACAAGAAAACACATGCAAACAGAAAAAACGACAACAAATTAAGAAAACATCTTCATCAGTTTGACAACACAGGCGCTGCAAATCCTCGCAACGCAAACACAAATACGGAAACGCGCTGCAAATTCTCACAACACAACCAAACTCAGAAACGCGCTGCGAACACACGGAGGCGCTGCGAACACACGAACGCGCTGCATATAGAACGGTCCACAACGGAAATGTTTCAGGGGGACCTCAAAAAGTGACGAACTCATCTGGGACCTGATTATTTATATCACTATTTTACCTGATTATTTATATCACTATCACCTTTAAGTGATACTATACTATCACTAAAAGGCGATAGTTCACCGATAACACCTCTGCTCTGACCAACAGCCACTGAAAAAATAATCAGGTCCCAGATGGGTTCGTCACTTTTTGAGGTCCCCCTGAAACATTTCCGTTGTGGACCGTTCTATATGCAGCGCGTTCGTTAGTTTGCAGCGCCTCCGTGTGTTCGCAGCGCGTTTCTGAGTTTGGTTGTGTTGTGAGAATTTGCAGCGCGTTTCCGTATTTGTGTTTGCGTTGCGAGGATTTGCAGCGCCTGTGTTGTCAAACTGATGAAGATGTTTTCTTAATTTGTTGTCGTTTTTTCTGTTTGCATGTGTTTTCTTGTTTGCAGCGCGTTGGCCTCTCTCGGCCACCGTAAAAGTGGCTTATAGAAATCTCTGTGAATGTGCTTCAGTGTCCCATCCAGAGCCTGGGCTTAAACCTGATCAAACACTTCTAGAGAAACCTTAAAATGTCTGCCAGACCCCATCCAAGCTGACAGAGCTTGAGAGGTGAAGAGGTGAGGCAAAGAACGGCAGATAATTCCTAAATGTTGATGTGCAAATGTTGCTGCATCATACCCAAGAACAGAATTAGGGGTATGAATACTTATTTCAGTTTTTTTTATTTTTAATAAATGTATTTTTGTGACCATTTTTTTGCTTTGTCATTATTGTGCATGGAGTATAGATTAATTTGGGGCAAAAAGTAATTTAAAACAGTTTAACATAGGGCAGCAACATAAAACATGAAAAAAAAAAAAAATAATGAAGGGATATGAATATTTTCGCAAGACACTGTAAATGCAGCCTCCTATACACAATATACTCACCATAGAGACCCATGTTCTTCGCAAAGGACTGAGACAGGAGGACATTGTGGCCCTGCTCAATGAAGTATCTCACAGCCCAGGCATCGCGATCAATATCTCCACTAGCAAAGCCCTGGTAGGCCATGTCGAAGAACACTAGAAGTTTCCTCTTCTGCAGAGAGAACAAATTTGTGAGGCAACATCAGGCCAACAGTCTGAAACTTATCATACAAGGGATTAAAACGAACATTTTTGATGTGTTTTTAAAATAACACCTATGTGAAATGAAGGCGAAGGAATAAAAGATTTATTAAAAAAAAAAAAAAAAAAAAAAAAAATCACAACAACAGACAAACGCACCTTGATGAGAGCCGAGAGCTCCTTCCACTGCTCTTGTCGTGGGTCGACACCAGTGGGGTTGTGAGCACAAGCATGGAGCATGATTACACTATTCTCTGGAATTTTCTGTACATAAAGAAAAGATGCTAAACATTCAGTGCATCCCAGACAGACTATAGATGAGTGTCACATGTTTCTTCAATAATTATTCTAATGTGCTGATTTGGTGTTCAAGAAACATTTCTTATCACTTCAACACTGAAAATAGTTGTAATGCTTAATATTTTTGTGGAAACTGTGATACATTTTTTTCATTCTTTAATGAATACAAAAGAACTGCATTTATATAAAACTAAATTTGTAATGTTACAGAAGTCTTTACTGACTTATAAAACTGTATAGGGAAGTGTGCTGTGATGTTGGCTTACCGAGATGTCATCGAGTGCTCCAGTAAAGTCAAAGCCGCAGGTGGCAGGATCATAGTAACGGTACGCTTTCAGCTGCATACCAGCATCGCGGAAAATAGGAGTGTGATTTCCCCAGGATGGCTTTGGCAAGTATACATCCCTTGCCACTGTGTGGAAGCGTGACTAATGGGGAAAAGTTGACAAAGTTGACTTATAAATGCTGGTGTTTGCTCCTTTTAAAGACCAAGAAAAGTAGTAAGGACATTGTTAAAATAGTCCACGTGACATTAGTGGTTCAACTGTAATTTTACAAAGCTACGAGAATACATGGACTATTTTAAAGATGTCCTTACAAGTGTGGGGGAAAAGCTCATTTTAAAAGTAATGCATTACAATATTGTGTTACTCCCTAAAATAGTAACTAATTATGTTACTTTTGATGGAACATTACTTGTGCATTACTTTTAAAATCTGTGCAGTTCACGAATTTCATCAAAAATATCTTAATTTGTGTTACAAAGATGAATGATGGTCTTACATGTTACATGTACAATGACATGAGGATAGGTTATTAATGACAGAATTTTCATTTTTGGGTGAACTATCCTTTCAAGATATTCTAAGATACTACTGGACAAGGCAAAGAAAACTGTATTATTTTCAAGGTGGAGACGATAAAACAGCTGCTGGATGAAGGAATGAACAGAATGAATGAAATACACACCAGGAAGTTGCCTCCAATCCTCAGAGAACCAGTGCCTGAGATTGTCTGGACAGTGATGCTCTAAAAGAGACAGAAAAAAACAAATCATTAACTGTTAGACTAAATAAACACTAACATCAAAACAGATCAAATGTGTAAAAGTTAATACAACAAAGAAAGACAATGGATATTAGAGAGACATACTCACCCTCTTGCTTTTGAGAACCTCACTGTCTGGCCCCAGTGCGAGCTCAGCACAAGCCTTACTAAAGTCACCCAGACCCCCAATGGGCAGATATTCTTTATCCATCATCTTAGAGGCAATCAGAGCCTCAGCCTAAAACAACATGCTTCATTAAAAAATAAATACTCACTACATTTTTACTGAATAAAACATTTACACAAAATGTTCACAACGACTTCTCCACAGTCACAAAGCTGAGGGTCAGGAATATAATTGGAGGATTATGCTTAAACAGAGACAGCCTCTCAAATCACTCAACTCAGGGTGACTTTGCAAAAATGGAGAAAAGCAAAAGCACATGTTAAAAAGGACACACCACCCCCCAAATTTTGCCAATACCATTGGAGCAGACTAACCCTAATACAAAAACATCTGAAAACTATTGGTAAATCACTGACAAGCCCCCTTAAAATAAACCATCTTACACAGAGCACCACTGTGGTTTTATTCCTCCCCCCCATATTAACTCATATTAAAAACTCATATTAAAACTCTCCTGCACAGGCTCAAATGTGTGGCAGCACAGAAAAGGTACATACCTTGCGGACACAGCTGAGAACATATGGCTTGCCACTGTCGTCCCTGTATGCCCCCACACCCAGGTTCATTTTCTTAGGGTTTGTGTCCCGTTTGAAGGCCTCAGTCACCCCCAGGATGGGATCAGGGGGTCCCATCTGCACCTCAGTCCACCATGAGCTAATAATAAAAAAAATAAAATAAAAAAAAAGCACATTAGACCATAAAAAAACAAACAAGAAATTAGATCAAGTATTATACTATTGTATTTATGTTATTAAACCATTCAGCCTTGCTTGAAAATATACTATTCATACAGTGCCCAGAAAATAATCAAGTATAGTAAATCAGGTAAAAAAAAAAAAAAATCACAATGTCGACTTGAAATGAATTATAGTTCTTTACAGTTTTTCTTTCTTATCGTTTATTCCATTAAATCCTTTATTTAATTCCCTTACAGGAGACTATTACTACAGTATAAATCTATCAAAGCATAAAAAATGGGTTTGTTCTACATCAGTGTTTAAGACATGGTTATGGTCTTGCAATAACATTCACATTAATGGCTACATTTCAAAGTACAAGTGTGTTTCTACTCTTGACAAACAAGTACAATTAATTAATTACCTAACAAAACTCACTAACAAAAAGTACTGATGCCATTCATGATATTATAAGTATGCTCTTCTATATTGTTGTATGTTTAGTAAAGTATGCATTTGCTGTGAACAGCCCTGTGGAGTCAAAGGTCAGTTCTGGAATCAAGTTGCAAAACCCCCTATTGCATAGCTTGTGTGTCACTGTGGTTATGTAGTTATTTAGTCTACGCCTTGGTGTTTTTTAATACAACACTTTGACTTAGTAGCTGACATTGCTTAGTAGCTTTGTTTGTTGCATAAAATACAGACGCTAGAGGACAAGTGAAAACATAAACTGTACAAAAGCTCAGTTTATATGAGCAAGCAGCAGTGGTGACTGAGTAATTTAATCTCAGTGTTAAATAACGGAAGTGGGCCTTGTGACCCTATAACCCTCGTGCATTAACTATCAAATACGTAGAGAAGAGGGCTTTAGTTGTGGCGTAAGAGGCTGTGCTACTTTAGGAAAACTTCTAATGTACTAAATAAAGGTTACTGATCTTCTCTTCATCATCAGCTCTGCTTTGCCCTCCAAACGTGGTGCAAAAGGACACATACTACCATGATTTCTTGACGGAAGAACCCGGAAGCAGCAGAGCCAACCAGAAAGCTTAACCTGCTTGTTTTACCCAATGAGCGCACAGGAAACCTGTACGTACGGTCTCCTAGTAAGATCAAAAAGGACGCTATAGCGTTCATATGTGAGTGATTTATTCAGTTTACAAGATACTATCCGTTAGTAGAGAATATCGGACAGCTCCTACCAAGAATGCGGAATACAAAAAGCAATGGTTAATTTTTTGGCTCATGCTAGATGAAGGTCAGAGGATGCTGAATGATTCTCACGGTCGTAATGTAACAGTGCATATCTCTCTCTATCTGGTCCATTTGATGCTAGAAATAGTCTTGGAGATGATAATAAAGGCAGATATCTGCCTACACCCACATTGTCTAATATCATGAGCTGCAGTGTATCATTTCACAGCATGAGCTCCATGTGAACGGATGTGACTGTATGTGCGTGCGTGATCGTGAGCACAAATCTGATGGCGTGAAATGTAACCAAGAATTTATTAATTCAAATTATTCGGATAGACTAAATTTTCCATTCCGCATGTATTAAACTTTAATTTAAAGTAATTCAGCCTTCTACAATGTAACATACTGGTCATAGAATACTAAATACAGATTATTTTTTAGGTTCCCTTACCTGGCTCGGATGGGTAGGGTAGCCAAAGACGGTGTCAAACTCCCAACAGAGGATATGAACTTAGACGTTTTGAGGAGAGCCATTGCTGCTGCTGCTGTCGGCTGAAGCACAGAGTGGGAACGGGCAATCGGGCACGCGGCTGTCAGCGAGCAAGAGTGCGCGTTCATGAAGAAAAATGCCGAGTGACAGCTCCATCTAGAGGAAGGTAGATGATGAATACAGAATTATGATTTAAAACCGAGATTTGACTTGGTTTTTGATTCTGATTTACTGAAGGGTTTACTGTAGGGTGTTTTACCCATATAATACCAATTAATAGTTATTACTACTAATAGGGATTTGGAAAAATGGGCACTGATGTATTTCACACACAGTTATCAGTATAAAGCTTTTAATTAGTGCAGACTGCGTAGATTTCAAGTGTGCATTTTTTGGGATATACTAAGCAGAGACCAACAGGCATCACTACAGTTTCCATTAAAACCAGTACTATTTCTATTATCACCAGTAAAACCATTACAAATTCTGTGATGGTTTATATTGTGAATGGTTTATATTTTTTCAGCAGGGTGTATTTTCTATCCCTTTGCCCCAACACAAACTCTAAACCTACAACTCACACAAAACTTTTTGCGTTTTTAGATTCAAAAGTCAGTCAAAATTGATAAATAGTATATCCTTGTAGAGAGACATTTGGTCTCCACTATTCAAACTGAACAATTACACCTAATTAGCTTCTATTAAATCATTGTTTTTTTTTAACATTAACATCTCTTCTGCTCACCAAGCCTGAATTTATTTGATCCAAAATACAGCAAAAGGAATAATATTGTGAAATATTTTTAATATTTAAAATAATGGTTTTCTAATTGAATATATTTTTAATTGTAATTTATTCCTATGATCAAACCAACATTTTCAGCAAATAATCCTAATATGCTGATTTGCTGTTCAAAAAACTTTTGTATTATTTTTATTATCAATATTTAAAACAGTTGACTACATTTTTTTCACGATTCTTTGATGAATATAGAGATCCAAAGATCAGAATTTATCTAAAATACAAAGCAACATTTTACTTTTCCATTTAAAAGCGTGGAATGCTTTAAATTGATCATTACATTATGATAAAAACAATGTTACAAAATATTTCTATTTCAGATAAATTCTGTTAAAGAAACCTGAAAAATTCTACTCAGCTGTTTTCAACATAATAATAATAATAACAACAATAATAATAATAATGTTTTTGAGCAGCAAATCAGAATATTAGTATGATTTCTTAAGGATCATGTGACTGGAGTAATGATGCTAAAAATTCAGCTTTGAAATCACAGGAATAAATTACATTTTAAAATCACTTTTGAATACCATCACACAGAAAAATAGGGGTGTAAAATTTTACCTTTTGAGGTACAACAGCTTGCCACTGGAGCAGTACCCTTAATAGAACATCTTTGTACCTTTTTTTACCCCTATAGGGTACATATTAGTACCTTAGAGTAGTAATACACACCCTTTAGCTACTAATATGTTCTTATTAGGGGTAAAAAAGGTACAGAGATGTCCTTTTAAGGATACTGCTCCAGCAACAAGCTGTTGTACCTCAAAAGGTACATTTTAAACCCCCATTTATCTGTGAATGCATGGACCCTGTGTACTTTTCAGAGCGCCATAAGTCACGACGAATGCCCAAATAAATTAAACTCCAGATTGAATTCCACACTGCTGCTTCCTCAAATCTATTCCACTTAGCTCATTATGGCTCGGTTTCACAGACTGGGTTTAGACTAAACCAGGATTAGGCCATAGTTCAATTAGGACATTTAAGTAATTTTTATAAACATGCTTAGAAAAAAAACATTACTGGTGTGCATCTTGAGACAAAACAAAGGCACTGATATATTTTAAGATCAATCAGTGCAATTTTATTTCAGTTGAAACAGCTCAGATTTACATTTTAATCTAGGACTAGGCTTAAGCCTTGTCTGTGAAACCGGGGGTCAGAGTCCAAATTAAACCCCATTCTGTGTTTTCACTAATTTACTCGCACCTGCTGCACTCCCTAGCGGAGGTTGCGTTAAGCAAAAATTGTCCGTTACTTTACTCGGATTACACCGAGGGCGATCTATGGTAATTTGTAACTGTAAATTAACAGTTACAAATTACAATACCTGTAACTCTGTCCAGTTGGTGAGTGCGCTCAAGTGTGGCAGCAGAGCACGGGATCCAGAACAACGATTTTGCTATGCGTTGGATTCAAATAGAAAAGTTTAAATAGTAAAAACTATTTCAGAATTGTACTGTTTTTGCTATACTTTGGGTCAAATACATGCAGGCTTGATGAGCAGAAGAGACTTTTTAAAAAACGTAAATAAAAATCTTACTGTTCAAAAACTTGGTAGGCCAAGTGTCTATATTCTCCACGGACAGTGTTTTGCACGCAGGAAATAAATAAAAGGAAACCCCCGTTGACGTTGGACAGGTAATTGGGCGTGACGTCACACGATTAGCGGTGCCGCAAAAAGGTTGTCAACCTCAGGTGATGTTTAGGTCGAATTCCGCCCGCTGATTGTCTTAGACTATGGTGGCCTTTCAGGTGGCACTCGTCCGTACGAGGGGCTGAACATGAAGGCTACCAGCAGTCACAACTGTCTGAGACTCTGCGTACTGTCGTGTTTGTTTGTGCTGCACATATCTACGCGCGTGGCCGGAAACATGGCCTCCTCGTCACATTTTGGCGTCGCCAGTACAGAAGTTCGCCGAAATCGACACCCCAAACAGAGGAACTCTTATTTTAGACCTGTCCTAGAAAGCAAGACTGAAGATGAAGCTTTGCGACTCATGATAAGTCTATACAGGATAGCGGCGGATGCAGATGGACGACCAAAACAGCACAGGTTATTTGGGTCCAACACTGTTAGGCTCCTTCAAGCGTCCACCACTGAAAAGCACTTCTTCCCAACCTCAAGTGGTAAGGTACTCCGTTTTCTCTCATACACTTCTTTTACAAGTACATCTAGAGCACATTATGCTATAGAAGAGATGCTTGGAGTCCCTATCTGCACTCTTTAAAAGTCCTGTTGTTCTATGAAGTCCTGTTGTTCTACTTTAACATCTATGCAACATTTCATTGCACAAAGTACAGCAAAAACAGTAAAATTTAGAAATATTTTTACTAGTTGAAATGACAGATTTGTATTGAAATATATTTTAAAATGTAATTTATTCCTGTGATTTCAAAGCGGAATTTTTAATATCATTACTTCAGTCTCACGATCCTTCAGAAATCATTCTAATATTCTGGTTTGCTGCTTAAACATTTATTACTATTATTATGTTGAAAACGGCTGAGAAGAATATATTTCTATCAAAGAATCCTAAAATGTAGTCAACTGTTTTAAATGTTGATAATAATAATAAATGTTTCTTGAACAGCAAATCAACATACTAGAATGATTTCTGAAGCATCATGTAACACTGAAGATGGAGTACGGTTGAGGTCAAAAGTTTACACCCCACTTTTTAGAATCTGCAAAATGTTAATTATTTTACCAAAATAAGAGGGATCATACAAAATGCATGTTATTTTTTATTTTATTTAGTACTGACCTAAATAAGATATTTCATATTAAAAATGTTTACATATAGTCTACAAGAGAAAAATAGTTGAATCTACAAAAATGACCCTGTTTAAAAGTTAACATACACTTGATTCTTGAAGGATCCACACCGTTTTGTTGTTGTTGTTGTTCATGAGCCCCTTGTTGGTCCTTAACAGTTAAACTGCCTCCAGTTCTTCTTTGTTTCCCAGCATTTTTGTATATTTGAACCCTTTCCAACAATGACTATATGATTTTGGGGGTGAAAACTTTTTGAATTTGAAGATCGGGGGAAATTTTAACTTCTTTTGTCTTTGGGAAACATTTAACCATCTTCTGTAGCCTCTGAAGGGCAGTACTAAATGAAAAAATATGATATTTAAGCAAAATAAGAAAAGTTTACACATCTCCATTCTGTTCAAAAGTTTACACCCCGGCTCATAATGCATGTTTTTTCCTTCTGGAGCATCAATGAGCATTTGAACCTTCTGTACTAGTTGCATATGAGTCCCCTAGTTGTCCTCAAGTCTGAAAAGATGGATCTCAAAATCATACAGTTGTTGTTGAAAGGGTTGAAATACACAATACTGGAAAACCAAAGAATTTGTGGGACCTGTTATATTTTTCTGAAGAACAGTGGGCAGTTTAACTGTTCATTAAAAATTCACAGGTTATTTTGGGAGCCTAAAATGGTTCTTCTATGGCATTACGATGCCTTGTGCAGTGCACACCTTAAATTATTGAAAGAACTATTAGAAGTGTATTTTTAAGTGTATTACAGTTCATTATCTGATTATTTATTTTCTTTGTCTTTCTCCTATCTGTAAAACCTACTGGATTAGATCTTCAGTATACCTACACGGTGAAATATGAACTGAAAAACCTCTTGTTGGACAAATTGGTGAGGGCATCTTTTATGCACCTAAGGTCACCTGTGTCATCCCATCTTCCTTTTATTTGTGAGGCAAGAGTCACGTCTCTTCAAGATCTCCCCACGGGTGACCGTGTCATTATGGGTCCTCGAAGCCTGTGGACCGAATCCGATGTCACAAACCATGTGTCTGAGTCGAAAGATGGCCACGTATCCCTCTTTGCCCATTATCGATGCACACAACAAGAACATGCCAGGTCTGTTACACATCGAAAACACTTCCCACCTCAACACCATCTTCAAGCTCCAGTTTTGCTGCTCTTCTTAGAGGAGAACAAGCAGCCCGTGGAATGGGGGAAGTACTTCACGCCCCGTTCCCGCCCCAGGACCCGTCGTTCTAAGGAACCCGGGAGCATCGTCTCTGACATCCCTAACTACAAGCATAGGCCGAACAGTGTGGCCAAAAACCAGTGCAAGCTGCATTCCTACCGTGTGGCCTTTAAAGATTTGGGATGGGACCACTGGATCATTGCACCCCACAAGTACAATCCTCGTTACTGTATGGGAGACTGTCCTCGTATCCTGCATTACGGCTACAATTCACCCAACCACGCTATCATGCAGACGTTCATCAGCGAGCTTGGTGTGGCAGATATCCCGTTGCCCTCTTGTGTTCCTTATAAATACAAACCTGTCAGTGTGCTGATGATGGAGAGGAACGGAAACATAGTTTATAAAGAATATGAAGACATGATTGCAGACTCCTGCACCTGCAGATGACTTTGAGCTCTTAAGGAAAAGAACTGAATGGTCCTAAAGGATGATGTGAGTTTGTACCAGCACAGTTGGAGAGCAAAGTTGAAAGGAATGGCTGTGTTGGGTTTGTTTTGCCTGTTGTGCGAGACTTGAATTGTGGAGAGTGATCAATTCAGTCTCATTTTTCACAGTACCTGACTTTTTTTGGGGGATGTAGGTATGAATAAGTGGATTCTGATTGTTAAATGAATGAGCTACTATGATGTTATTTTTCTTTTCTATTTACTCTTTGTCGGTGTATGTTCTTTTGTTTGTCTAGTATTAATGTGACATCTTCATAATGTATTTATGGAGGGGAATGGAGTTGGCACTTTATTGAAGACACTGTACTGAAAAGTCTGTCTAAAGAAAATAGGAAAATGGAGAAGGAAAAAAAAGAATGAAGCATGAAAAGGCCTTGTCTATTGACTTCTAGGCTTTAGTGTTGTTGCTGTTTCTCTTGTGTCTGTTGCATTCTCTTTCTGAAAGCACAGATTTTGCCCATCTTTGACAAAGGGCAAGTGGAGAAAAGGAGCATATGCCAATTTTGCACTACCTCAAAGAAGACATCCAGTAAGTGTATGAAAGAGGCTTTCATAGATGTATTTCTTAGAGGAGAAATGAAAATCCATGCACCTGAATGAACATTTTAATGTCATGATGAAAGATAATGAAATAAAGTAGTTATTTTGTATAAAAAGAAAGCAAATTTACATACGCTTGTTGTTTGGTCGTTTGTCTTTCTTGTTGGTTCTGGTTAGATTTGGTCAGTAGAGGATGCTCTTTCCCAGCTGTGCTTCAGGTCTAGTCTGCAAGAATGCTGGTCTAAACTGGCTTCTTTGATGTTATAGAGCTGGTGTAAATGTGGGTGAAAGTTCATTCGGAACCTTATGCAAGAGTTCAGCCTCTATGCAATATCAGGACAAGTTGTTGATATACAAGGATGTTCAAAACATTCTTTCAGTACCAGTCCTAATGTTATAAACTGTAAAATTGTCTACCGGAAAAACAAATTTAAAAGAATTGGGAATACAGGAAAACATTTGCTCTATGGAATTCTTGACATGGAAGATGTACGGTTTGAATGCTATGGAGAGTGTACAGTACCTCATTAGAAAAGTTAGCCAATTCCATTCACGATGTTTCTAAATATCCCTCACTCACACACACACACAAAAAGTTCTTCAGCAGTTCAGTGGAGTGGTTGAGGTGCTATATAGCACCACTGCTGTACATGGAAGCCATTCTACAGAATTGGTCCAAATTCAGTCGCATTCTTTTTCAAGAATGTATGCAAATTGTATAAAATCCAAGGTACACATTTCTAGTAATTGTGCAATTAATTGTCATTTTGTAATTTCAGAAAGTTTTGTAATATTTGTCCTCTCCCCAAATTTGTCACTAACGAAACAGTAATATTGAAGGGTTTTGACCCATTAAGATTTTGCATGCATCGACATTGAAATATATATTTTTTTGTTATTTAATTTTTTTGTTGTTGAGGTAAATCAATCACAATTGTGTTTTAACAACATTTCAAGTGTAATTTATGAGATTTGTTGTATTTTGAATCCAATTGTTTTTTCAAAAAAGGCAAAACGTTTGTCATACTGATTTCAAAGTTAAGGATTCATTAGTTTGAATATACATTAAACCAAAAAAACTATCATAACATCTTAGTTGATCATTCAGTATACTTTATTTTTGACAAAACATTCTGTTTCAGTAGTGACCACATGTTTTTGGTAATGACAGTAATGCTTTGGTGGTGACCACATCACAAAAACACTACTAAAACACAAAAAAATTGCATAACTGTACTTAAATTTGGTTTATTTCCGCCAAATATGTGGATTCCCTTTTGTCACTATCAATGATGACATGTTTTGGTTTTCGTGACTGTTTCGGTAGTGACAAATTTATAGAATAACACCCCAAAAAAAATCATTTATGTCACTACCGAAACTTCGATCCCCAAATGTTTTGGTACACTGTAACGAATTGCTGTAAAAATTACAGCAATATTTTACAGCAGCAGGTTGTATTTCTTATAATACAGCATATTGCTGTAAACCGCAATGCATTCTGATGCGGTGGTTTGATGCAAACATACAGCTTATTGCTGTAAAATATCAAATCTAAAGAGGCGGGATTATCTTCAACGGTTGACATTCGGGAGCAGCAAGAAGAACCATTCACAGCTGTGGTAAGTGACTTATTTCTGTTTTATTTTTCACATTTCATAACTTTAATGGTATATTAAGGTGTCATAAACATTCGCGGTAACCGCAGATTAACGAATTCTCCGTCCGCGGAGCGCGAGAGAGACTTGTGCGGGGATTCGGCACCGCGGTCGCGGGAGGATTTTACACATTCCCCGGCCTAATATCGGCTATAGGCGTAACATCTCTATGTTCCTACGCTAAGAATGACAAGCTTCATTGACAAAAGATGTGATTCACGGCGACGTCGTGCTGATCAGCACACTTTTTCGTGATTATTTTATGATGTAAAACAAATTTGCACAGGCAGGCATCTGTTAACACGGGCGCCGAAATAAAACACGTAACGTTACTGAAGGCTCGCAACTCGCGGTCAGCCGCTCACGGAGGATGTGTGTGTCACGTAAACTCTGAACGGTGCTGTTAAAGCAGTTAATGTAAGCAGTGAGATGTGCTAGGACCTTTGATAACTTGCTAATTCGCTTATTGTTTGAATGTAACGTTAATGCTTTTTGCTAACTTTTATTTAAAGAATGAGTTAATCCAGCCTATCTTCCTGTCTGGCCTGTTTGCAGCATATTACATATTCTGGACTGACGTTACCAAGAGGAGACAGACGGAGCTTTGGAGTTCATTCAAAGGTAATAGTTGCATTCTAACATTCTGAGTACCTGCATTTTACATGTAGATATGATAGAATATGTTTCTCAACTCAAGAAAAGAGACGTTTTTTTAGGGAGAATAATTCAGATGTACAAAAGCTAAAACTAATGTGAATTACATATTGTCTGCTTCCTGACTGTTTTGTAGATATTTATCCTGAGAGAGAAACAATGAAGTTGAAAGGCAAAGACCCATCTTACCAGTCTTCTTTGCAATGCGAAGGATTTTCAGTGGAATTACTGACATGTAAGTACACATACACCAAGATCTTTTTCCTTTTATTATGTTCTTTTATCCTTTATCTACACTAGCGTTCAAAAGTTTGTGATCAGTAGGTTTTATGTTTTGAAATAAGTATCTTCTGCTCATCAAGGCTGCATTTAATTGATCAAAAATACAGAAAAAATATAATGTGAAATATTATTACAATTTAAAATGTTTTATCTATTTTAATATACTTTAAAATGTAATTTATTTCTGAAATTTCAGCATCAATACTCTAGTCTTCTAATTACTCCAGTGTCACATGATCCATGAAATTATTGTAAATGCTAAATTATTATCAATGTTAGAAGCAGTTGTGCTGCTTAATATTTTTAATAACCTGTGATACTTTTTCAGGATCCTTTCATGGATAAAGTGATTGTAAAGTCTTATGTTTAGATAAAAGTTATATTTTAAATAACTGCTGCTGTTTTAAACTTATTCATCAAAGAATCCTGAAAAAGTATCACAGGCTCCAAAACATACACTGACAACATTGACAATAACATTGACAATAAATCAGCATATTGATAATAAATGAGAATGATCTCTAAAAGATCATGTAACAGTGGTGTAATGATGCTGAACATTCAGCTTTGCATCTTAGAAATAAATTATATTGGAAAGTATAGCAAAATATAAAACTTATTTTAAACTGTAATAATCTTTCACAAGTTTACTGTTTTGTTTAAATAAATGCAGTCTTGATGAACATACACAACTTTTTTTAAAGAACATTAAAAATCATACTGATCTAACTGTAACACACATCACTCTCTCTGCCTTTGACTGTATCTGTCATCCCTCTGTCTGTATCTGACTGCATCATTGTTTTGTAAAATATCTAATGTATTGTCCTTTTTGTTCTTTTCTATATTTTTAGCCACTCTTTGCATCCTGGGATGGAACAGCATCTGGAGCTGAACTGTTCTCCTTTTTTGATCAGAAGTTTTGTTGGACTCACTTGAGGGCTTGTTGTTTGGCCATGTTGGACTGTTCATGAAGTTGTGAAAATTCATCACTGTCTTTGTGGTATTTCGAACCATTTGATTATGACCATGTTGGTTAACTTGATGTTGGTTAAACTTTGGCTAAATATTGGTTAAACTTAAAGTTTTGCAGGGTAATATATGTTTCAAGTAAATATTTTCATGCCCAATTTATTTTGGAATTCAGAATAATACTAAATACACTGCTCTATGACATTTCTTTCATGCAAATTTGAGAGTTGTATGTTAAAGAAAATTGGACCTGTTTTTCAAGATTAAGATGTGTCAAATTATTATTATTTTTGTTTTATTAAATAATAGGTGCACTGAGTTTACATACTACAGGTCCTTTTCAAAAAATTAGCATATTGTGATAAAGTTCATTATTTTCTGTAATGTACTGATAAACATTAGACTTTCATATATTTTAGATTCATTACACACATTTGAAAGAAGTAGTTCTAGCCTTTTATTGTTTTAATATTGATGATTTTGGCATACAGCTCATGAAAACCCAAAATTCCTATCTCAAAAAATTAGCATATTTCATCCGACCAATAAAAGAAAGGTGTTTTTAATACAAAAAAAGTCAACCTTCAAATAATTCTGTTCAGTTATGCACTCAATACTTGGTCGGGAATCCTTTTGCAGAAATGACTGCTTCAATGCGGCGTGGCATGGAGGCAATCAGCCTGTGGCACTGCTGAGGTGTTATGGAGGCCCAGGATGCTTCGATAGCGGCCTTAAGCTCATCCAGAGTGTTGGGTCTTGCATCTCTCAACTTTCTCTTCACAATAACCCACAGATTTTCTATGGGGTTCAGGTCAGGAGAGTTGGCAGGCCAATTGAGCACAGTAATACCATGGTCAGTAAACCATTTACCAGTGGTTTTGGCACTGTGAGCAGGTGCCAGGTCATGCTGAAAAATGAAATCTTCATCTCCATAAAGCTTTTCAGCAGATGGAAGCATGAAGTGCTCCAAAATCTCCTGATAGCTAGCTGCATTGACCCTGCCCTTGATAAAACACAGTGGACCAACACCAGCAGCTGACATGGCACCCCAGACCATCACTGACTGTGGGTACTTGACACTGGACTTCAGGCATTTTGGCATTTCCCTCTCCCCAGTCTTCCTCCAGACTCTGGCACCTTGATTTCCGAATGACATGCAAAATTTGCTTTCATCCGAAAAAAGTACTTTGGACCACTGTGTTTTATCAAGGGCAGGGTCAATGCAGCTAGCTATGGCACCTGCTCACAGTGCCACTGGTAAATGGTTAACTGACCATGGTATTACTGTGCTCAATTGGCCTGCCAACTCTCCTGACCTGAACCCCATAGAGAATCTGTGGGATATTGTGAAGAGAAAGTTGAGAGACGCAAGACCCAACACTCTGGATGAGCTTAAGGCCGCTATCGAAGCATCCTGGGCCTCCATAACACCTCAGCAGTGCCACCATTGCCTCCATGCCACGCCGCATTGAAGCAGTCATTTCTGCAAAAGGATTCCCGACCAAGTATTGAGTGCATAACTGAACATAATTATTTGAAGGTTGACTTTTTTTGTATTAAAAACACTTTTCTTTTATTGGTCGGATGAAACATGCTAATTTTTTGAGATAGGAATTTTGGGTTTTCATGAGCTGTATGCCAAAATCATCAATATTAAAACAATAAAAGGCTAGAACTACTTTCAAATGTGTGTACTTAATCTAAAATATATGAAAGTCTAATGTTTATCAGTACATTACAGAAAATAATGAACTTTATCACAATATGCCTTTTTCTTTTTGAAAAGGACATGTATACAACACTTTATGCAGTTAAATATTGTTTAAAGCTTATGCAGTTAATAAATAGTTTAAATTGCTAGTCATTAATATTCAGCAATCTGGAAAATAAATACTGCAAATACAGAGTACACAAATTAAAGTAGTATACTGTAAAAAAAAAAAAAACTCAACGTAAAAAATACAGTTATTTGTTGTAATCAGGAAATAGCCTACAGGATGATACTATGAATTAAAATTACAGCAATGCTGCTGTAAATATTACAGTAACCGGCTGGCAACCCTGCTGCCAGTATTTTACTGTAAAATTTACAGCACATTTTTTTACAGTGAAGTTTCATTTCCGAAATCTGCTCACCTTAATTTACCACCACTTTTGTTTAAAACACACAAAATTCAATGTAAACAATCTGGTAAAATATTCTCTCAATACATTAACCTGGAAAAGTGTATTTAAAATTGTACCTGTTGAATGTTGTCAGGAGTACAATTAGTGGCCTCTGTTATCAAAAAGAGGAACAAATTAACACAATTCACAGAACAAGCATAACTTCTCCAACACAATAAAGAACAAAAAACTAAAGAATGTAATACAATACTTTACCCTACCAAACATCAAATCAGAAAAGCTGACCTGCATAAAGGGGACAGCAACAGTACACCACAGAGCAGTGAAAATGGCTGAAGATGTGAGCTCAGGTAACCTGAGAAGGACAGAAGAACTAAACTTAGCTCCACAGCGCCAAATAGTGTCCCAATGGTAGAATTGATCACAACCACTGAAAGCAATAGCAGTCGGAAAACCAATTAGAACATTTCTTTTCAAAGGTGGACAATCAGATTAAAGAAGATACAGTGATAGCCAAAAGTCTCAAATGCATGAAGATAAAAAGCCATCAGTCAAAACCTCGGGGAATATGTTTATGTAGAGCAGCTTACTTCTAGTTAAAGGGATTGATCATCCAAAAGGAAAATTCTGTCCTCATTTACTCATCCTTATGTTGTTCCAAACCTGTATGACTTTCTTTCTTTAGTGGACCATAAAAGAAGGTATTTTGAGAAATATTTGAGCATTTTTGTCTGTACAATGGACTTACTTTATTTTGGAGTTATATATCACTTTAACTGTGTAAAATACAATCTAGAAGTTTGAACAGAAATATAAGACTTTGTAGAGAAGGTCTGGTATCTGAAACCAGAAATAAAGGAAACCACAAAACAGTGGGTCTTACAACAAAACATCACTTGCATTTATTTCCAACACAAAGACAATAAGAACAGAGAAGACAGTCATTCTGTTTGTGCCAAAAGACTTCTTTGTGTAATATATCTCTGTCATCTGTTTGTTTGTTTGCTTGTATCATCCTACACTCTTAAATAAAGGTGCTTTAAAAGGTTCTTCACAGCGATGCCATGCATTGAAGAACCATTTTTGGTTCCACAAAGAACCATCTCTTTCTTACCTTTTTATAATCTGAAGAACCTTCTTTCGCCACAAAGAACCTTTTGTGAAACAGAAAGGTTCTTCAGATACTAAAGGTTCTTTATGGAACCATTTAGACTAAAAAGGTTCTTCTATGGCATCGTGAAGCACCTTCATTTTTAAGAGTGTTCCTGTAGTGAGATACATTTTATTCTTTATAAATTACTGCTCTCAGTAAACTTTCTTTAACACATTTTACTGGTAAACAAAATAGAGAGAGAAAGAGTTCTCCGTTCTATAAAGTTAAATACATCTATAGTCCTAAACAAACAGATTGTGCTTTTGGCACAAACAAAACAACATTGCTTTTGGCAAAAGCTTTCATGAATGACAGAACAAGACTAATTTGAAGATATAAACAAAGAACTTGATACAAATTTACACAATCATTGTAGACATAAACACATTTATGCAAAGCAGTCAACTCCTTTTTGGCACAAAGTCTGTATACTTTTTCATTTTCTGCTTTATGTTAAGACTTTAAAATGCAAAAATAAACTGTATTGGTAGTTTTACATGTCAATCAAAGAGCCCCTTCCAAGAAGTGCACAGTTCTTGGCCTGGATAAGTAGAAAAGTCAAAAGTCTGGCTTACCTATTTAAAACTTGACGTTATCATTTTGAGAACCATATCAACTAAAGGTTCTCAGTTTATCACTGTTTCACTCATTTCGCTGTCACCAAGGAGCAAAGAAGTTAGAACTGAACTACATGAGTCACAATTTCTACAGATCCACAGATGTTTTGCCAAATGCAGGTGTATATTCTATAAACTTGATTGAATAAAACTGGATGAATCTGCCGAGGCCCCTTTCTCCTCATTGGCAACTGATAATGGTTTCACTTCCCAGCGGGACGGTGTACTTTGTCTGCAATCGTTTGACTGAGTGCCAAAACCGACAAACTTGCCAAACGGGGTCAGCAATTGCTGTCCTTGACCCTGGAGCACCGAAGGAACACCCTGATGAACTGCCGTCATTTGATTCAAATAGAACGACTGTTATGGATATATGCAGAACTTCTTCCCCTGCAGCTGAACTTCTAAAAAAGTTTCCTAAGGCTAGTGCAAGGAATTTAGTTTCTTATCTTTTTCAAATGATAGAATGTTCCAGCATTGCCCCATAATCTGTTGTTCAGCACACAGAATTATCTCCAAAACCCTTCAGGGTTTGTTCATCAAATCTATGTAAAGTGATTTCAGTTGTATTTTAAACTGCTAGTTTGTGTAAATCCGTGCAACAGCATTTTTTTCCAGTGATACTAACAGTGACCTGAGAGGAGTCACGTCTGTGCACATGGAGTTGGATACTGATTTCCTAGTAGAATTGTACTGAAAAGCTTCCTGATCACTATAAACACATGATTTACCCAACCCTGTTAAATGTCCCAAAGGTTATTTTTCGTCAAGGTAGATATACATTTCAAATACTGCAACGTGCATGTTTTTACTTACCCGAATCACACACTTTGTATCTTAAGTTTGACTATAAGTAATGTCTTAAAGTAGTAGTTCACTTTCAGAACAAAACTGTACAGATAATGTACTCACCCCCTTGTCATCCAAGATGTTCATGTTTTTCTTCAGTTGTAAGGAAATTATGTTTTTTTGAGGAAAAAATTTCAGGATTTCTCTCCATATAATAGACTTCTATGATGCCCCCGAATTTGAACTTTAAAAATGCAGCTTCAAATAGCTCTAAACGATCACAGCCGAGGAAAGAAGGGTCTTATCTAGCAAAATTATAGGTTATTTTCTTTTTAAAAAAAATTACAATTTATATACTTTTTAACCTCAAATGCTTGTCTTGTCTAGCTCTGTGTGTACTCTGTGTAGAGATTAAAAAGTATATAAATTGTAAATGTTTTTAGAAAATAACCAATCATTTCACTCTAAGGCCCTTCTTCCTCAGCATTTAGAGCCCTTTGAAGCTCAAACTCGGGGGCACCATATAAGCCCATTATATGAAGAAATCCTGAATTTTTTCCCCCCAAAAACATAATTTCTTTACGACTGAAGAAAGTAAGACATGAACATCTTGGACGACAAGGGGCTGAGTACATAATCTGTACATTTTCGTTCTGAAAGTGAACTACTCCATTAACCAGCAAGTCATTTGGAGTTCTTAAATATACGCTCCTGCTTAAAGTTTGAAAATTCTTTGTTTTTCCAGCATTTTTGTGTATTTGAACCCTTTTCAACGACTGTATGATTTTGAAGGACTCATATGCAACTATTACAGAAGGTTTAAATGCTCACTGATGTTCCAGAAGGAAAAACAATGCATTGAGAGCCAGGGGTGTACACTTTTGGACAGAGTGGAGATTTTTTTATTTAGCCTAAGTATCTTTATTTTATTTTTTAGTACTGCCCTTCAGAAGCTACGGAAGATAGTTACATGTTTCCTACTAGACAAAAAAGTTAAATTTACCCTGATCTTCAAATTCAAAAAGTTTTCACCCCCTGGCTCTTAATGCATTGTTTCTTTCTGAAGCATGAGTAAGCATTTGAACCTTCTGTAATAGTATAAATGCGTATAAATCCCTCAGTTGTCCTCAGTGTGAAAAGATGGACTTCAAAATCAAACAGTCATTGTTGGAAAGGGTTTAAATACACAAAAATGCTGAAAAACCAAAGAATTTGTGGAACCTGAAGGATTTTTTTGCAGGACAAACAAGGGACTCTATCACTAAACAAAAAACACAGCTGTGGATCACTCAGGTAACAACACAGTGTTAAGAATCAAGTTGTCACAACCCTGTCTGTCATTGGTTTCACCCATTGTCTTCCCCTGCCATTCTGTTGTCATTTGGTTTAGCCCTCGTCACCGTCATCTGTTGCACCTGTCCTTGTAATTATTAGTCATCTGTGTCACCTGTGTTTGATAATGAGTTACCCTTTATAAGTCTGTCTTTGAGTTTAGTCTTTTGTCGGTCTTTAACGTTATCTGGATGTGTGTGAAAGCCCTCTGTGTTCCTGCCTGTTCCTGCCTTGTTCATCTTGGAGAATTCTATTAAATTTATTGTTGATTGTTAATCTCGTCTATCGTCTCGTCTCGTCCTGCACACCCGCGTGACAGAAAGACCGACCCAAAAAAAATTCACGGCGTCTTCCCCTGCGTTTATTTTCCGTTTTTTTTGTATCAGTGTTTAGTTTATTTTTTTTTCCCCCGTCATGAATGATCCCGCCGTCCTCATCCTCCTCCTGAAGCAGGGGAACCGCTCTCTCGAGGACCACACCAGAGACTTTATATTCCTCGCCCCGTTTACGCACTACCCGGACAGTTGCCTATGCACGTTCTACCGCGTGGGACTTAATGATAACATCCAGAGGCAGCTGTCCGGGGAGGGTCCTCGAGAGAGCCTCGCCGACTACATCGAGTGGGTGCTGGTGTCCAGCAGAGCTTCGTTGACCGCGAAGGATGACACCAGCCCCACTCCAGACCCAGAACCCAGCCCAACATCACCCCGACAAGCGGAGTTGCAGCCCGAGCCCACCGACGATGGAGAGCCCGAGCCGAGAGCGACAGAGCCAGGGCCGGACCCATCGGACCAGGTGCGAGAGCCGACTGCTACATCCGCGACGGTGGAGTACGACGTGGAGCAAGAGAGGGCTACAGAGAGCCCTGCCCACTGCACCACCACTGGGGGTGAGAATGAGCAACACTCTGGGGACTTAATAGACTTTTCCACAGAACCACTGGCCTGCCTGAACTTCCCACCCACCCGCCCTCTTCTGCCTATGCCTGAGTCTCCGCTGGTCCCGTCCAGCCATCCTGAGTCTCCGCTGGTCCCGTCCAGCCATCCTGAATCTCCGCTATCACCTGTCAGTCCCCCTGCTCACCCTCAGTCATCCACCTGTGCAGTGGGCTCGCCGCGGGACTGCCAGCTTCCATCGGCGTCTCGGCTGGAGGATTCCTCAGCTCCGCCTCCAGCCTCCGAGTCCTGGACTCCGCCTCGGCCCTTCGACCCCACGGTTCCACCACGGCTCTCGACGCCCTCCTCTCCACCGTCGCCCGTCGATCCACCAGCTCCACCGGGCTCCATCGTCTTTCCGGCTCCGCCCTGGTCAGTCGTCACCCCATCGGCTCCTCAGGACTCTGCTCCTCCGGCTGTGCCTCGTCGCGCCGTCCCACCGGCTCCTTGGGACTCCTCCTTCCTGCGGGCACAGCCTCCATCCTCTGTCGCTCCGGCTCCGCCGCGGATCTCCGGGACTCCGCCTCCGCCTCGGGCGCCAGAGCCTGTTCCACCTTGGCCCTCCGGATCCTCGGCGTCACCCCGGATCATCGGCTCTCCGTCTCCGCCTCGGGCTCCTCCGCCATCTGCTCCACCTCTGTCGGTCGGCCCCATGGAGTCGGCACGCCTTCCTCCACCATGGTTCCTCCCTCCGTCGGCTCCACAGTGGGCCGTCATCATGGCTGTGGTCTGGGTCAGTTCCTCCTGCTTCAGGTCCCTCCTGTTTCCTCCCTGGCTCCTCCCACCTTCGTCGCCCCCCTGGACTCTCATGACTTTGTTTGTTGTCCCCCTCCAGGGGTACCGTCCTCCGCCCAAGCCTCCTCCCTTATGTACTCTGTTTTTTCCGCCCCTCTCGTTTTTTCCACGGCGCGAGGACGCGCCTTTCCGGAGGGGGGCGTGATGTCACAACCCTGTCTGTCATTGGTTTCACCCATTGTCTTCCCCTGCCATTCTGTTGTCATTTGGTTTAGCCCTCGTCACCGTCATCTGTTGCACCTGTCCTTGTAATTATTAGTCATCTGTGTCACCTGTGTTTGATAATGAGTTACCCTTTATAAGTCTGTCTTTGAGTTTAGTCTTTTGTCGGTCTTTAACGTTATCTGGATGTGTGTGAAAGCCCTCTGTGTTCCTGCCTGTTCCTGCCTTGTTCATCTTGGAGAATTCTATTAAATTTATTGTTGATTGTTAATCTCGTCTATCGTCTCGTCTCGTCCTGCACACCCGCGTGACACAAGTGAATGTAAACTTTTGTACCGGGTCATTTTAATAAACTCAACTATTATTTTCTTATGTGAACTACACGTACACATCTTTTATGTGAAAAATCTTATTCAGGTCAGTACTAAATAAACAATAACATGCATTTTGTCTGATCCCTCTTATTTAGGTTAAATAATTAACATTTTGCAGATTCTGAAATGTGGATGTAAACTTTTGATCTTAACTAGTCCTCAAAAAGTAGTCAAGTGACCAGTATGTTAAGCTTGACCTAAATAAACACTTAACCAGTATAGATTTAGAAGCAACATTGATCTGAAAACATCATGTTTGCTTCTCACTCAAGAAGAAACTTGCAGAACCTTGATAAACCTAACCTTGAGCTCTATCACAATACTCTGACCAGAACAGTGAGCATGCTAGAAATGTTTAACGCAAGGCCACCAGCTTATGAAATAGTCCTGGGTATTATTTACGTGAACTGACAATCCCAAGACGATAAGCAGCATCATATCCAGTAAACACCATGAGTCAGTGTGAAACCTTTGTGATGAGCTGGATCAGAGGTTCGACTCATGTCTGACCCGCTGCCATTTTTGTTTCGAGTTAGTCACAGTCTTTTTGTCCCTTTTGTTTTTTGCCTATTCCAAAACACATCAGACCCTCTAATCAGCCATTGTTCTTTTTCAAGGCTGATGCGCATGTGTATATGATAAAAGTGAGACAGAAGAACTGTGTCAAGGGAACTTTAAAGAAACAAGATGGAAATTATTGATTCAAAAGTCTCAGAATCCAAAAATCCACTGCATAGCTCTATAAACCATACAGTTCAACAAACCGAGGTAAAACATCACTGAGCTCTAAAATCCTGACAACCCATGTCGAAAAATGACTGATTCTTGTTCTTATCCCTCATTCCTCTCGTTCTTTCTTATCCCTTGCTTCTCTCAACTCTGGCTGCATTCTCTCCCAGAGCCCCAGAGGACAGCTTATCCAAGTCACAAACATTAAGCAAACATGTGCCGCATCTGGTAATGAAAAAGCAGAGAGACAGAAACAGAGAAAGAGAGAGAGAGAGAGAGAGAGAGAGAGAGAAAGTGACAGGGATCAGGGAGAGTCTCTCTTCTGCTGACTGGAGCGTATATAAGACAGTACATCGTCTCTGTCGTCAGTGTCGCTGAGCTCACTGTTACAGCAACTGAAGCATTTCTCATTCAGCATGCAGGATCACAATCACAGAGGGGCTCTTCTAGCCTGGAGCCTGGTGTTTTTGGTGCTTGTCCAACAGGTAATTATGATATTTTAATATTTTAAAAATGAATTTGTTCACAGCTTCCCAAACTGTTGACTTTTGTTTTATTTATATTACTGTTACATGTTACTCCAGTGGATTTTTTTTTAAATACTTCAGATCACTAAAATATTAGCTTAATATTTTTAATATAATAATATAAGATAACCAATACTATTAAAATAATGAACTGTATATGTGACCCTGGACCACAAAACCAGTCATAAGGGTCAGTTTTTTGAAATTGAGATTTATACATCACCTGAAAGATGAATAAATATGTTAGGATAGGACAATATTTGGCTTAAATGTTTGAAAATCTGGCATATGACAGTGCCAAAAAATCTAAATATTGAGAAAATCGCTTGTAAAGTTGTCCAAATTAAGTTCTTAGCAATGCATATTTCTAATCAAAAATTAAGTTTTGACATTTACAGTTTTCGCTAT
Organism: Garra rufa; assembly: GCF_049309525.1. Classification (NCBI taxonomy): domain Eukaryota; kingdom Metazoa; phylum Chordata; class Actinopteri; order Cypriniformes; family Cyprinidae; genus Garra; species Garra rufa. Next base: position 33,537,166 of record NC_133363.1, read on the forward strand.
TGCAACAAATATCCTTAAGACTGGTTTTGTGGTCCAGGGTCACAAATGTGGTTTATAATATTGTTTTTTGTAATTATTGTTTAAAGGTACAAATATTTAGTTTTAGTTTTAGGTGTATTTATTACTTTACAAATAACATATTATGAACCTAATAGTCAAACTTGTGAAACATAACCACATAAACTATGCAGAAATGTTATCTATTTCATTAAACGGATATTACTTATACAATATTACATGAGCTGATTTACACATTGTGTATTTTAGGTGACCTGCACTCCTGCACCAAAATCAGACACACCTTCAACTTCTGTGCAGGAAGTTCAAAGGTCACTGAAGCGAACAGCTCGAATGACCCCGTTATGGAGAATCATGGGTACTAAACCTCACGGCGCCTACTGCCAGAACAACTATGAGTGCTCGACAGGAATATGCAGGTCATTGCATGCATTTTCTATCCTGCTGACAGTATTTCAAACATATTTTTAAAAAAGGTCCTGATTCTTCATTTTACATTTGCTCCACAGGAAAGGCCACTGTTCCTACAGCCAATCAATTAATTCCTAAACCAAAGACTCCGTCCTTCTCCGATCTGAGGTTTCTACACCATGCATGAAGAAAACTTGATTCAATGAGCAACAGGAGGCAACTGAATGTACAATGCAGTTAATCATCAGTTAGACATACAGTATAGTAAGCCACAAATGAGGCAATAGGTAAAGTTCTGAAGATTGTGCTTATCATGAGGTACATAACATGTGGAGTCTTTTGAGACATAAACCTCATAATCTACCTGTGCAGTGGTATTGCTATATATAAGAAGCATTATTAGTGGAATTTGCATGACTGACATATTTCAGGTGGTGCTGGGAAGGTGATAGAGTATGTGTTTTGGGCCAGTTTCCCTGAACCAGATTAAGTCCTGGATGTCCATAGTGCAGAGTATAGCCTTTGGCACAAACAGCTCATCTCAGGACTAAGCTTAGTCCAAACATGGAAACTGGTCTGTAGTATTAGATCATGTTACTTGCAAGTTATCTATGCAAGTGTAGGCAAACGTGTCTACTAGTGCCTTAGCTCAACTCAAATGTCGTTGAACCAAAGCTAGCCTGGAGAGAAAGGGATAGAGAAAGTGCAAAGGTTGCCATTATTGATCGTGCCTAGATATTATTAACAATTTGCCTCCGTCCTCTGCCTTTATCTGTATGCTCATGTTTGTTTTTTTTGTTTGTTTGTTTTTTTTATTTAAGACTCATTTATCTATCACTATTTATGTTGTTATATACAAGTGTCTCCACCTCATCTCACAAATCAGGATTTCCAAGCATTGTTTCAATATTGGATTACTTATTTATTTGTTTGTATGACTCACCAGTTCATTTACTGCTCATTTTTTATATATCTGACTATATATCACTACGATTTATACGTTATATTTACTGTACTGTTACTCTATATGTGCATGTCTCATAAGAGTGAACTTTGGGATTCTGAAATAAAAACATGTTCTGAGAAAATTTGGCCAGCTGCTGTTCCAGGAAAAACTTAATTCTAGTGCATTTAAAAATGTTAACATTTATGAATTTTGCCTGAATAGCTGGATGTCAGTCACTGCTTACCGATTTGTCATGCAAGCCTCTGTGGTGTGATCAGGGTTTTTGAGCTGAGACCAGAGACCACGCAGCACACAGCAGCCATTTGGCTGATATGGCAGAAATCAAAGAGGTTAGCCAAGCATGTGCAGTGCAGATTGGGGAATAATGTTCAGAGACATATAAATCAACGATTCTGAAATGTTAATAAACAGAACAAAAGTAAAAAATTGACTTTTCAAATGGCTAGAACTGACATTGCTAGACAGATAGATCAAGCGATATGAAGATCATGACATGGTGAGGTATTGAGGATTTTGAGCAACAGCTCAGCACTCAGCTTCGGTCTGCTGTTCACGCACATTCTGACTGACAAAGAACTTTGGAATTCACAGAACTGTAGTTAAGTACTTGCGATCTGTGTCATTTCTCCTGATCGTTTTAAGTTCTAAACACTAGTAGATGATCCACACCACTCAAACATGACACTATCTGTACAAAAATTGATTGTAATTTTAAGTCAAAAGTTTAAAGTCACCTTGCAGAATCTGCAAAAGGTTAATTATTTTACCAAAATAAGAGGGATCATACATAAAGCATGTTATTTTTTATTTAGTACTGACCTGAATAAGATGTTTCACATAATAGACATTTCCATATAGTCCACAAGAGAAAATAATAGTTGGATTTATAATCCTGACCTCGTTCTAAAGTTTACACACTGGGTTGTATACCTGAATGATCCACTGATTAGAGGATGTTTTTTTGTTTAGTGATAGTTGTTCATGAATCCCTTTTTTGTCCTGAACAGTTAAACTGCCTGCTGTTTTTCAGAAAAAAATCCTTTAGGTCCGACAAATTCTGTGGTTTTTCAGCATTCTTGTGTATTTGAACCCTTTCCTACAATGACTTTACGATTTTGAGATCCATTTAAGGACAACTGAGGGACTAATATGCAACTATTACAGAAGGTTTGAATGCTCATTGATGCTTCAGAAGGAAACACAATGGATTATGAGCTGGGGGTTGAAAACCTTTTGAATTTCAGTGTAGATTTGAAGATCAGGGTAAATTGCACTTATTTTGTCTTCTGGAAAACATGCAAGTATCTTCTGTAGCTTCTTTTTTTTAAAAATTAGAATATGCAAGATGTACATAAATTGGGATCACAAACAAATAAACAAACAAACAAAAAAAACAGACAGGCAAAACAAAACCAATACAGTCAGGAACTGACAGATGCGTGCGTGTGTGCATGTGTGCATGTAAAGGTAACTGGGTGGACATGTCACAGTACATACATTGGAAAACAAGAGATAGAGGGAAAGGAAAGGAAGATATATATATATGCAAATAAACATATATACATAAACATGTATAAGTCAATATATGAAAACAAATAACATAGATATAAATAAAACATAGATATAAAGAAATCAGTCAGTGGTAAGGAGTTTGGGGAACCACAACTACTACTACAATCTCTACTACTACAATAACTGCTACTGCAACAACCACAACTACTACTACAATCTCTATTACTACGATAACTGCTACTACTACTACATCAGCAACTTGATTAATGACAATGGTATAAATACTTGGTAGTGATGATAATAAGATAACAGGAGGACAAATCAGAACAGTAATGATAGCAAAAGTATAAGTAATAATATTAATGATAGTAATAAAGAGGTGAGGGGGGGGGGGTTGGGAAATCAGGAAGAGGACCAATAATAATAATAATAATAATTAGAAGAAAAGGAAAGAGCAGAAAAAAGAGGAAATAGAAAAAAGGAACAAACAGTAGAAAAAATAAGTAGAAGAGGAGGAAGGGAAGAGGAGAAAAAACAATAGAGAAATAGGGCGCAAAGGAAAATAATAATAATAATAATAATAATAAAAGTAAAAACCAAAAACAATATTACAATAATAATAATAATAATAATAGTAGTAGTAGTAGTAATAAGATTGAAAGAGGTAAACAGTGATAATTATAATATACTCATATTGATAATAATAATAAAACAACAACATTAATAATTATATGAGGAGGTGGAAGTTATATGATCAGCCTTGAAGTGCACAGTGTGTGTCAGTTGCTTTGTGATGCATTAAAAAGGTATGACGTTCAGCATGGATCAATCCAGTGCAATGCCCAGGCTGCCATGCCCACCTCGCCCTTACCCTGTGAATGAAGTTTATTTTTTTATTTTTATATATATATATGTGTTTCCGCCTCCCTCCTAATTCCCTCTTTCAATCTGTCCTTTCTTCCCTCTTTTCCTCCCCTCTCTTCCCCCCTTTTGATCGAATCTGTTTTTTATTTAAATTTTTTTTTTTTTTTTTTTTAATATTCCAAATTGGGGTGTATTTACATGGTATGAGTGGGGAATTTGTGATCTGATGGAACTTCCACCAGGCTGTCAGAGTTGCTTCTATTGTTGGTGTTTTAAAACAGTGATGTTTTTTGATTGTTTGACTGTGAAAAGGTAATTCTGAAATGTTAATGTCTTTGCAGATTGATTGTTCAATATCTTGCCATGTGTATTCTGATGAGTTAGGTTGAATCCATTTGTATATGTTTTGGAGTTGATTTGCCAGAAAATAATTGTAAAAATGTGGTGCTTCTAATCCACCTTGTGATTTTGGTTTCTGTAGGGTTGTTCATTTAATTCTTGGGGTCTTGTTTTTCCAGTAGAATTTTGTGATAATTGAATCTAGAGATTTGAACCAGATACGAGTGGGCTGTGTTGGAATCATTGAAAATAAGTAGTTTATTTTTGGGAGTATAGACATTTTTGTTACTGATATTCTGCCCATGATTGATAATGGTAATTTCATCCAACGTTGAAGATCGTCATCTATTTTTTTAAGTAATGGGGTATAGTTGAGTGCAAACAACTCTGACAGCTTGGCGGAAACATTGATACCCAAATATGTGATGTAATTGGTGCACAAAGGGATTTGGGATGTTTGGGATGTCACATCCACGCTGGTGGAATTTAATGGAAGTATAGCCGATTTATTCCAATTAATTGAGTATTCAGAGATGTTTGAAAAGGTATCCATGAGTTTTATTGTTTCTTGTGATGATTTGGGGGTTTTGTAAGTATAATAATATATCATCAGCGTAAAGACTTATTATATGGTGTATGTTTAATGTTTGAATTCCTTTGATGTACTTGTTTTGACGGATAGCTGCTGCAAGTGGTTCGATGAATATGGTGAATAGAGATGGAGAGAGTGGGCATCCTTGTCTAGTTCCCCGGTGTAGAGTGAAGCTGCGTGATGTTAGTCCGTTAGTAATGACAGTGGCTGAGAGTGATGTGTAGAGAATTTTAATCCAGTTAATAAATGACTCCCCAAAACCAAACCTCTCTAATGTGGAAAACAGGAATTTCCAGTTTACTTTATCAAATGCTTTTTCCGCATCAAGAGTAGCTATGACAGATTTGTTTTTGTTTATTGATGAGTGGTGAATTAGGTTTATGAGTCTGCGTGTATTGTTTGATGCTTGTCTACCTTTAATGAAACCGGTTTGGTCGGGATGGATTATAGTTTACACCCCTGGCTCTTAATGCATTGTTTTTCCTTCTGAAACATCAGTGAGCATTTGAACCTTGTGTAATAGTTGCATATGGGTCCCTCAGTTGTCCTCAGTGTGAAAAGATGGTTCTCAAAATCATACAGTCATTGTTGGAAAGGGTTCAAACACACAAAAATGCTGAAAAACCAAAGAATTTGTGGAACTTGAAGGATTTTTCTGAAGAACAACAGGCAGTTCAACTGTTCAGGACAAACAAGGGATTCATGAACAACTATCACTAAACAAAAAAACATCCTCTAATCAGTGGATCATTCAGGTATACAACCCAGTGTGTAAACTTTAGAAACTAGGGACTCGTGAACAACTATCACTAAAAAAAAAAAAGTTCTGTAGATAGATTATATTTTAATGTATTTTTACTTTTTACCACAAACCACATTACTTTGGCAACCACAGCTGCAAGGATTTTTAAAATAAAAAATGAAGGCAAACGTCCCAACATAATTATTACTTTCCAGTAATAAGGTATATCTTAAATAAGAATATATTAGGTATACACATCAGCATAACAAGTCAAGATTAGCTGGGACAGTGCAATGATAAGCCAAAAATGTCTAAATGTCCAAAATTATTTGGATACAAATCACTGTTCAGAAGTAGGTGAAGATGAGAGGAAGGAGGGGTGAAATTCTCAGATGAAGGGAGCAGACAAAACAAAAACAGACAATTATACCTGAAACTCAGAGGATTAAAGATGAGATTTAAACAAACAAAGGATTGAACGAATAAACTATTCCTTCAGTAAATTTATTGATTGGAAATCTCTCTCAGAGACATGTTAGGATGTGACTATGCTGCCACTAAGTGGACATGTGCGAGACACATCTTTATGATATTACTGAGTATTGTTTTTTTTTTTTCAAAACAAGAACACTAACAAAACATTATACATAGGCCTACGGATGATTTACAATGTTTAATTACTGTTACAATCATAATAGCAAGTAAATAACCAATTACCACTAATAAATTTATTAAGTCAAATAAATTAAGACAAATAAACTGAGGGGGCGATTCGTTAAAATTTATTAACAAGGGAATTAACAAGGGATTTCACAAAAAAACATTTACTTTCCTTTTTTCTTGCATCAGATCAGTTGTAAATTTTATTGTTTTTTTTTAAACTCTCGTTCTTAAACAGTATAGGCTAATAAAATGAGCCAAATCTTTGTTTTTGTTTGTTTAAATATTATTAGATACTCACATGCAGAAGAAATATGGGTACAGGGATTCATATGTGCATCTGAACTCAGGTCATCCATGACGTCAGGAACGTGATGTCCTTTCTATTTTGACAAGATGTGTTAATCTTTGAGGTGAAAGTTTTTCCGACCTTGCTCCATCACCCCAAGTTATTCAGACTAGTTAATAAAACTAATTTCCCTTAAAAAGTGTGTCGCTATAACATTACATTATATAAGTTGAGCTCACTGGTGTTATTTTGAAAAGTCGGAAGGTCCTCCCAGCTGACTGTAACTGGCTGCAGTATAATCGCTAGTGTGCACGAGTAAGTTACTTTCCTTCCGGATTTTGCCTTTACGTGACCAGGTTTGTTTATATTCACTGAATGTACGCAAGCTTTATCGGAAAAAACAAGTTTTGTAAACAGTGGTGACAATGGGTCACAGTGTTTGGCGGTGCAGCGCTAGCGTTTCTAAACACCATGCAGCCGTTTGACAACTTGGTTTCAAGTTCGCCCAGCTCGCCTCCTCTTCTTAATGTCCGTGTTGGTGGTTTATTGCAGGAGGATGTTGGCTGTTTTTGAAGCATAAAGGTTTTTCGCAAACTTGCTAGAAGCTAAAATGAGGAGTCGCAGCAATTCTGGAGTTAAGCTTGACAACTACGCGCGGATAGTTAATCAGACTATTCTGCGTCACCAAGTGAGTGTCTGCATTTCCACTGACTCTTTCAACTGTTGATGCTTCACTATAGTTTGTGTTTTAACTAAACATGCCTTCATTCCTTATGTAGATGTTTTCGATCTGCAATAGTTCTTGGATCTTTATTCATGCAGAGAGAAGAGTATTGTAGTTCTCTGTTGTGTCAAAAACAAACACATTTTTATGTAGGCTATAAAAAATAAAGTCTGCATGTGCATGCTATAACAGGGGAGAAGTTTGACAAGGGCCTTTGCCAACAAAAGTGAAAAAAAGTTAATTAATAATTTTATCTGTGTTAGTGTATTTAATTATTAACTATTTGGTTCTAAGTAAGTATTTGACATAAGACACGTTGAGTGTTTTTGTTTTATGTGGATAAAATAATATACCTTCACAAAAAAAAAAAAAAAAAAAAAAAACTGTACTTGTACTGTAAATTCAAACGTAATTTCTGACACAGGTGTACACTACCAAGTCAAAAGATTTTTAATGCATTTTAAAGAAGTCTCTTCTGCTCACCAAGCCTGCATTTATTTGTTCCAAAATACAGCAAAAGCAGTAATATTGTGAAATAGTTTTACTGTTTAAAATAACTGCTTTCTATTTGAATATATTTTAAAATATAATTTATTCTTGTGATCAAAGCTACATTTTCAGCATCTTTACTTCAGTCTTCTGCGTCACATGATCCTTCAAAAATAATTCTAATACGCTGATTTGCTGTACAAGAAATTATTATTATTATCATCAATGTTTAAAACAGTTGAGTACATTTTTTTTCAGGATTCTTTGATGATTAGAAAGATACAAAGATCAGCATTTTTCTGAAATAAAAAGCCTTTGTGACATTATACACTATACCATTCAAAAGCTTGGAGTCAGTATAATTTTTTTTTGGGGGGGGGGATTATAGAAATTAATACTTTTATTTAGCAAGGATGTTTTAAATTGATCAAAAGTGATGATAAAGACATTTATAATGTTATTACAAAATATTTCAGATAAATGCTGTTCTTCTGAACTATATTTATCAAAGAAACCTGAAAAAAATTCTACATAGCTGTTTTTAACATAATAATGATAATAAGTGTTTTTTTTTGCAGCGAATCAGAATATTAAAAAAAATTCTGTGACTATTTTAGTAGACTAATTTTTTAGTAATTATGCTAAAATTTCGGTTTTGAAATCACAGGAATAAATTAAATTTTAAAATATATTAAAATAGAAACTGGTAATTTAAAAAGTATAAATATTTCAAAATTATACTGTTTTGCTGTATTTTGGATCACATAAATGCAGGCTTGGTGAGTGGAAGAGACATATTTAAAAAAAAAAAAAAAAGTTACAAATCTTACTGTTCAAAAGCTTTTTGCCTGGTAGTGTATATACATACTAATTGAACATTTGAGTTAAAATAGATTTTTCTAAGTCTCTTATGCTCACCAATGAAGCATTTATTTGATTAAAAACTTATTGAAATTATTACTATTTAAAAGTGCTCTTTTGTATTTTTATATATTTTAAAATACAATTTAATTCTGTGATGGCAAAGCTTAATTTTCAGCAGCCATTACTCCAGTCTTCAGTGTCACATGATCCTTCAGAAATCATTCCAATGTTATTCTCTAAAATGAATCTTTAATTTATTTCTTGCTGATCTCAAACTTTTGAATTGTAGATTACATAATCTAAATAGTAGTACTTGCATATTGATCATTATACATATAGCGTAGTACCTGAATCACTAAACAATTTTAACTTGTAGGACCCAGTGACAGGTCTGTTACCAGCAAGCAAAGAGCAGCCTGATGCCTGGGTGAGGGACAACGTTTATAGCATCCTGTCTGTCTGGGCTCTCAGTTTGGCCTACAGGAAAAACGCAGACCGTGATGAAGACAAGGCTAAAGCCTATGAGCTTGAGCAGGTACAAACTGGGATAGGATTTTTTGTCTTTATCATGCAGTGTGTTGGTATTGATTCTGATCTTACTTGAATGAATGTTCACATGATGAACTGATTGAGCACTCTTATTAATCCAGTACAGCTTTTAAGATAATTATTCATTAAAAAACATTGGTTCATGAGAAACATAAAAACTGGTTTTAAGTCAATTATTTTTATTGTTTGCTGTAGTGTGTCAGTAAGAAATGTCAGTTTACATTTTCAAACATTTATTTTGCCATTAATTGTAATAATACAATGAGAAACAGAATAAACTAAGACAGGCAAAGTCCAGAAGAACTCAGTGTTGTTTTTGACAACCATCTTAGATTTAGTCTTAGTCTTAGTCTTTTGGACTAAAATGCTTCTTAGTTTTAGTCAAATTTTAGTCACTTCTATATGTGATAGTTTTAGTCCAATTTTAGTCGACTAAAAGTAAAAAAGGTTTTAGTCTAGTTTTAGTCAAAAAAGGGGAAAAAGTAGTCTTTTAACAAATTAATGTAAGTCAGTAAGTATTTTGCTGTTGAGTAGTGTCACTTATAAGTTCTGAAAATAGCAGATCTATAGTTCAACACAATGTGAGCTTCCGGATCGACTATTTTCACCAATAATTACAATAATGAAGGAATGTTTTAGAACATAAAAGACAAACAAGGATGGAATGCTAAAACGGCTTGCCATACTAGTATAGCAAAGAGTATTTAATGCTAAAACGGCTTGCCATAGCGTCAGATACTTTTTAAGTTTTAATTGGCACGCACAATAAGCAGAAATGTCATGCATTTTAAACGTCTGACGGACCACCCACTAACATTTTCGTCTATTCTCGTCTCGTCAACGAAAACTCACACACGTCTCGTCATGTTTTAGTCATCAACGAGCTATTTTTATCTCGTCATCGTCTCGTTATCGTCATGAAAAAAAGTGGCGTCAACGAAATGATTTTGTCATCGTCATCATTGACGAAAACAACACTGGAAGAACTGTGGCAACATCTCCAAGATGCTTCAAGAAACCTACCTCCAAAGCTACAGTAGTGTTAAAAGTTTTAGACACTTTTGTAAAAATGCTGTAAAATGAGATTGCTGTCAAAAATAATCTCATAAATAGATTTTTCGTAATCAATTAATTTCTATTAACTCAATTAAATCAACATTTAGTGTTTGAAGCAGCTTTTGCCTTAGGTGCGCATAGTTTTTCAGGTAGCTTTGCAGGTAGGTCTCTTGAAGCATCTTGGAGATGTTGTCTCAGTTCTTCTGCATTTAGTCTGTCTCAGTTTGTTCTGTTTCTTCATGTCATTCCAGACAGACCCATTGATGATGAGATCAGATCTCTGTGTGGAGCACTGGCTGTTGTCAGACTCCTTTTGCAAACAAAAATCTCACTGGATTATTACAATTAATGGCAAAATGAATGTTTGGAAATGGAAACTGATATTTAATACTGTCACACTGCAGCAAAAATTAGAAATAACTCGATATGGTCTGCAGAATGAATATTTGTGATTACATGAGCATATGTGGAGTGGAGTGTATTATCTTACTTCCGTGCATGGTTTTTTTTTTTTTTTTTGTTTTTGTTTTTTAAAGAAAGGTCAGTTGTCTTTTCATGACTGTGTGTGTATGTATCGGTATGTCTAGGCTCTCTCTTTACAGTGGCTCAGAAGTATCATGTTACTCTTGCCTGTGCTATTAAATGAAGAGCCGAAAGGTCACAGTTGAGTCTGTGTTCCAAGTGTTGTTTTTGGAGGCAGTCAGTGTGTCTTGATCTCTTTTTTCTTTTTTCAGAGTGTGGTGAAGTTAATGAGGGGACTCCTTCAGTGCATCATGCGACAGGTACTGCCTGCCATTAACCCTCAGCCACCACACTACATGCTCAACAAATAAAAAAGATAATGCTAGTAAGATATACAACAGCCAGACCTGTCTGTACATTCCAAAACATGCATTTATAGCACCTTCCCTTTCTATTTATGTTACCATTCTATTTATCGGCCTGTAAATTAGGCTGTGAGGTATGAACACACATGCATACGCTACCAAGTTTGGGGTCAGTATTTTTATTTTTTTTACTTTTTAAATAATTAATTAATTAAATTAATAAAAACCTTACAAACACCAAACTATTGAACTGTAGTGTACATGAAGCACCCACAAGACATATTAACCATTTGTCTATTATACATTGTCTGAAGTGCTCTTTTGTGCTCTGAAGTGATCTGAAGTGGTCTCTCTTGTCCTCTTACATTATATCACTGCAGCTGGACAAAGTGGAGAAGTTCAAATACAGTAAGAGCACTTTGGACAGCCTCCACGCCAAGTACAACACTAAGACCTGTGCCTCTGTGGTGGGTGACAGGGAATGGGGGCATCTCCAGCTCGACGCTACCTCGCTCTATGTGCTCTTCCTGGCTCAGATGACTGCCTCAGGTACTCCAGGTCTCACTTCAGAGCTGGCATAACATGACTTAAGACACCGAAGCACTCACATCTTTCTCTAAAAGTGTGCAAGTTTTATTTCTTTTCCTCTGAAATAGTAAAATGAATTTTTATTGTCCGCATTATATAGTCTTTAGTAGGCTTTCACAAGTAATCGAATAAAAATTGAAGATTACGGTCATGGTTTGTCAGTAGGTTGTGAGCTTCAATTGTGAAATGTTAAAAAATTCATTATGTCTTATTGGTTGAACATTGTAGTTAGTTACAGATGAGACTAAATGATCATGACACAGTTATTCCACACAAAATAAAAAGTTTAATATTAAAGGGTTAGTTCACCTAAAAATGAAAACTGTGTTATTAATTACTCACCCTTATCTCATTCCAAACCTATAAACATTTGTTCATCTTTGGAATTTCAATAAAGATACTTTTAATATTCTCTTGTCATTTCCAAGCTTCAAAAAATTCATAAAGATATAAAAGTAATCCATATGGATCAAACAGCCTCAAGAGACACGATTGCTTTATATGATAAATAGATTTAATTTACATCATTCTAATATGCTGATTTGCTGGTCAATAAACAGTTTTTATTATTAATATTAATAATATTTAAAACAATTGAGTACATTTTCTTTTCAGGGTTTTTTGATGAATAGAAAGATCTAAAGATCAGCATTTATCTGAAATAAAAAGCTTTCGTAACATACAGTCAGTAATCCATAAAAAGTAACTGTAGTCTTGATTATGAGCATTATAAAATATAGTATACTACAAGTACTCGATTTTTGGAATTGATTATGTAATCCAGATTGCATGTAATCAGTTACTACTAAAATCTACAGATTACTTTTACAACATTTCTATGAACTTTTTGAAATTTTGATGTAATGGATGTTTTTAATGTAGGGACAGAAATCTCAGATGATGAACGACATGACAGACTTTAATTCTATTAATCAAAATGAAAGGAAAATAACCAACAGTTATGTTTTTTGCTGTTATTGTACAACCCTAAACTATGTCTAACAAATCATAGAAAAACAGCAATGTGAGGGGAGAAATACTGGAATCTAATTGGATACTGTTTTTTTACTGAGCCTAGCATTATTAGATTATCTCCCACATATCCTATGCTATGTCTTGTGTTCTTTTAGGGCTGCACATTGTGTACACTCAGGATGAGGTGGATGTGGTCCAAAATCTGCTGTTTTACATTGAATCTGCATACAAAGTGGCTGTAAGTTATCAGTATCGATCACAAAGGCCTTATATGTTTGTATATGCTTGAGTCGTTTTAGTCTGTAATTGTTTAAGAGCCACTGTGTGTCTCTAACTATCTTTTTCTCCTATGATTGTTCAGGATTATGGAATGTGGGAGAGAGGAGACAAAACCAACCAGGGGATCCCTGAACTCAATGCCAGCTCAATTGGAATGGCTAAAGTGAGTCTGAAACAAAATAGACAAAAGAAGCGTCCTTCTTTTTGTCACTATCTTTTTGACACAACTCACACACTTCTGTGTAATGTTGTCAGTCCTCTTCTGAGCAGCTGAGAATTCTCAGACTGACATGACGGGAGGGGCTGTTCACACCGTGCACTCGTGAACACCACATATTAACGTGACTCAATGTAACCTCAACATGGCCTCTCTGGTATTAATGTTCCTTCCCAGCTTTCCCTGCCAGCTTGTCATTTCTGTTTGTTCCTATTATATGCTCAGAGCAGAAAGGTTCTGGTTGTTCTTTCTCTGTCCAAGAAGACAGAGTACTCTTCTAAGGGAACTATCCCTTAACCTTGATTTAATACAATGTACTGGTTTGAATTCAATTGTGGAAGCCTCAATGATATTAACACTAAACGCAAGAGTAAAGGTCATCTCTGGCAGAGCAGGCTATGCCTAATTTGTTGTCTGTGGCCTTGGATTTGAGTGCACGCTGAATGAATGTTGGCTTTGTTGTGACCATTGAATTGAGATTCTTGCTAGGACAAAATACTGTAACAGCCTCTGAATGGACCTTTTGTAATTGCAGGCAGCACTTGAAGCCCTAGATGACTTGAATCTGTTTGGGGCCAAAGGGGGGCCTGACTCTGTTGTTCATGTCTTACCTGATGATATCCAGCACTGTCAGGTGAGGCTATAGAGATTGTAGTGCTCTGAATTATCCTATGCTTCAGCAGACATGATAACAAAAGATTTATTATCGTCTTACCACCATATATTCCTCTCTAGTCCATTCTGAGCTCCATGTTGCCCAGAGCTTCAACATCTAAAGAGGTGGATGCTGGCCTCCTGTCCATCATTTCATATCCAGCCTTTGCTGTGGAAGACATGGAGTTAGTCAATATCACTAAGGAGGAAATCATCTCCAAGCTCCAGGTCAGAACTTGATCTCAGACATGAGTGTCTCTCACTGTAGTATATTTGTAATTTGCATCTTTTTTGTCTGTAGGGAAGATATGGCTGTTGTCGTTTCCTTAGAGATGGCCACAAAACTCCTAAAGAGGTCAGTATGTCACACAGTGTATAATACTCACAAATTGGGCCATACATTAATTGTATTGGATAATGTTCCTAATGTAGAATAAGTAGAAAAAAAATACAGTTTTATATCCAAAAATAAAGGGATAGTTCATCTAAAAATGAAATTTACCCCATGATGTATTTACCTTCAAGCCATTCTAGGTGTACAGGTACATCTCAATAAATTGGAATGTTGTGGAAAAGTTCATTTATTTCAGTAATTCAACTCGAAATGTGAAACTTGTGTATTAAATAAATTCAATGCACACAGACTGAAGTAGTTTAAGTCTTTGGTTCTTTTAATTGTTGATTTGCCTCACGTTTAACAAAAACCCACCAATTCACTATCTCAACAAATTTAGATATGGTGACATGCCAGTCAACTCAAAAGACCTGCAAATGTTTCCTGAGCCTTCAAAATGGTCTCTCAGTTTGGTTCACTAGGCTACACAATCATAGGGGGACTGCTGATCTGACAGTTGTCCAGAAGACAATCATTGACACCCTTCACAAGGAAGGTGAGCCACAAACATTCATTGCCAAAGAAGCTGGCTGGTCACAAAGTGCTGTATCCAAGCATGTTAACAGAAAGTTGAGTGAAAGAAAAAGATGCACAACCAACCGAGAGAACCGCAGCCTTGAGAGGCTTGTCAAGCAAAATCGATTCAAGAATTTGGGTAAACTTCACAAGGAATAGACTGAGGCTTGGGTCAAGGCATCAAGAGCCACCACACACAGACGTGTCAAGGAATTTGGCTACAGTTGTCGTTTCCTCTTGTTAAGCCACTCCTGAGCCACAGACAATGTCAGAGGCGTCTTACCTGGGCTAAGGAGAAGAAGAAATGGACTGTTGCCCAGTGGTCCAAAGTCTTATTTTCAGACGAGAGCAAATTTTGTATTTAATTTGGAAACCAAGGTCCTAGAGTCTGGAGGAAGGGTGGAGAAGCTCATAGCTCAAGTTTCCATAGTCTGTGAGAATTTGGGGTGCAATGTCATCTGCTGTTGTTGGTCCACTGTGTTTTTTGAAAACCAAAGTCACTGCACCCATTTACCAAGAAATGTTAGAGCACTTCATGCTTCCTTCAGCTGAAAGATGCTGATTTTTTTTTTCCCAGCAGGATTTGGCACCTGCCCACACTGTCAAAAGCACCAAAAGTTAGTTAAATGACCATGGTGTTGGTGTGCTTGACTGGCCAGCAAACTCACCAGACCTGAACCCCATAGAGAATCTATGTAGTATTGTCAAGAGAAAAAATGCAGATGAGCTAAAGGCCACTGTCAAAGAAACCTGGGCTTCCATACCACCTCAGCAGTGCCACAGACTGATCACCCCCATGCCACGCCGAATTGAGGCAGTAATTAAAGCAAAAGGAGCCCCTACCAAGTATTGAGTACATATACAGTAAATGAACATTGCCTTGCCTTGCCTTTTTTATTGGTCTTATGAAGTATTCTAATTTGTTGAGATAGTGAATTGGTGTTATTTTTTAAATGTGAGCCAAATCATCAAAATTAAAAGAGCCACAGACTTGAACTACTTCAGTCTGTGTGCACTGAATTTATTTAATACACAAGTTTCACAATTTGAGTAGAATTACTGAAATAAATCAACTTTTCCTGACATTCCAATTTATTGCGATGCACCTGTATATGGCTTTCTTCTTTCAGACAAATACAATCAGAGTTATTAAAAAGGTCCTGGCTCTTCCAGGCATTATAATGGCAGTAAATTGGAAGAGCCAGGACATTTTTTAAAATAAGGGTCAATATCACCATAGAGTGCCTTTTAACCCTTAACTTTGGATGGGTTGAGGGTGAGTAAATCATGGTGTAATTTTCATTTTTGGGTGAAGTATACTTTAAGATTTATTTTCAGAAATATGTGGATGTGTACTTTAGATGTTAAATGTCTGTAACTATGTCTTTAATAAACTAAATTATTCATACTTTTTAAAATAATGTATTTCCAATAGGACCCCAACAGGCTGTACTATGAATCTGCTGAGCTGAAGCTTTTTGAAAATATTGAATGTGAATGGCCACTTTTCTGGACCTACCTGATCTTGGATGGCATCTTCATCAACAGTCCAGAGCAGGTAAAATCATTCAGATTTTTTTCTTCTGGCAGTAAAGCTTGAGAGAGACTTTCTAGAGGTTAAAAACAAGGTTGTGCTGCAGATGCAGACAGGCTGTATTTCCACATTTCTGTCCTCTCAGGTTCAGGAGTATCGAGAAGCTCTGGAAGGTATCTTGATCAAACAGAAAGATGGAATACGGCTGCTTCCTGAACTCTATAGTGTTCCTCCAGATAAAGTGAGAGATTCCTAAACAACCAATTAACCTGATTATAATTTGAATAGCAATAAAACGTCACTAGATTATTGTGAATTCAACATATTTTAAATTATTTCAGGTGGATGAAGAGTATGTCAGTCCGCACACAGTGGAGAGGATCCCAATGGGAAAGTGCCCTTTGAAGTGGGGACAGTCCCTTTATGTCCTAGGCAATCTTTTGGCAGAGGTGAGAAGTTATAGGACATTTCTGTGGTATACTTCTTCTTTGAAAGCTTTCTACCAAATTATGTTTGGGAAAGTGTGATGATCACCTCAAATTTCTCCTTTCCTTTCCATTTAAGGGTTTTTTGGCTCCTGGAGAGATAGACCCCTTAAACCGGAGGTTTTCTACCATCCCTAAACCAGATGTTGTTGTTCAAGGTATGTTTTAACATTAAAAAAACGCTTGCACTTTATGGCACATGTGATGGATTGCATTGTTGAAACTTATGCTGATGTTTGTATTTTGTTCTGACAAGTGTCCGTCCTTGCTGAGAATGAGGATATTAAGGCCCTCCTGCAGAAGAATGGGATTGATGTGGAGACAGTGGCAGACATCCACCCCATCAGAGTGCAACCATCTCGAGTTCTCAGCCATATTTATGCTAGACTAGGTAGGAAGTGGACCACCTAAAGGGATAGTTCACCCAAAAATGAAAATTATGTCATTAATTACTCACCCTCATGTCATTCCAAACCCTTAAGACCTTTGTTTGTCTTCAGAGCACAAATTAAGATATTTTTTATGAAATCCGAGAGCTTTCTGACCCTCCGTAGACAGCAAGGGTCCTACCACGTTTAACGTAATATGTGTTTAGTGGACAAACGAAGGTCTAACAGGATGGGAACAACATGAGGGTGAATAATTTTCATTTTTGGGTGAACTATCCGTTTAAGGTCTGTCTTGGTGCTAGTATGAACAAATACAAAACATTAGGGGTCAACCTATTATTTCTGCCAATATTAAGTATTTTTATGGTTAGCAGTATTGATCATTTTTAAAACCAAATTGCTGATCAAATAATTTAAAAGCATGTAAAGAAAGTTTTTGTCAGAGCCCTCGTTATTCTTAATTTTGACATTGATTTTAATGTGTACACCAGACATATATATCGGTTAAAAAAGATTGGTTATTGGTGTGCTTGATCTGTAATAATCGGTATCGGCATCCGCCCTGAAAAACACACATTGTTTGACCCCTACAAAACATGCTATTACTTTTTAAATTCAATGCTTGATTAGGGTGCATGTGTGTGTTTATTTTTCTCTAAGGGCGTAATGAGAGACTGGGGCTGACTGGCAGACCTTACCGTAGAATTGGCGTGTTGGGAACCTCCAAGCTGTACATCGTCCGCAACACCATCTTTAGCTTCACACCTCAGGTTCTTCATAATGTGCTAAAATAGGCATCTTTGAGCCTAATGCTGACTTAGACAGCCAAATTTGTGAGGCAGAAAGCCACAGAAAGGTGGCCACAGCTTTTAAAATAACGCATCATCAATTGGGCATTTTGGCGGCACTGAATGTAAACAATCCCACTAAACCGAACAAAACTTGCATATTTTGCTGATTATTGCTGCTGAAAATGGTCAATTGTTGTCTTGTTTTGGGCTGTACTAATCGGTCAGACTGGGGAAAACATTTGGAGAACTATAAACTGCCAAAAGTTATAACAAATCAAGGAGATGAGTGCAAAAAAAAAATGTTTGTGGTTGGCCAAACTGAACCAGGATTTCCAGGGCAAGAATCTTGGCAACATTCTTATTTGTTCTTATCATTTCCAGTCAGGTAGGTGAAATATTAGACACATATCTTAATTAATACTGTTCGTATGTAACTTTACCACCTATTAATTTTAGTTTGTCAAAATATTGGGCCCCTACCTGCTTACTAAGCCCTTCTCTATATGATTTAGCAGCTTGAACATTCCAAGATTTTTCAGTGGTTTAGACAGCATTAATGACCAGAGCAAGGTATTTAGTAGTATATTAATTGCAGTTCATGCCATTGTTCACATCCGAGTATTGCCAATATTGCTGCACATCTGGGTAACTGACCAAATCATGATGCATTTGATTAGTTTTTTCATATTTTCTCTGTCTTATCCCATTATTTGTCTTCATTTCTCTGGGTTTCCCTGTAGTTCATAGATCATCAGCAGTTCTATCTGGCTTTGGACAACAAGATGATTGTGGAAATGTTGCGCACTGACCTGTCTTACCTGTCCTCTCGCTGGAGGATGACCGGCCGTCCTACTGTCACCTTTCCCGTTTCCCAGACCATGCTTAGTGAGTAAAAATCTGCACCTCTGATAATGTGGATTCATCTCAACAAATTCTAAATGTGAGGTGTGTAGTTTTACCTTAATTTTTTCTGTTCTGTGTTACTTGTTAGACAATGAACACACAGACTTGGACCCTGCTGTGCTGGCTACCCTTAAGAAATTACAGGATGGCTACTTTGGAGGGGCAAGGTTAGAATGAGGCTTTAAATACAATGTCATCAACAATATATATTCAAGAGCAGTGTCAGCTTACTTGCCTACTACTTTCAATTTTGCTAGGATCCAGACTGGCAAGTTATCTGAATTCCTGACCACATCTTGTTGTGCTCATCTGAGCTTCCTCGATAGTGGTAAGACACGCTCCAATAGGGGCTGGGATGAAGATGATGATGTTGAGGACGACTACTTTAGAGGTGCTGTGCATGACCTGAGCTTCAGTGATGGTAAGGGAAATAATATCTTGATAAAGAGATTTTATTTTAAAATGATCAAATACAGATGTTAGTAAAGCTAGAGATGAAATCCTTGATGTAGGGTTTTGATTTGAATAGTTGAAATTGATAAGCTTTTTGTTTTTTTATGTTTTCTATTGCATTTGATAATTTGGAATCATTTGCATTTTCCTTTTCTCTCATTTTATATTGTTCATTGTACAAGTTCCCACACTTTATTTATTTTAATCTTTTGAGTCCAATCTTTAGGGAGAGCTTGTGCAATGTGTTTTAAGTGAACTAAATGACTTAAACAGTTTGTATAATGAATTTTCTGGAGAAAACATTTACACATCTCTGACCTTTGACCCTTTTGGTTTACTTTGGCATTTCAGCCTTTTTCTCTGCCATCATTGCAAGTTGTGATGATTTTTATGTTGATCATTTGTAAGCACTTGTGTGAAAACCAGCATTATGTTGCACAAGATTTATGCATTTGTTTTGCATTTTATTTAAGGTTCTGTGGTATTTCTGGTGAGGACTGAAATGGATGGATTGATTAGAAATAAACAATCTGGGTTATCAAGCCTGAAATATTCTCCAAGGAATGCATTTACACTTGCACTGTAGTCTGCTCTGTAATGTCACAAAAGCACTTTAGTTTGGTGCTTTTCTCTTTTAGTTGAATGTCTTGCAACTCATTGTCAGCTCCAACCCAGTAAGCTCTCTTTTTCTCATTGCTCTTTCTTTCTAATCCTGACTTCTAACATTTCTTTTTCAGATACAGATGATCTAGCACAATACCTGGACCAGCTGTTGACTGCAGCGGTGCCTCAGCAGGGGCTCAAAGTCGAGGCACAGGCAAAAGGTCTTAGTCGCTTCAAGGCTGCAGCCACTAAGACACGTGAGATGGTGTCTCTCATGAACAAAGCCAAGGAGCTCCAAATCCACAGTGAGCTGAACCAATATTAACCACTACTAATTTTACTTGTTGAAAGGTCATTTTTAGGGATGCAACAACTAGTCTTAAAACCCTCACCCTCATGTCATTCCAAACCTGCAAGACCTTTGTTCATTTTTCAAACACAAATTAAAAGATTATTATTTTTTTTTTTTGATGAAATTCGAGAGCTCTCTGACCCTCCATAGACAGCAAGTGTCCTACCACTTTCAAGGTCTAAAAAGGTACTATGAAGCTACAGGAAAACTATTTATTGCACAAAAATTACAATAACACATTTATTCAACAATTCTTCTCCTCCGCGTCACGCTAGCGCCATTTTGGAGAGTACCACGATGAGGCATTTTTTTGTTGTATATTTTCATTAATTTTTCCTGTCTTTTTCTTTACTTTTCTGTCTGATTTTCAGATGTGCACATGTATCTTCCCAATAAGCTCTTCCACTCCCCTCAGCCTGCACTTAATCTAAAAGATTTCCCGGGACAACGTACAAGTCATGTGTGTATATGCACACACATGAAGTATCTTTTTATAATCCAAAACTGAGACAACAGAAAACTCTTTAATATGTTTTATTAATCTCTGTAGAGTCCAGAGGTGCTTGTGTCCTCTGAATGTAACCTGCCTCGGGATACACATGGCGGCATTGACTATAGTGGTCTAGTCCAGGTGCTTAAAGATACTCAGAGCCTACATGACCAGGCCGACATCCTCTACATCCTTTTCAAAGACAAGTAAGCCAAATACCATGTTTGAATCTAAGTTATCAGTTGTCTATACTGTTTAATTGTATAATGAATCTATCGTGTTCCCACAGGGGAATGGACTGGGATACACAGCTGCATGGGAAAGGCACCACTGTCAAGAGTTTGCTGGTGGAACTCTATGACAAGGCAGGAGATTTGCGTTGCTGGGATCTCATTCGTATGATTTCAGGCATGCTTCGCAAGAAAGTGGAGGAACTAGACTGGGTAAAGATCTAAATGCAATTGCATTCCTCTCACACAAAAAAAAATATTACATATGCTCTTTTTGTGAGATCAGCACTCTAAATTCACAGGATGTGTTTATGTTGTATGTGCTTCATAAATCGTTCTGTATTTTGCCTGATGGTCATGTTTCTAGGCCTGCTCAGATTTGCTGGCTCATCAAAAGCACTTGACAGTCGGTTTACCGCCGGAGCCCAGAGAGAAGACCATTACTGCGTGAGTTTTCATAGTCATTCACAGTTCAGATGAAACCAAAATGCTGCACTATATTGTTAGCATGTGGGTGATCTGGATGTTTCTCTGCAGGCCTTTGCCTCCTGACCAACTGGCCTTACTTATTGATGAAGCCAGCGAGAACAACATCACTATTGCCATCCTCACACAGGTTACATGCAAACATACACTGATTCTACACTATTGTTTAAAAGTATTGGGTTAGTAAACTTTATTTTAGCATGAATAGTTCTATTTTATTTTCAAGGATGCATTATTATTGATCAAAAGTGGCAGTGAAAGTTTTATGTTCTTACGAAACATTTTTGTTTCATAGGAATGCATTATGGTTTTCACAAAAAAAATACGCAGCACAACCTTTTTAACATTGATAATAATAAGAAATGTTTCTTGACCAAATCAGTAGATTACAATGATTTCTGAAGAATGACGTAATGGCTGATGAAAATTCAGTTTTGCTATCACACTAATAGATTACTTCTTAAAATATCTAAAAATAGAACATTTTAAATTGTTATAATATTTCAAAATATTGCTGGTTTTACTGTATTTTTGATCATATAAATGAAGCCTGGATGACAGTATGAGACTTTTTAAAAACTTATGAACAGTAGCGTGTATAAATTATTTAATGAGCAAACAAAGAATTTGTAAACTTCATGAGAGTAATGTTTATACACTACCAGTCAAAAGTTTTTGAACAGTAAGATTTTTAATGTTTTAAAAAGTTTTTCTCATCACCAAGCCTGCGTTTATTTGATCCAGTACAGCAAAAACAGAAAAATATTTTTACTATTTAAAATAACTGTTTTCTATTTAAATGTATTTTATTCCTGTGATTTCAACTCTGCTTTTTCAAAGCATCATTACTCCAGTCACATGATCCTTTAAAAGTCATTCTAAGATTCTGATTTGCTGCTCAAAAATATCAAATATGTGACCCTGGACCACAAAACCAGTCTTAAGTCGCTGGGGTATATTTGTAGCAATAGCCAAAAATACATTGTATGGGTCAAAATTATTGTTTTTTCTTTTATGCCAAAAAATCATTAGGAAATTAAGTAAAGATCATGTTCCATTAAGATTTTTTGTAAAACTCCTACTATAAATATATCAAAATGTAATTTTTGATTAGTAATATGCATTGTTAAGAGCTTAATTTGGACAACTTTAAGGGTAATTTTCTCAGTATTTTGATTTTTTTTGCACCCTCAGATTCCAAATTTTCAAATAGATGTATCTCGGCCAAATATTGTCCTATCCTAACAAACTATACATCAATAGAAAGCTTATTTATTGAGCGTTCATATGATGTATACATCTCAGTTTTGTAAAATTTTACCTTATGACTGGTTTTGTGGTCCAGGGTCACACATTTGCTTTGATTACAGGAATAAATTACATTTTAAAACATATTCAAATAGAAAACTGTTATTTTAAATAGTAAATTATTTTTCAAAATTTTACTGTTTTTGCTGTACTTAGAATCAAATAAATGCAGGTTTGGTGAGCACAAGATACTTCTTTAAAGAACATTAAATTCAGTTCAATTTGTGTGGGATCATTTTTGTTTTCAATATATTTGTTTGTTTTTGTGCATGCATTAGGAGATCATGGTGTACCTGGCAATGATCATCAGAACACAGCCCAGTTTGTTCAGTGAGATGTTTCGGCTGAGGATTGGCCTCATTATTCAGGTTATGGCAACCGAGCTGGCCCAGTCTCTAAACTGCTCAGGTGACTGCATATATCATTCATCATGTGTTCATAGTGCATTTTAGGAGATTGAAGGATGTGTTTTCCATTTACAAGTAAAAACATATGTATTTAATGTGTGTTGAAGGTGAGGAGGCCACTGAGAGTCTGATGAAACTGAGTCCCTCTGAGTTGAAGAATCTTCTCCACCACATTTTAAGCGGCAAAGAATTTGGTGTTCAAAGAAGTGGTGAGTAACTTAATGAGAATTTACTGTGATGTGTAATTTTGAGCAAAAATGTAAAAATTAAAGATTCATGTGTCAATGAGTTTGCATCGATAGCTAATATTCTGTGCTGTTCAGTTCGTTCAGTTGAGCCTGGCGTCAGTCCTGTCATCTCCATCCATGAGGTCGGCAATGTTGGTGCTACCAAGAGTGAGCGTGCAGGCATCAGCAAACTGAAGAGTGACATGAAGATGGTAGGTGACTGAAGAAGACTAAAGAAACAAAAGCATACAGTGCCCTCCACTAATATTGGCACCCTTAGTAAAGATGAGCAAAGGTGACTGTGAAAATAAATCTGCATTGTTTATCTTTTAGATCTTTCATTTGAAAAATTCACAAAATTCTAACCTTTCATTGAAGTAAAACAATGGAAAATGGGGGGGATATCTCATTATGAATTTTTTTCTCTAGTTCACATAGGCCACAATTATTGGCACCCCTAAAATTTTGTCTAAGTAAAATATCTCTAAAGTATATTCCCATTAATATTACATTTTTTTTAGCACACCAGGGTGGCTAGGAGTATAAAATTGTCCTGTCATGACTTTCTGTTCCACAGGATTATAAATATGAGGAACACAAAAGCTAAATTCTCTTAATCAAGAAGTAAAACCAAAGAATGTAGTTCTGATGTGCAAAACAAGTTTGTTGAGCTTCACAAAATAGAAAGTGGCTGTGAGAAAAGAGCTAAAGCATTAAAAATCCCCATTCCCACCATCAGGGCAATAATTAAGAAGATCCAATCAACTAAAGATGTTTCAAATCTGCCTAGAAGAGGATGTGTGTCTATATCATCCTAATGCACGATAAGGAGGAGAGTTTGAGTGGCCAAAGACTCTCCAAGGATCACAGTTGGAGAATTGCAGAGAAAGCCTAAAATAAAATGATCAAATAGCCCCTACATCACCACATGTTGTTCCAGAGGGTTTCAAGAAAAAATCCTCCTGGCTCACCCAAAAACAAAGTCCAGCATATTTAATTGTCAGACATGATTGGAACTTCAAACAGGACTTGCTTCTATGGTCAGATGAAACTAAAAATGAGCTTTTTGGCAGCTAACCCTCCAGATGGTTTTGGTGCAGACAGGGATAAAAAAGTACCCCATGCCCACGGTTAAAAATACTGCTGGGTCATTTTTCTGCCAGAGGTCCTGTACATCTTGTTTAGATACATGGCTTCATAGATTCTATCAAATACCAGCAGATAAAAAAAATCAAAACCTCACTCCCTCTGTTAGAAATCGTTAGACATCTGTTAGAAAACAAACATCAAAATCAACACGAAATTGTGTCACTAAGCACAGAATGAAGCTTCTACCATGGCTGTCCCAGTTCCCTGACCTGAACCCTGTATAGAAACTGAAGAGAAGAAGCATCAGCATAAAGCTGGGAAGAGAGAGATTCTAGAAAATCTAGAGAGATTCTGTATGAAGGAATGGTCTCTGATCTCTTGTCAGGTGTTCTCCAAACTCATTAGACATTGTTGGAGAAAACTCAGAACTGTTATCTTGGGAAAACGACGTTGCAATAGTTGGGTGCCAATAATAGTGGCCAATGTGAAAAACATTTATTTCATAATGAGATTTCACCCCTAGGTTCTATTGATTTACTTCAATGACAGGTTAGAATTTTGTACATTTTTTGAGTGAAAGATCAAAAGGATAAATTGTGCAGATTTATTTTCACATCCACCTTTGCTCATATTTACCAAGGATGCCAGTATTAGTGGAGGGCACCGTATATAGGCCAGATATTACAAAGACACAATTAAATTAAATTGTGTAAACATTATAGTGACCATATATGTCATGTCCTTATGTGTTTAATACTTTTTAAATGCTTTCAGCTGGAAGAACGACTCTCATGGTCGGTCCAAAGTAAGGTGATGTGTCTAATGAGCTGTGACTCAGTCTAATGGTCTAATCTCAAATTAAGTTCAGAAACAGTCAGGGTATAAACTAATTATAAAAGTCAGGGTATAAACTAACATAATTTGCTTAATTTGGTGGGTTAATCATCTACGAATTTAATGCTGTGTGAAGAAAAAACACGGTACATCTAAAATTTGAATCTGTCACCTCTAAAAAGTCATTGTTTGCATAATTTGTTGGGTAAATTATCTATGAATGAATTTAATGGTAAATTCAAATGTACATGTAAGGTTGGATTCTATGTGTCGCATAAAGGGGGTCTGAAGGTGCATTACAAGATGATTAATTCCATGGGTGATGTGAACATAATTGTTGAAGGTGGCTAAAAAGATTTTTGTCATTTAGGAAGTTTGTAAAACTGACCACCCCCATTGCTGTCTGTCTTTTCTCTTTGTAGACATTTTCAAGTCAGTCCTTTGACACTGAGCACATGGAGTCAGGGGTAAGTTAGTTCTTAGAAGTCATATTAACATTTGGCTTTTAGGCTTCAAAATTCAATAAAGCTGTATTCCTTTGTGAAGATTGCCTTGATGTAAGAATCATAAGCTTTTGGTGGATATCTCTTATCCACAGAATAAGAGATTAAATGTATTGTTTTGCCTTTGGATGTTAGAATCGGAATGCAAATCATTTTTATAGAATACTGTCATCAAAGACGCCATTTGAAACTGAACGCAGCCATTTAAACAGATAGACTATGGATGAAACCTGCTATGATTACTCAACTTTTAAAGCATAAATTTGATTCAAACAATAGGTCTACATAATATTTATATATGCTGTTCATAAGGGGCATATTGTATTAACCCTACAGTTACAGCATGAAATATTATTTAAACCTATAATATTTTGCATTTATCCATTTTATCTCACAATTCTGACTTTTTTCAGCACAAATTCAAGTTTATATGTCATATTTTAGACTTTATAACTCGATTTAACTCGGCAATAGCAAGTTTGTCAATTCTGAGGGGGGAAAAAGCCAGAAGTGCGGGATATAAACTCATGATTTTAAGCTGAAATAATGACAAGTTGATTTTTCTTATCAGAATTGTGAGATATAATTTCAGGATTGTGAAAATAAAGTCCGAATTTTGAAATATAAACTGAAATTTAGCTTTTTTTATTCTTTTATTCCATGGCTTCTGAAAACTGCTATTTTCTGCCACCGGATAGACTCCGCACACAATAACACGCCATCACTGTTTGCAAAAACTGAATTGGTCTATAGGCCTAATGTTGATCCCTTTTGTTGTTTCACAGTTTGTTATTAGTTATTAGAACTTATTAGTTTCACAGGTAGTTGATCTGTGCTAAAATATGACTTACAGAGGTACCGGATGCCTTCAATTGATTCATTTGATGGCCCAGTCAGTGTTGGTTCGTCCCGGGATAGTCGGCAGGGCCAGTGGCTGCGCAGAAGAAGGCTTGATGGTGCTCTTAACAGGGTTCCTGTAGGCTTCTATCAAAAAGTCTGGAAGATTCTGCAGAAGGTTGGAAGATTAAATTGTAAAACACTTAGAAAAAGATTTGAATGCAAAATGGTGGACTATATTAATTTGTTTGTTTGTTTTTTTGTCCACAGTGTCATGGCCTTTCAATTGAAGGCTTTGTGCTACCATCTTCTACTACAAGAGAGGTTTAGGACTAATAGAAATCATTTCACAAGTTCCTCTCATTGCTTTCTGTAACATTGACTGTTCATCTTCGATATCTCCTCCTTTTTCCAGATGACCCCAGGTGAGATTAAGTTTGCGGTACATGTGGAAAGGGTGCTAAACCGTGTCCCTCAGCCTGAATATAGACAGCTGCTGGTCGAAGGAATCCTGGTACTGACAATGCTGGCTGATGTGGACATTCAAAGCATTGGCAGCATCATCCACATTGAGAAGATCGTTCACATTGCCAATGACATGTTCTACAAGGACCAGGTATGAGGATTTAAAGGGTTAGTTCACCAAAAATAAAAATTCTGTCATTAATTACTCACCCTCATGTCATTCCAAACCCATAAATTTTTTTGTTTATCTTCTGAGCAAATTAAGATATTTTTGATGAATTGATCTGAGAGCTTTCTGACCCTCCGTAGACACCTTTCAAGGACCCTTGCTGTCTATGGAGGGTCAGAGAGCTCTTGAATTTCATCAAAAGTATCTTAATTTGTGTTCTGAAGATGAACGACAGTCTTACAGGTTTGGAACAACATGAGGGTAAGTAATTAAAGGAGTAGTTCACTTTTAGAACAAAAATATACAGATAATGTACTCACCCCCTTGTTATCCAAGATGTTCATGTCATTCTTTCTTCAGTCGTAAAGTAATGGTGTTTTTGAGGAAAACATTTCAGGATTTCTCTCCAGATAATGGACTTCTATGGTGCCCCTGAGTTTGAGTTTCCAAAATGCAGTTTAAATGCAGCTTCAAAGAGCTCTAAATGATCCCAGCTGAGGAAGAAGGGTCTTATCTAGTGAAATGGTCAGTTATTTTTTTTAAATGTTTACAACTTGTATACTTTTTAATCTCAAACGCTCATCTGGCCGAGCTAGACAAGGCGAGAATTTGCGGTTACAAAGTATATAAATTGTAATTTATTTTAGAAAATAACCCATTGTTTTGTTAGATAAGACCCTCCTTTCCTCGGCTGTGATCGTTTAGAGCCCTTTGAAGCTGCATTTTGGAAGTTCAAACTCAGGGGCACCATAGAAGTCCATTATATGGAGAGAAATCCTGAAATGTTTTACTCAAAAAAACTTAATTTCCTTACGACTGAAGAAAGAGAGACATGAACATCTTGGATGAGAAGGGGGTGAGTACATTATCTGTACATTTTTGTTCTGACAGTGAACTACTCCTTTAATGACAGAATTTACATTTTTGGGTGAACAATCCCTTTAACTAAAATGTTTTCACTTGGCATATATTATCATCAAATATTAAGTATTTTCCTTTCTTTCACTCCTGCAGAAGGATCTTGGTGCAGAGGACAGTATTTTAGAAAAGGATCACTCTACGGGCATCTGCCGTCTCCTGTATGATACTGCACCCAGCGGTCGCTTTGGCACCATGACATACCTCACTAAAGCTGTTGCTAGCTATGTCCAGGACTTCCTCCCTAGTGGCGCCTGTACTGTACAGTGATATCATTATGTTTTTAAATAGTATAGTTTTATTGTACAGAGAAAGAGACCACTATTTTAAAGCAGTTATTTAGGTGTGTGTTGAGTTTGAGTGTGAAAGCTACCTGCAACTGTTTGGAACAAGACTGAATAAACTTGTTGAACAAATGCTTTGGCAGTTCACAGTTTGATGCTATTATCATTGGATAGTCTTAATATAGATTTTCCATAGACTTAAGTCAGGGTAGCTCCATATTTAATTTTTGACAGGAAAGAAAAAGAGGCTGTGAGGAATGGAAAGTATGTCCTTATACAGGCGCATTTTCTTTTGCGTAAAATTTAAAATGGTGTCTGTACTGAGTGTATTAAGCATGCAAGTTTTTGTTTGCCAACACATAAATGAAGAGCTATACTGCATAAACTAAGAATAGTGTATGTTTACAATCGACAGCTAATGGAGAGGCAACTACTTATGTATAGTACTTAACATTAGTTGTGTTTTAGACTTGTATTTGTGGTCTTTACAGCTCTGTTACAAGCCAGTAGTAGATATTTGCATGTATTTGAAGCTTTTATGGAATAGTAACTTTTATTTATTTTGCTTACAATGTAATAACAACTAAATTAAATTTAAATTTGAATAAACATATTTCACTTATTGAATACCAAGACATTTGTGAGTTTTTGCTGTTTCCTATCACAACGGTACATTATCTTGACAAACACAAACACTTGAGCTATTGATGAGAGGAGAAGTTCTTGTTTTAAAATCCGGACTTTTATTTTGAAATAACGGACGTTTGTTGTTGCAGCGTTGCGTTCGTTGTCGGAGCTGCAAGAGCGCACTGATAGGCTCTGTCGATTTATGTGGTGCTTTGATTTTATTAGTTTGGTTTTAAATGAGTGATAAAAGCGAGAGTAAAGATGATAAAAGCAGAAATCGCAGTGTGGTCTATGTTTATAGTCCGGAGTACATCGAGACATGCGACTCACTATCTAAAGTGCCGAACCGGGTGAGATGAACTGCTCTTTAACGTTACTTCACACACTTCCAAACACAACACAACTCTGTTTTATGCAGATGTTTCATATTTTATGTAGAGACATGAACATGAGAGAGATTTGCCATTTTATGGACTACCATAATGTATTACCGTGGTATTATTTTGGAGTTACCATGTAAATTACGTTACCATGCTACATGAATATGTTAATCAACCGTACCACGGAATATATGAAAACACGTTCTTGAATGTAATTTCAGAAGTTATCACAGTATTTTTGTAATTGTTTGAATACAAAAAGTATAAATGAGTATGTGGTTGGTTGGTTTTCTTTACTTCTTTCTTTCTCTCACAGGCGAGTATGGTGCATTCATTGATTGAGGCGTATGGCTTATTGAAATACATGAGGTGTGTCAAGATTATGTGTAACTGAAAACTTCTCAGTTTTTAATATACTTTCTACAGTCGTGGCCAGAAGTTTTGAGAATGACACAAATATTAGTTTTCACAAAGTTTGCTGCTAAACTGCTTTTAGATCTTTGTTTCGGTTGTTTCTGTGATGTACTCAAATATAATTACAAGCACTTCATACGTTTCAAAGGCTTTTATCGACAATTACATGACATTTATGCAAAGAGTCAGTATTTGCAGTGTTGGCCCTTCTTTTTCAGGACCTCTGCAATCCGACTGGGCATGCTTTCAATCAACTTCTGGGCCAAATCCTGACTGATAGCAACCCATTCTTTCATAATCACTTCTTGGAGTTTGTCAGAATTAGTGGGTTTTTGTTTGTCCACCCGCCTCTTGAGGATTGACCACAAGTTCTCAATGGGATTAAGATCTGGGGAGTTTCCAGGCCATGGACGCAAAATGTCAACATCCCCGAGCCACTTAGTTATCACTTTTGCCTTATGGCACGGTGCTCCATCGTGCTGGAAAATGCATTTTTGCCTGTGAAGCCATTTTTATGCAACGCAATGATGGCTGCACGCGTTTCTTTGCTCACCATGGTTAACAATAGACGAACAACGATTTCAAGCATCACCCTCCTTTTAACATGTCAAGTCTGCCATTCTAACCCAATCAGCCTGACATAATGATCTCCAGCCTTGTGCTCGTCAACATTCTCACCTGAGTTAACAAGACGATTACTGAAATAATCTCAGCAGGTCCTTTAATGACAGCAATGAAATGCAGTGGAAAGTTTTTTTCGGAATTAAGTTAATTTTCATGGCAAAGAAGGACTATGCAATTCATCTGATCACTCTTCATAACATTCTGGAGTATATGCAAATTGCTATTATAAAAACTTAAGCAGCAACTTTTCCAATTGCCAATATTTATGTAATTCTCAAAAATTTTGGCCACGACTGTAGTATGTAAATAATGTTTATGTTTTTGAAACTGGTGTGTGTGTGTGTGTTTGTGTGTGTGTGTTTTAGGGTGGTGAAGCCACATGCAGCTTCAATAGAGGAGATGGCTGTGTTTCACACAGACTCTTACCTACAGCACCTGCATAAGATCAGCCAGGATGGGGACAATGATGACCCTCAGTCTGGTGACTTTGGACTGGGTGAGACTTGAATTCAGACATTTAGGCCTGTGATTACTTGACCACATGGCCAAAATTATGTACAGTAATTATTAGAATAAATAAGGACTTCCTTTTCCAGCAGCTTGCATTTTTCTGGGAAGGATTTCCACTAGATGTTGGTTGCAGGAACTTCCTCCTCTTCAGACACAAGAGCATGTGCATTTTGATGTTAGAAACACACACACACACACACACACACACACACACACACACACACACACACACACACACACACACACACACACACACACACACACACACACACACATTCTCTGGGATAAAGAATAATGTGATATTATAAATAATGTCTTTGCTAAATTAAATAATTATATTCTATTTAATAATAAAAAATATAATAAAAACTATATATATATATAATGT
Source organism: Garra rufa (assembly GCF_049309525.1). Taxonomy (NCBI): domain Eukaryota; kingdom Metazoa; phylum Chordata; class Actinopteri; order Cypriniformes; family Cyprinidae; genus Garra; species Garra rufa. The sequence goes on from NC_133363.1 coordinate 33,568,392, forward strand.
AAAACTGTAACACTTTTTTACCCACTAATAATATTAATAAACCTTAAGTGATGTTTTTGGTAAAATTTTTAACTGATAAGTTTAAATATTATTACATGGCATCTTTGCAGAGATTATTGCCATAAAACTGTGGTTCTTAACCAGGGCCTCAGCAAGCTTCTAAAGGGGGCACCAGATGAATTTTAAAAAGAGGAGATTTAAATAAAAATTATAAAAACATGCTAAAATTTTTGAACAGTAAGATTTTTAATGTTCTTTAAAGAAGTCTCTTCTGCTCGCCAAGCCTGCATTTATTTGACCTAAAATACAGCAAAAACAGTAACATTTTGAAATATTTTCTTTGTATTTAAAATCACTGTATCCTGTTTGAATATATATTTTAAAATGTTATTTATTTCTTTAAACAAAGTTACATTTTCAGCCTCATTACTCCATTCTTCAGTGTCACATGATCCTTCAAAAATCATCCTAATATGCTGATTTGCTGTTCAGAACTTTTAGAGACTTATAGAAAATAATACTTTTATTTAGCAAGGAGGCTTTAAATTGATCAAAAGTGATGATGAAGATATTTATAATTTTATAAAACATCTCTATTTCAGATAATTGCTGTTTTTCTTTTCTTTCTGAAGGATCATGTGACTGGAGTAATGATGCAAAAAGTACATACAAATATTTTAGAATTGTATTGTCTTTGCTGTCCTTTGATCAAATAAATGCAGTCTTGCTGAGCAAAAGAGCCTTTTGTAAAAAATAAAACATTCAACTAAAAATAAAAAAAATAATATATATAAATATATATACAGTCAAGCCCAAAATTGTTCATACCCCAGGCAAATTCTGACTTAAAGTTACTTTTATTCAACCAGCAAGTGTTTTTTTTAATTTTTTTTATAAATGACAGACGTCTCCCAGAAGATAATAAGACGATGTACAAGAGGCATCATTGTGGAAAAAATTATTACTCATCTTTTATTCACATTTGAACAAAAAGTATTCAAACCCTTCCCAATAATTGATAGAAAAGCCTATATTGGCTATTACAGTAATCAAACACTTCCTATAATTGCTGACCAGCTTTTTGCATGTCTCCACTGGTATTTTTGCCCATTCATCTTTAGCGATGAGCTCCAACTCATTCAGGTTGGAGGGTCTCCTTGCCATCACTCTGATCTGGCCTCACGTCCTTTCCTTTCATTTATCCACAGATTCTCAATTGGATTTAAGTCAGGACTCTGGCTGGGCCACTGCAAAATGTTAAAGTTTTTGTTCTTTTTTGTTTTTTGTATTTCTTACCGTAAAAACTGTAGCAGTTAATGGACAATCACATTGAATATTTTCAGAAAGTATTTAATTGAAAACTTACGTAAAATATTTCATTTATTTCGTAAGTTAACATGTTAAATGTGGCAGATCTTCAAATTGCTTAAAGATGTTCACAGACCACCTAGCTCCTTTGAATTAGAATTAGGTGTCCATACAATTTTGGCCATATAGTATGTTAGCCAAGCTTTTGGTTTACCTTGTGTTAGTGCAAGCTTGCTAACAGAAGAGGGCAGTATTATACTTGAATCTTTCTCAGACTTTGCAGTTATTACAATCAGTGTTTCATTTTTGCACTGGATTACAGCCATGTGTAATTTAAATGCCTGACAGACTGACACTTCATACTAATCTCCAGGGATAGAGAATGGTGTTATTGTTTTTGAGGGGGAAACAAAGCTCCTGCCAGAGGATCTATTTTAATGTGGCTCAGTGTTTATTGTTCTTTCTCACTCTCCCTCTCCATCACTATCTTTCCTCTCACTTTCCTCTCTACACCCCATCCCATTGTCCCTCTGTGTTATCAAACCCCCCTCTTGTCGCTCTCTTTTGTTCAGGTTATGACTGTCCAGTGGTGGAGGGTATTTTTGATTACGCCGCTGCCGTCGGAGGAGCCACTCTGACTGCTGCCCAGAATCTGCTGGATGGAAAGTGTGATGTGGCCATCAACTGGGCCGGAGGGTGGCATCACGCCAAGAAGTAATACGGCACAACAGGCCTTGTGCCCACCCTCTTGTGTTTCAAGTCCACATCAATCATTGAGATGCCAGTGGCATCCGTAGCATAAGTAATAGGAAGTTCAGCATGGTTTACAATTTAAGTTCAAATTTTAATTTGTTTTGTGGAAGCTTGTTAAACAAGCCGAATTTTTGTAAAATATGTTTGTTTACTGTAAATGAGTGTTTATGTACGTGTCGGACATTGTTCAGTGGGTCACTGGAGCAGCTGATTGAATATGTGTTGTTATATAAGGGACGAGGCATCTGGGTTCTGTTATGTGAATGACGCTGTTCTTGGAATCCTCAAACTGCGCGAGAAGTATGAGAGAGTTCTCTATGTGGATGTGGACCTTCACCATGGAGATGGTAATAACACTTCCATAACAATAACCGTAACAGCCTGTTGTTGTTAATACCATTAAACATCCCTCTTTTCCACAAATAGTTCACAAATTGGCTTTAGATTTAGATCAGACGTCCAAATCCACTTTAACACCAAGAGCAAACGTTAGATAGGTCAGTGACATAACACTTATTTCTAAGTTTCATTAAAACCTTATTAGGTAGTTTTGCATAATATTTGTCTTCTTGGAAAAAAAAATTAAAAAACTTTTTCCACCAAATTAAAGTCATGTGGTGAAAACAACATGTGGGAAACAGGCATACAGCAGAAAATTATCTCATAGGACCTCTTCAGACACTTGTGATTGTGTGTTAAGGTCAGAAAATGTTTCAAATATTCTATAATTTGACCATTTTAAAAAGTTTTTTTTATAAAATGTAAACCAGGTTTTTTTTTCTGTCTCAGTTTAGGCTATTTCCCAAATCCTTTAGTGAAAAAGGGCACTTCCTGTAAACATTTGCTCAAACCTAATTTAATATCCTTTCCTTTAAGTGGACTTATGCATTGTTTCCTCTCCAGGTGTGGAGGACGCTTTCAGCTTCACCTCTAAAGTCATGACAGTGTCTCTGCACAAGTTCTCCCCTGGCTTCTTCCCAGGTTAGTTCAGCATGCCTCTACGCCTCAGTGAAGACCAGCACGTCTTTTAATTCCCTAAATTGACAGTCATGTTTCAAGCCATGCCAGAGCTGGAGCTGCAGGCTCCACTCCAGCGCCCAGAGTCTGATTACCCAGCTGATAACAGAGACTGGAGCTCTGTGGCTTCTTGGAGGCTCTGAGAGCCCCTTCAGTAGTTTAACAATAGCGCTTGGAAAGGTAACTGGGCAAATGCTCTATGAAAGCAAAATGTTGTGGGATTTAATTATTGTTTACTTGATTTATTAATGGATTGTTTTTGCCACACACAGTTGCCAAGTGATATTCACAAGTGACATACTTAGAATCTTAAAGAGATAGTTCTCCCAAAAATAAAAATTATGTCATTAATTACTCACCGTTATGTCAATCCAAACCTGTAAGACCTTTGTTCATCTTCAGAACACAAAATAAGATATTTTTGATGAAATCCGAGAGCTTTCTGACCCTCCGTTGACAGCAGTGGTCCTGCCACGTTCAAGATCCAGAAAGGTAATAAATAATAAAGTGGTTATTTTAGTTTTTTTGCACACATAAAGTATTCTTGTAGCTTTATAAGATTATGGTTGAACCACGTCATGTGGACTATTTTGTTGATGCTCTTGATATCTTTCTGGACCTTGAATGTGGTAGGACCCTTGCTGTCTATGGTAGGATCAGAGACCTCTCGGATTTCATCAAAAATATTTTAAATTGTGTTCCGAAGACGAGTGAAGGTCTTACGTGTTTGGAAAGATGACCAAAACTGTTTTTTCAACCTTTTTTGGTGAACTATCTTTTAATTCATGTGGACATTCTAGCAATAGATTTTCTTAATGTTAAAATAAAATTCCATTCTATGCATATGCTTGTAGCGGAAACCTGACTGAATTGAGTAAAACACAGTAAAGTTAGACTAACTGTCAAAATAACCCATCTATATTTCTTTCTTAACTAGCAAAAGTACACATATTGAATGTGACGACTTCTCTATCATACTGTATGGTTTTGGCCAGAAGCGGAAAAAACTGATCAACTGCGTTTGCATCTGCACAGTAATTGCTCTCGTTTTTTTTTTTTTATATTAGCCCGTCCACTTGCTAACCACATGCTCCGCTCTTCACCGCAGCGGTAATACCCGAAAGTCCAACTTAACAGAAAGTCTTCTAAATCCAAATATAACAGAACATTAAACACTAGCAAGCTCCCCCAATTTTTCATTCGAGAAACATGTAAATAAATAACACTTCATTTCAACATTTCTCTCCCAGTCCAAATCCATGCATAGCATGCTGGGAACTGGAAGTCCCCTGCACAGTTTCAGCAGTGGTAAAATGATGGCAATTAAATTTTGTTCACGTAGTCCTATTGGTTTAAATAAACATCAGTTTACTTTTTTTGGACTGCAAATCACAACGTTTGGTTTAAAAATGGTTCAATAATTGTTATTAGGCAAATGACCAATGAGCAATATCACTGCAGTAGCTTAACCTGAAAAGAACACTACAGCACCTAAGCTTGTATTTCTAATGTTATTGAAAGAAGTCTATTATATTCACCAAGGCTGCCTTTTTTTTGTTTAAGAAGTAGTTAAATTAAAACAGTAATATTGTAAAATATTAGCACAATTTAAAATCAATCTTTTCTATTTTTAATGCATTTTGAAATGTTTTTTATTCCTATGATGGCAAAGCTGACTTTTCAGCAGCCATTACTCCAGGTTCCAGGGTCACATGATCCTTCAAAATCATTCTAATGTGTTGATTTTGTGCTTATGAAACGTTTATTATCATCAATGTTGAAAACAGTTGAAATTTGCTCATTATTAATGTTTGTGGAAACAGTTCTATAATGTATTTACCGTCACTTTTGAGCAAATTAATTCATTCTTGCTAAATAATCTTACTGACCCCAAACTTTTGAACCATACTGTAAATAGCAACATGAATGCTCAGTAAAACTTAAAGGAATGGTTCACCCAAAAATGAAAATTCTTTCATTAATTACTCACCCTCATGTCATTTCAAACCCGTGAGACCTTTGTTTATCTTCTAAACACAAATTAAGATATTTTTTTATGAAATCTTAGGGCTTTCTGACCCTGAACCTTTCACATTTAAGGTCCAGAATGGTACCAAGGACATCGACAAAATAGTGTAATTTTATAAAGATATGAGAATACTTTGTCTCTTCTCCTCTGAGTCACTCTAGCTCCATTTTGGAGAGTATCACAACACGTGCTGTCTGCTGAATGTAAACAACACATGCGTGTGGTGCTGTTGATGTAAAACATGCATGCTCCACGCTTTGTTTACATGCAGATAAAAGTGTGTGTACGCGTCATGGTGCTCACACAGGAGAAGAATGGTTAAATAAAGTATTTTTTGTATTTGTGCACAAAGTATTCTTGTAGCTTCGTAAAATTACGGTTGAACCACTGATGTCACATACTATTTTGTTAATGTTCTTGGTACCTTTCTGTGCCTTGAACATGGAAGGAATCTTGCTGTCTATGGAGGACCAGGGAACTCATACAAAACAAAAATATTTTAATTGTGATCTGAAGATGAACAAAGGTCTTACGGGTTTGGAATGACATGAGGGTGAGTAATTAATGACAATTTTCATTTTTGGGTGAACTAACCCTTTAATATAGATATGTAGATTCATACTGGCCCATCAGTTCTATCAGACATATGAATGACTTTCAGAGAGACCAAATTAAGGCTGTCATTATTTATTTATTTATTTTCACAGGCACAGGTGATGTGGCTGACACTGGACTTGGTAAAGGACGCTGGTATGCTGTTAACGTCCCCCTTGAGGATGGAATCCGCGATGATCGCTACTGTCAGATCTTCACTAGGTCTGTAAAGATCCAGTAACCAACCAATATTATCAACTTCCTTGAAATGTTTTGTTTGTCCCCATGTCATTTAAACATTTGTTGGTGTTTTCTCTTAGTGTGATGCAGGAAGTCAAAGCTCTGTTTAACCCTGAAGCAGTTGTGATGCAACTTGGAGCGGACACCATGGCGGGTGACCCCATGTGCTCCTTCAATATGACTCCCATTGGAGTTGGAAAATGTCTGAACTATGTACTGGATTGGGAGTTACCCACTGTGCTTCTAGGAGGAGGTTTGTGTCATTGTTTTTGTTGAACTGTATCACACTCCCAAAATGAAAAATCTGTCATCATTTACTCACCCTCAGTCGTTCCAAACCATTAAGACTTTCGTTCATCTTCTAAACACAAATACAGATTTTTTTAATATTCCCATCATTTTTATCCACGCAGCAAGTTCATAAAGAGAACGTAAAAGTAGTCCACATTGGTTTAGCAGTTTAATCCATGTCGTCTGAAGTGACATTTTTGGTTTATATGAAGAACAGATTTAATTTATACTTTTATTCATGCACTCTTTCTAACTGCTTGATTCATATGGATTTACTTTTACTTTGTCCTTTTTGTACTTAATCATGCAAGTTTCAGTGGATGGGCAAAAAGAATGAGAGATGATCAAATGTAAATATTCAATTAAATCTTCATTTGTGTTTAAGATGTTACGTGTTTTAAATGACATGAGTGTGAGTAAGTGATGACAAAATTTTCATTTTGGGTGAACTAAACATTTAAAAAACAGCAGTGTTGCCTAAGTTTCTTCTCCCTTCATGCCTTAACGCTGACAACTACATCTTCTGTCCTTGTTGCCAGCTTTCTGACTCGGCCAAAAAGTTTATTAGTGTGTTGTTACTGCCAGGGGGGGTTGGGCTGAGAGAAGAAAGTGAACTTTTGTGATTTTAGCCCATTTTGAAATGAGCTCTAAGCTGCAGACCTGCCCAGCCAAGCTCTAGATGAAAGGTAGTAATTACACTAGTACAATGAAGCCCTTTTGCTGACTTGAATCCCCCTTCTCTCTCTCTTTCGCTCTCTGCGTATACAAATCTGCCTCTCTCTGTCCTTCTCAGGCGGCTATAACCTTGCCAATACTGCCCGCTGCTGGACCTATCTAACGGGGACCGTCCTAGGACAGACTTTGTCTTCTGAGATCCCGGACCACGAGGTGAGACCCCGCTCCCTCTCTTCTTTCAGCAGCTGTATAAAACTCGGCGCTCTCCTCCTCTTCCTCTTCCATTCCTGCTGAGTCACCCGGTCTAATCAGAGATGTCCAAGCACCTCTCAATAACCGGGTTTGTTTTCATGTGATTCAGGAGCAGGGAGGGGGGGGCGTGCGTGTGCACACCAGTGAAGGGGTCTTAACAATACTACTCTGTCCCTACCGGTTGACTGAGAGGGACTTGTGCTTTTCTTTCCTCAACTGTTTATGCCCCCTCTCTTCTCTTTCTCTTTCCTTAGAGAAAGAGAATGTGTGTACCCAATTCTGAGTGAGCCCTTTTAGGAGCTTTTTTGAGAAGCTTCTGAGGAGAGATGAAGGGCTGGAAAGGCCTTCTGGTTGGTCTGGGAGAGTTTGATATCTCTCTTTTCTTCTAACTGACAAAGAAGGTCTTTTAATGTTTATAGAAAGCGCTTTCATGGCCACCGCAATAAAAGATGCCATTGTTTCAGCTGACATGACCTTCTGCGTCATGTTGACCTTTGACCACTCAACAGGGCAAGCAACCAAAATAAAGCAGTGTAGATAACTTTCAGGGTGTTCGTTAATGACAATGATGATTGTGATGATGATTAATACAATTGAAGAGATTTGAGCTAGAGATTCTTCAAAACCATAGCACAACAGAATATGATTATGTAATGATGCTAAACTGTAATTGGCCCTAGAAGTCAATAGTGCCCTGCTGGGAGTAACTTCATTGTCTGTCATTATCCACCTTTTTCTTGAATGTGAAAATCACTCCCAACTGCAACTATGCTTTACATTTCCGCTCTCTGGTGTTTCTAGTCAAATTAGTGTGTTTTTGGATTTAGGGCTGATGATATAATGTTAACACACACATCGGGGCGAAGTTCGGAGGATTTTGTCCACGAAAAAAAGCACACATTACTTTAACACATTTTTTACACACTGTATTTTAACTTAGGTGCTGCAAGCCATGCTCATTTTCTCTTGTCAGCGTTTAGCTTACAGCGCTGAACATGGCCAGATTTGCTGTTGCACAAAACAAGTACTTCACATGAATTCCTTACATTTATTGCTGTTACTCTGGCAGCCAACAAGAGCACAACTTAACCATGCACACATTTTTATATTTAGTTACAGTGAAAAGGTTTAATTCAGTCAATCTTTTTTTTTATCCCATTTTAACATAGATGCGACAGCATCCTAACAGAACTTAGAATCCATCATAGCGGCGCTGATTATTTGCTCAGGAAATAGGTGGATATGAAGCATCCTTCTCAACTGAGAGCCATTAAAAATTATATACAGTTGAGGTCAAAAGTTTACATACACCTTGCAGAATCTGCAAAATGTTAATTATTTTACCAAAATAAGAGGGATCATACAAAATGCATGTTATTTTTTGCTTAGTACTGACCTAATTAAGATATTTCATATAAAAGATGTTTACATATAGTCCACAAGAGAAAATAATAATTGAATTTATAAAAATTATCCTGTTTAAAAGTTTACATACACTTGATTCTTAATACTGTGTTGTTACCTGAATAATCCACAGTTGTTTTGTTTGTTTGTTTGTTTGTTTGTTTGTTTGTTTGTTTAGTAACAGTTGTTCATGAGTCCCTTGTTTGTCCTAAACAGTTAAACTGCTCACTGCTGTTCAGAAAAATCCTTCAGGTCCAACAAATTCTTTGGTTTTTCAGCATTTTTGTGTTTTTGAACCCTTTCCAACAATGACTGTATGGCTTTGAGATCCATCTTTCCACACTGAGGACAACTGAAGGACTCATATGCAACTATTACAGAAGGTTTAAACTCTCACTGATGCTCCAGAAGGAAAAACGATGCATTAAGAGCCGGGGGTGTAAACTTTTGAACCAATTGAAGTTGTGTACATTTGTCTTATTTTGCCTAAATATCATATTTATTTTATTTAGTACTGTGCTTCAGAAACTACAGAAGATACCTGCATGTTTCCCAGAAGACAAAATAAGTTACATTTACCCTGATCTTCAAATTCAAAAGTTTCCATACCCCTGGGTCTTAATGCGTTGTGTTTCCTTCTGAAGCATCAGTGAGCATTTGAACCTTCTAATAGTTGCATATGAGTCCCTCAGTTGTCCTCAGTGTGAATAGATGGATCTCAAAATCATACAGTCATTGTTGGAAAGGGTTCAAATTCACAAAAATGCTAAAAAACCAAATCATTTGTAGGGCCTGAAGGATTTCTCTGAAGAACAGCTGGCAGTTTAACTGTTCAGAACAAAGAAGCGACTCATGAACAACTCACTAAACAAAAAACACAGCTGTGGATCATTTAGGTAACAACACAGTATTAAGAATCAAGTGAATGTAAACTTTTAAACGGGTTCATTTTTATAAATTTTTCTCTCTTGTGGACTATATGGAAAACGTCTTTCATGTGAAATATCTTATTCAGGTCTGTACTAAATAAAAAATAACATGCAGATTGTATGATCCCTCAGGTGTATGTAAACTTTTGACCTCAACTGTATGTATTCTAAAAATTTTGCAGCATATATTTGGTACGTTTAACAATTTATTACACTGGATGTTTTACTTGAGCCAGAGTTTTTGGGGGGGGCTCTTAAATGTATAAAATGGACTTAAGTGTTTTTTTAAAAGAAGTCATATGTTCACCAAAATACAGTAAAAACAGCAATATTGTGAGTTATTACAATTTAAAATAACTTTTCAATTTTATTTATATGATGGCAAAGTTGAATTTTAAGCAGCCATTACTTCAGTCTTCAGTCGTATCAGTTTCTTCAACTTCTACACAGTTTATATTTTTCACTGTTTATCTGGTTTATTGATTGGTTGATTCATTGTTGTGAAATATGTGGAAAAATATAAAGTAATAACCTAGTAGTAAATAATCTGATTTTAATAATGTGCTTTGTAACTTTAGAAATCCTTATTATAAATTCTTGGCTTTCTCTCTTCATATTTTTTGGGTGATGCAGAGTTCCTTCAGATCTGTTTGTCAGTTTTGTCCAATCCGCTTATTGTTCATTGTGACTTTTAATGAAAACTGTTCACTATTCCTTCCAGAGTGTTTGTCCAGACCTCACCCAGTTCAGTTCAGATAATTGTCAGTCAGTACCTTACAAAAAGTATCTCAAAATCATTGACAAATGGGCAGTAATGCTGTATCTTGGCAGTGTTTTTACTCTTTCAACACTTTTTTTGGCAACGTTTTTACCAAAATTGAAAAAAACCAAAACCTTTTGTAATTTAAACCTTATAACTTGCAGGAAATATGGTGTGGTGTGCTTGAAAATTATTCTATTCTATTCTCTTTAATGGTGAAAACATTTATTTGGTACCAAACATTAGATTCTCCATATGCTGGCCATATGAGCCAGGTCCACGGCGTACTTAGTTTCGGACCACCACTCCTTCTCCCCCTTCTCCTCATCTCCTTCTCATTCCTCTTCTTTTTCTCTATAGCTTCTTTTCCTTCATTGTTCCCTCCATCGGCTTTTCAAAGCATGAAACATTCTCTTCTCCCCTCTTAGAGAGAGGAACCCCCATCTCCTTACCAGCACTGTTATTGTGTGTCCATCCCGGCCGAACAAAACACTATTTAACTGTAGTGTGAGTCCATAAAGACAAAGATGGTTGAGAGAGAGAGGCAGAAAGAGAGCGATAAGGCTGTTAAAAGACAGAGAGCCATCCACCAATGGGGGTATAAAAAAAGATAGAAGAGTATTGCACCATAGAAGAAGCTGGGAAAAGAGAGGTTGAACAAGAAGCACTTTGTACCTGTGCAATCTCGCTCTCTCTCTCTCTCTCTCTGTCTCCCCTCGAGCCGGTCCAGCTGCTGAGACTCTGAGGCGGCTCAGTCTGGGTTCTGCCCTGCCAGGACTGCAAACAATGAAGACAGACTGGAGTGGAGGCACACAACGAGCTCATTCAGGCCCTGTCACAGACACAGAGAGATGAAAAAGTGAGGCTAATATAGACAGTCCTCTCACAAGGGAGAAAAAATGCAGAGCCTTTTATTTCGACCTGAATTGTTTCTCTTTAAGAAGCTGATGAATTGGAAAAGCTTGTGCTGTGCTTGGGCCAAGACAGCCCTGATATTGGTCTAAATAAATGCCATTGTTGGCATTACAGGCACCGTCGTCTCCTTTTATTGCGAGGCAACGCTGTGTAGATCCACATGCTTTTTTGTCAACCCTTTTGCACTAATAAAATGTCTCTCTTCGATCTCTCAGCCCAAATCATAGCCCAAATGTAGGCAAGATCTAGCTGATTGAGATGTGCAACTCAGGACACAGTTAGCAACCGAATTAGAGACACACAAGTCTCTGAGATGCTGTGGCATTAAAGTTGTGTCACTGGGAGGTATGTAATTAAAGTTGTTGTGTAAAGGCGAAGTGTGTAATTTTTGTGCCACTAATAACACCAAATGGAATTCCAAAGAGGTTTCCCAGACACATCTTTTGTTGTGCCCGACTGTAATTATTCAATAAATCACTCCTGCCCTAAACTCACAGTATTGATTGAGCTAGAACTATGCGGTATACAATTTTTCATATCGCAGTAACCGCAGAAACTTTATCATGGTTTATTAATAGGCCACTGAATTACATTACAAATACAGGTTGAGAAGTTAAGCAGACTTGTGCTCATTATTAAAAGCTTAAGCACTTTTCTTAAAATAACTGAAAGAACCTTGAATATTTAAATACAATAAAACAGTACATAATAAAAATGCTTGAAATAGCTAATTTTAGGCACAGATTAAATTAGCCTTTTCTGGCTTCATGTATTGTGTTTCAGATTTAACTTTTAACTTGGTTTGTTGCGCTGCAGGCGTCCCAAGTTCAAATCTGACTCGAGGACTTTTCCCGATCCCACCCCTTCTCTGTCTTCCACTTCACTTTCTGTCTCCTCTAGACTGTCCTGTCAAAAATGTAAAATAAATAAATAAAATGTATAAAAAAATGTTTGAAAATACATATTAAGTTTTTAAGTGCTATTGTTTAGTAAACACCATCACAAAATCAAAAACATGATAGATGTTTGAAATCTATTGAATATTTCAATCTAAGCCACATTGAAACACTTTGTTTACTGTGGTTGCTGTGATATTTTAGACAAATTCTTGTCTAAGAGAGGTGAAAATCTAAAACGCAGAATAAAGATTTTACAGTTGACAACTTTGCATTGTTACTTACTGGCAAAAACCTAAATAGCTGTGTTATAGAAAAAGTTAAAGGGATAGATTCCCCAAAAATGAAATTCATGTAGTTTCAAACCTGTATGCCTTGTGTTCTTCAGTGTAACATTTATTAAAATATCTTCAGTAACGCTTCTGAATAGGGAACACATATTCACCATTAACAAGTTTTCACTGAATAAACTCCTATTTTGCTGCTTATTATTAGTCAGTAAGGTAGTTGTTAAGTTTAGGTATTGAGTCAGGTTAAGGGATCTAGAACATGGTGATATAGAATAACGCATTAATGTGTGCTTATAAGTACTAATTAACAAGTAGTTAGTTAAAGGGGTCATGAACTGCATTTGTGTTTTATTTTGTACTGTTCTCTAAGGGTCCACTTATAATGTTATCAAGATTTTTACATTAAAAAACATATTTTAGGCTATTTTCTGTCCTGTTTTAACACCCCTCATCCAAACACTCTCTTTGAATAAGCGTGGCGGATTATAGACTCAGAAGTAAACGCCCACTGCTATGATTGGCTAACAGTTGTGTTTGCAACTGTTGTGTTTACAGCCAAACAGTAGTGACCACACAATAAAAACGACATTACTGTTGGATCCAATATAGTTGGCACAGAATCGCCTTTTAGTTTCAATCTTTCTGAAAATCCTAAGTTAAAATGTGCCTTGTTTGTGAACAAATCCTCTGTGAAATTCAGTGAACAAAGGGCCAACTTCTTGCTGACACCGCCTGGAACCTAATTAAAAAGCATGGCTAAACAGGCAGTGATGTAGAAGCAGGCGTTGATTTTCTCTGCGGAGGTGCCGTTTAGTCGCACTATTACGTCATAAAGTGGCACATTCCATAACCTGTCGTCTTGGCAGAGTGGTTTTAATATAAGCTGTTTTTAGACTAACAAGAAAGTTGAGTTCTGAAATGTACATAATGTTTTTATACCACAATGACCTTACAGTTGAATTCAAAAGTTTACATACAACTTGCAGAATCATACAAAATGCAAGTTTTTTTTTTTTATTTAGTACTGACCTGAATAAGATATTTCACATAAAAGATGTTTACATACAGTCCACAGGAGAAATTAATAGTTGAATTTATAAAAATGACCCCGTTCAAAAGTTTACACACACTTGATTTTTAATACTGTGTTGTTACATGAATGATCCACAGCATTTTTTTTTTAGTGATAGTTGTTCCTGAGTCCGTTGTTTGTCATGAACAGTTAAACTGCCCACTGTTCCTCTGAAAAATTCTTTGGCTTTTCAGCATTCTTGTGTATTTAAACCCCTTCCAACAATGACTATATGGCTATGAGATCCATCTTTTTTACACTGAGGACAACTGAGGGGCTCATATGCAACTATTACAGAAGGTTCAAACACTCAAACGCTCCAGAATGAAACGCGATGAAAATAGGAGCTGGGGTGAAAACTTATTGAATTTGAAGGGTAAATTAAACTTATTTTGTCTTTTGCAAAACATATAAGTATCTTCTGAAATGAAAAAAATATATATATTCAGGAAAAATAAGAAAAATATACACATCTTCATTCTGTTCAAAAGTTTATACTCCTGGCTATTAATGCATTGTTTCCTTCTGAAGCATCAATAAGCATTTAATCCTTCTGTAATGTTTTTCTTGTGGACTATATGTAAACATCTTTTATGTGAAATATCTTATTCAGGTCAGTACTAAATAAATAACATGCATTTTGCATGATCCCTCTTATTTTGGTAAAATAATTAACATTTTGCAGATTCTGCAAGGTGTATGTAAACTGTGTCTAGACGAAGGGAAATTTTAAGTTCATGATGCCTTTAATAGTGAGAATTGGACCTTAAAATAAAGTGTAACCATATCTTCTATTAAGAAAATGTTCACCAAAACAATTCTTCAAAATATCCTGTCATACAAATTTGGAATGACATGAGGTTGAGTAAGTGATAACAGCTTTGGGTGAACTCTACAGAACACTGTAAGTGCATTGGTTAAGAGGACAGGAAAGTGTTAAATCCACACAAAGTTCCTGTTGATGGCCAGTTTGGCTAGACTGGGAACGTGTGGCTTTGTTCTGGTCAAATCTTATCAGCATGTGGTAGGAAATTTGCGATGTTTTTGTTTGAGTGCTGTCAGGGACTCTGCTCGGTCTGCGGGTGGAAACGGCCCTCACTGCTCTGTGGCCAGTCAACATCTGTACATCCTCTCTTTTTTTAAAAACTTCTTTTCACTCGTTTCTGCCAAGTTATTTTCAGCACAGCCCAATGAAATAACAAACACCCAGAGCTCTGTTTCCCCCCTGCAGCCAGTCAGCCAGATAGACGTCTGATCCTCCCTCTCTCTCTCTCTCTCTCTCTCTCTCTCTCTCTCTTGTTCTTCTTTTATTTAACTCTATTTCACATGAGAATTCAGAGGGGGGTTACAAGGAATGGACAGCATCACTTCCCCCAATTGTACAAACAGTGTCTCTTGTAGACAAACTTCAACATACCAGTAACTGAAGTACTCCACCCATGATCTCAAACACTTAGCCACAGAGTTTACAGGTGCCTACACAGGTGTATCGTTCATTCGTGAGCTTAGCCAGCTAACTTAAACACAATCTAAAGATGACAGCTGTGGTTACGCTAGTCAAACAGTGCTAAAGTGATTTGTAAGGTTTCTATCCTGTCTGAATTACTTGAGGAGGGGGTGAAGACCACACTGGGCTAAACGGGGACAGACAGCGCAGACCTTTTTGAGGTTGTTTAGTTTCTTATGTCTCAAGTTGTGGTGTTATTTGTGAAATGTTCTTTTAGAAATTGTTTTTGATACACAAGTTCTCACTGGCTGCCAACTTTTTCACAGCAAGTTCAACAGGATGTTGTGAGTGCCAGCAGTGTTATGTTTGCATTGTCTGTAGTTTTGCCCTTTGAACCAGGTCTGGTACTTCACTGTAAAGTGCGAGACAGACAGGCTGTCAGCACGGGTTTGGCTCATTACCGCCGGCACGTACTGACCGATCTAGAAGGGAAACGTTTCAGACAGTGAGTAGATGCTGTTTGTCCGCCCATGTTATTGACTTAAGATAATAACAAAAAACACCCTGTGTTTAATGATTTAGTGACAGTTATGATTTCATACAGCTTACAGGGAGAACGCAACAGGCCTTCAGGTGTTCCTTAACCTCTCCAATCTCTCCATCTTGAAGAAAACTTGTGACGCCACAACAGTAACAATTAGCCTGGCCTCTGTATCTTCTTTTGTGGGTGGGACTTTTTGTGCCGTCGCGTCTGGGAAGTAGCTGGCTCCCAGAATTCCGGAGTGGAATAAATGCTGGAAATGAGCTTTGGGGAAGTCCATAATGAATGTTGGGTGGTGTTGATAGTTAAGGGGTCAGAGTTCAAAAGGTTAAGAGATGAAACCTAAACTCACCTTTATGATGGGACACTTGGAGACAATGAAGTGTTGGGTTATATTTTGACTTGGAGAGTGGATCATTATTGTTTTTATTTCTTAGTCTGCCCTTTTGAGGAGGGAGTTACTGACCTTTTCTGTGTTGTCTAATTTTATCTGACTTAATCAACTTGTTTATCATCTATTTTTGAAATGAGATAATTTTTCTCAATCATGGCAAAAGTTGAAGGGATAGTTAAAAAAAAAATGGCATCAATTCAAATAGATTATACATTACAATACCAGTCAAAAGTTTTTGAACAGTAAGATTTTTAATGTTTTTTAAAGAAGTCTCTTTTGCTCACCAAGCCTTTATTTGATCCAAAGTACAGGAAAACAGTAAATTTCTGAAATATTTTTACTATTTGAAATAGCTGTTTTCTATTTGAAAATATTTTCAAATGTATTTATTCCTTTGATCAAAGCTACATTTTCAGCATCATTACTCCAGTCTTCAGTGTCGCATGATCCTTCAGAAATCATTCTAATATTCTGATTTGCTGTTCAAAAAACATTTTTTAATTGGATTATTAATATTTAAAACAGTTCAGTACATTTTTCAGGATTCTTTGATGAATAGAAAGATCCAAAGATCAGCATTTATCTGAAATAAAAAAAGTTTTTGTAACATTATACACTAAAAAGCTTCAGTATAAGTTAGTATAATGTTTTTTGAAAAGAAGTTATAGAAATAAATACTTTTATTTAGAAAGGGTGCTTTTTTAATTTCAGATAAATGCTGTTCTTTTGAACTTTCTATTCATCAAATAAGCCTGACAAAAATTCAGCTGATTTCAACATAATAATAAATGTTTTTTGATTAGAAAATCATATTAGAATGATATCTGAAGGATCATGTGACTGGAGTAATGATGCTAAAAATTCAGCTTTTAAATCACAGGAATAAATTACGGTTTAAAAAAAAATTCAAACAGATTATTTTAAATAGTAAAAATGTTTTAAAATGTTACTGTTTTTGCTGTACTTTGGATCAAATAAATGCAGGCTTGGTGAGCAAAAGAGACTTCTTAAAAAAAAAAAAATTAAAAATCTTACTGTTCAAAAACTTTTGACTGGTAGTGTATGTTTGATGTACAGTCATGGCCAAAAGTTTTGAGAATTACATAAATATTGGAAATTGGAAAAGTTGCTGCTTAAGTTTTTATAATAGCAATTTGCATTTACTCCAGAATGTTATGAAGAGTGATCAGATGAATTGCATAGTCCTTCTTTGCCATGAAAATTAACTTAATCCCGAAAAAAACTTTCCACTGCATTTCATAGCTGTCATTAAAGGACCTGCTGAGATCATTTCAGTAATCGTCTTGTTAACTCAGGTGAGAATGTTGACGAGCACAAAGCTGGAGATCATTATGTCAGGCTGATTGGGTTAGAATGGCAGACTTGACATGTTAAAAGGAGGGTGATGCTTGAAATCATTGTTCTTCCATTGTTAACCATGGTGACCTGCAAAGAAATGCGTGCAGCCATCATTGCGTTACATAAAAATGGCTTCACAGGCAAGGATATTGTGGCTACTAAGATCGTACCTAAATCAACAATTTATAGGATCATCAAGAACTTCAAGGAAAGAGGTTCAATTCTTGTTAAGAAGGATTCAGGGCGTCCAAGAAAGTCCAGCAAGCGTCAGGATGGTCTCCTAAAGAGGATTCAGCTGCAGGATCGGAGTGCCACCAGTGCAGAGCTTGCTCAGGAATGGCAGCAGGCAGGTGTGAGCGCATCTGCACGCACACTGAGGCCAAGACTTTTGGAAGATGGCCTGGTGTCAAGAAGGGCAGCAAAGAAGCCACTTCTCTCCAAAAAAAAAAAAAACATCAGGGACAGATTGATCTTCTGCAAAAAGTATGGCGAATGGACTGCTGAGGACTGGGGCAAAGTCATATTCTCCGATGAAGCCTCTTTCGATTGTTTGGGGCATCTGGAAAAAGGCTTGTCCGGAGAAGAAAAGGTGAGCGCTACCATCAGTCCTGTGTCATGCCAACAGTAAAGCATCCTGAGACCATTCATGTGTGGGGTTGCTTCTCATCCAAGGGAGTGGGCTCACTCACAATTTTGCCCAAAAACACAGCCATGAATAAAGAATGGTACCAAAACATCCTCCAACAGCAACTTCTTCCAACAATCCAACAACAGTTTGGTGAAGAACAATGCATTTTCCAGCATGATGGAGCACCGTGCCATAAGGCAAAAGTGATAACTAAGTGGCTCGGGGACCAAAACGTTGAAATTTTGGGTCCATGGGTTGGAAACTCCCCAGATCTTAATCCCATTGAGAACTTGTGGTCAATCCTCAAGAGGCGGGTGGACAAACAAAAACCCACTAATTCTGACAAACTCCAAACTCCAAGAAGTGATTATGAAAGAATGGGTTGCTATCAGTCAGGATTTGGCCCAGAAGTTGATTGAGAGCATGCCCAGTCGAATTGCAGAGGTCCTGAAAAAGAAGGGCCAACACTGCAAATACTGACTCTTTGCATAAATGTCATGTAATTGTCGATAAAAGCCTTTGAAACGTATGAAGTGCTTGTAATTATATTTCAGTACATCACAGAAACAACTGAAACAAAAATCTAAAAGCAGTTTAGCAGCAAACTTTGTGAAAACTAATATTTGTGTCATTCTCAAAACTTTTGGCCACAACTGTACTTTCTGAAGCATTGGAGTTATGATAAAATGGTCTTTTAATGGAGAGACCGAAATCTCTCAGGGTTCATTAAAAATATCTTCATTTGTGTTCTGAAGATAAACAAAAGTCCTATGGGTTTTAAACAATATGAGTAATTGATGACAGAATATTTTTGGCTGAACTAACCCAAAGTTTCAACCTGATCTTGGTGTGGTCCAAACCAAACAATGCAACAGAGGACAGTGCTGTTTCAGATTAGCTTGCTTGGGAAAAGTGGAGTTCATGGGAAAGCAAGTGGCATGCTTTGGTGTCCCGTGTGTGAATGCTTACTAACAGTGTAATCTAACTAATTATGTGTGCACAAGACATTGTACAAGTGTATCCTATTTACACATTTCATAGGTGTGTGCATAAAAATGTGAGACTGCACACATTCACAGACTCATATGTTGTATAATCCCTAACATGTTGGAGCGCATTGGGACCGGAGGTAAGCCGGATAAACAAAAGACGAGTAATTGAAAGCAGAGTTGAGCTAATGCATGTAACTCACATACAACCAAATCTGATCTCTTTCCAATTTAAACACCAGATACTCTACCAACACAATGCAGACAGTGTTTTTTTTTCGAACGAGCAAGGCAACATGCCTGGCTGTCTTTTTGGCCAGTCCCTATAGTTTCCATTTCAAAATCATAATGCATCACTAATTGTGTTTCAGATGCAATTCTTGATAGGGAAAACTTTAACTGCTTTTTGGCTTGCCTTCTGAATCCAAGGGTCAGAACACTGATAGACTAAGCACAGCTATCCAGCAAGTTGATGTATATTTGTGTGTGTGTGTGTGTGTGTGTGTGTGTGTGTGTGTGTGTGTGTGTGTGTGTGTTTGGAAGGAAGTGGAAGTATGACTAAACCTTCCCAGATTGAAGTATATGCTGCTTTCTAGCTGAGAAAAATCTCACAAAAATAGAACTTGTTTTATTGAAGGAAACTTAAATTACATTAAAGGGATAGTTCACCCAAAAATAAAAATTCTGTCATTAATTGCTCACCCTGATGCCGTTCTAAACCAGTAAGACCTTCGTTCATCTTTGGAACACAAATAAAGATATTTTTGATGAAGTCTGAGAGCTTTCTGCCCCCCGTAGAAAAAAGTAATATATTTAAAACACATTGATTTCATACTAAGTACAGTTCAAATCTATTAACATATTTACTGACATATCGCTCCAAACTTTATTTGGAGTACTACTTGTGCGCAATGCACGTTTCTCTATTATTAAGCCTAAAATGTGATTTAATGTAACTATTGATGAGGATTGTATGATCTTATAATAATAATAATATCAGCCTTTAAATGCAAGGTAGATAAAGCGTACCTAAAGTATACTTGCAATAGTTCCACTTTAGCACAGTCAAATATACTTCATTAAATCTTTAGGTGGACTTTAGTCTCAGCCTCAGACGTCACGCCCACGGAATGTTGGCTTAAACGTCTGATGCGTATGGTACACTTAACTGGAAACACTTCAGGGTTTTCGAAGTCGTCATCTGATTAGTTGAATTTGATCGGATTTCCAGGAGACTCGAGTGTCGCGTTTATTTTCGGTCCGTCGGGAAACAAAGTGCAGACGGATTTACTCAGTGTTTTGCTAACAGTAACTTATGCAGACGCCATTGTTGTTATACACTTTTGCAACGTTCGCAAACAAATGACTGACTTACTGCTTGTTCTCCCTCTTCTTTAACTTTGAATGCTGGTTATATCAGTGACTGACTAGTTGCAAGCCAGTCTGTTGTTGTGGGGACATTTCCACGCCCCGAAACGTGACGCTGAACGAAACGAACTGTGATTGGTTGTTTGACATGTCGCTCAAACGCCTTATGGGTGGGCCTTGGCCAGTGAAAGCTGCCATGGATTCCAGACCTTCAGCCGTCAGTCTGAAGGTCTGGCTATGCGAGACTAGGTGGACTTAAGCAGTACTTTTGCAGAATTAAAGTGCATTAAGTGCAAAATTAGTTGTTCCAATTAAGACTTTATGTACAAAGAAAACAGAATAACAAAAAAAAAATATCAACAGAGAGACAGACAGGATGGAGTTACTTATTTGAACCAAAATATACACTGACCAAAATTATAAGCGCAACACTTTTGTTTTTGCTCCCATTTTTCATGAGCTGAGCTGTTGGTGAGCACTTCTCCTTTGCCGAGATAAACCATCCACCTCACAGGTGTGGCATGTCAAGATGCTTATTAGACAGCATGATTATTGCACAGGTGTGCCTTAGGCTGACCACAATAAAAGGCCACTCTAAAAAATGCAGTTTATTAGGGGGTCCGAAAACCAGTATCTATCACCATTTGCCACACGCAATGCAACACATCTCCTTCGCATAGAGTTGATTAGGTTGTTGATTGTGGCCTGTGGAATGTTGGTCCACTCCTCTACAATCGTTGTGCAAAGTTGCTGGATATTGGCAGGAACTGGAACACGTTGTCGTATACGCCGATCCAGAGCATCCCAAACATGCTCAATGGGTGACATGTCCGGAAAGTATGCTGGCCATGCAAGAACTGGGATGTTTTCAGCTTCCAGGAATTGTGTACAGATCCTTGCAACATGTGGCCGTGCATTATCATGCTGCAACTTGAGGTGATATTTGTGGATGAATGGCACACCAATGGGCCTCAGAATCTTGTCATGATATCTCTGTGCATACAAAATGCCATCAATAAAATGCACCTGTGTTCGTTGTCTATAACATACGCCAGTCGATCCACAACGTTGCCATCAGCAAACCGCTCACCCATACGATGCCATGCACTCTGTCTGCCATTTGCCCTGTACAGTGAAAACCGAGATTCATCCTTGAAGTTAACTCTTCTCCAAAGTGCCAGACACCGAAAGTGAAACAGTTGTGTAGTGTATACGCAGATCGTTTCTGAATTTAAGTGAAAATGCCATTTCTTTTAAATGAAAATGCACTAGTGTAAACAGGGCCTAAAACAGGGCGCATGTTTCCTGGTACTCTCTTGAACGCGTGGTGGAGATTGAAATGGTTGAATGAAGGTGTTCATTACTACCTATTTGGGCCTTGAACGTGGTAGTTGTGTTGGTGTCTATGAAAGTCAGAAAGCTCTTGGATCAAAAATATCTTAACTTGTGTTCTGACGATGAACGAAGGTCTTACATGTTTGTAACGACATGCAGGTGAGTAATTAATGACAGAATTTACATTTTTGTGTGAACTATCCTATCAAAAGGTTATTAGTGAAACTGTTATTAGTAGATATCTGTCCTATAGGAGAAATGCTGATTTTGCAAGTCATAAGAAGTGTGAATGGCATACACCTAATAACACATAATATTTAATTAAATGGACAGTTTGCCAAAAAAATAAACATTCTGTCATCATACACTTGCACTCACATTGTTCCAAACCCATATGACTTACTTTCTTCTTTGGAACGTACAGTAAATGAAGACTTTTGAAGAACATTTCAACTTTTGTTTATAAGAAAGAACATTTGTGTTCCACATTTGTGTTCCACAAATTTGGGATGGATTAGAGTGAAATATCTTCATCCTCATTATCTCTTTTCAAGTCCTTTACAACACATGAATAAAAAATGTAAATGCAAGTCTCAAGTTAAGTAATAGTGACTTTAAGTATGTTTTGTGTTTTGCTTTGCTTATCTCTAATCCAGTACTTCACTGAATACGGCCCGGATTATTCCCTGGAGATCAGCCCGAGCTGCCGACCCGACCGCAACGAGAGCCAGCATCTGGAGAGGGTCATCAGCACCATCAAAGGTAATCACCATGACAACAACCAGAAACTCACCAAACACAAACACCAGGCCTAGATATCTCAAGAATTAACTGAATACCATTTCCACAGATGGAATTGCTTTTGTCCATTTCAAAGCTGGTTAAAATATTTAAAGTAATGGTCTGTTTATTTGGAAATCCGTTGATGATGGGTAGGATGGCGTGTCAGTCATTCGTTCATCCAGCTGTCCCTCCAGCCTCCTCAAGAACTTTTGCGTCCCACTCCCCTCCAGTGACCAGGGAGACCTTTAAAGCAACCACAGTTGTCCCCTGTGACTGGCTCTCCTCAGCTGTAGAAAAGAGAAACATGTCTGTTTGATGTTCCCGGTCATCAGTAAACAAATAAGCAAAGCATTCTTAGAAACTTGAAGCTGATGTCTCAAGAGAGCGGCTGGGATGAGAATGAGAGCAGGCTAAACTAGGAACACTTGCACATATGTACGTGCAGGGCCCCAGACACGCACTTATCCACACTTTTATGAGACTTTTTCTTGACAAAGTGTCTGGTTTGTCCCTTTGACACAATGTTTTTTTTACGTTTTTCTTATATGTTATAGCTTAGTGTATTTTTATTGCTGCAATTGTGCGTGAACTCTGTGTTTGTGTGTGTTTGAGGTTTCAGCAAACTCTTGCCTTTTCACCTACTCCAGGGACAATAGACTCAAAACATGTTTTAAAGCAATGCTGAGAACATTTTAGATGCCCATTAGATGTAATAAAATAAAGATTTTCTCCTCTTGAGCTCATTGAAACATCTGTGTGAATGGGCAAAAATCTGGCAGTGAAAAAGGAAAAGCAGTGTTGCATATATTAACACATGGGCATTGTTTGAGTATAAGAACAAATGTGATTTAGAGAAGCCAGCCTAAGTCTCACAAAGTTTCTCACTTTAGTAATAGTGTGGCGCAGTGGTATTTTAGTGTTGTTTATTTTATTTATAGTGTTGTTTAAAATATGATTTTCACTCCCAGAATAAAAATTTCATGATAATTTACTTACCCCCATGTCATCCAAAATGTTCATGTCTGTCTTTTTCCAGTCGAAAAAAAAAAAAAGGTTTTTGAGGAAAACATTCCAGGGTTTTTCTCCAAATGGTGGACTTCAATGGTGGTCAACGAGATGAAGGTCCAAATTGCAATTTTAACGCAGCTTCAAATGGCTCTACACAATCCCAGCTAAAGAATAAATGTCTTATCTAGCAAAACAATCTTTCATTTTCTAAAAAAAAAATACAAATTTAGACACTTTTTAACCACAAATGCTTGTGTTGCACTAGGTAGAGTAGGGCGATAAACTCCATCTCATTCTTTCCTCATCGTTGTTTTACCTTTTTTTGTAAAAGGCGTTTGACTTTTTTCGCACGTTTGCTTTGTGAACACATGGGTGGATGCAAGAGGTCGAACTAGTGCAAGATGAGCATTTGTGGTTAATAAGTATATAAATTTGTATCTTTTTTTTTTTTTTTTTAGAAAATTACCGTTTCACTAGATAAGACCCTTATTACTCAGCTGGGATTGTGTAGAGCCCTTTGAAGCTGTATTGAAACTGCAATTTGGACCTTCAACCTGTTGGTCACCATTGAAATCCACTATATGGAGAAATCCTGAAATGTTTTCCTTTAAAGAAATTTCTTTTCGACTGAAGAAAGAGACATACAGCTGAGTAAATTATTAGAAAAAAATCTGATAATTAGATTTTGGAATACAATTAATTAGATTTTAAAGTACAAAGAAAAAATACATTTATAGATGTTGACCCCTACACTCTAAAAAAATTCTGGGTTAAAAACAACCCAATTTGGGTTATTTGGCAACCCAGCGCTGGGTAAATATTGAACAGAACCCATGCTAGGTTATTTTGACCCATCTGGTTGGGTTAAACGTTTTTACCCAACATGCTGGGTTGTTTTATTTAAAGTCAACTATTGTTTAAAAATTATATTGCTGGCCTAAAATGGGCTGGAAATTAAAAATCACACACAGAATTATTGAGGCAACAGCAATAATCAAAAAAGGAACTTTTATTATTGAGCAAAAACACCCATTAACAAAAGTACAAAATAATATAATTTACAGCACAGTAAAGACTTTATAAATGAAATAAAATATAACCCTCTATTTCTCTAAATCAGCGGCGCTGAGAACTGCTCTACTGACTATAACTGGGTTGTTTGTCAGATACTGGCTCAACCCAACGGTTGGGTAGAAAAAAATAACTCAATATTTAATAACCCCTTAATAATGACCCAGCAGCTTAGTTAGAGAACAAAATACCCAGCACCTGGGTAAAATAAATAAATAAATAACCCAATAAAATGACCCAACAAGCTGAACCCAACATTTGGGTTAAAAAAAGTAACCCACCATTTTTAGAGTGCAGAAAAACTACCCAGCACCTGGGTAAAAAAGGTGAACCCAGTATTTGGGTTTTTTTTAAAAATACATTTTTTAGAGTGTATTTAAGTTAAAGTAGCTCATTAGAAAAATACTTTAGTAAAAGTATTAAAAGTAACATTTGTTAAAAGTATCAAAAAGACATTTTAAATCATGTTGAATAATGTTTCAACTGTTTTGGCCGTACATCTAAGTCAAAAGGGATTCAACAACACTGGACCTCACTGACTTGCATAGTATGGATATAAGCTTTTTTTGGTGATTTATGAGTAAACAATGACTGAATGTTCGTCTTTGGGTGAACTCTATCTCTTTAAAGTATTGGGTGTTCATCCCTCTAAACCACTGGTGTTTATGAGAGACATGAGTGGCGGTTTGTGGTCTCCTGTTCTTATCACCTCACTCCTTATGGGATGCAGTTGACCTGTTTAACCACCCTTGACTTTTGTGCAACCCTTGAGTTTAAATGCTCATCAACAAGCTGAAGAAACAGACAGTCACATCTGCTCCACCTTAGCTTCAGTCTACTTAGTGGTGTTTCAGTTACGACTAAACATTTCTCTCCCCATTTACATCTTATTGATCTCTCGCTCCAGCCCCTGCTCTGGTTAACGTCTCCTCCACTTACTCTTCTGGAGAACAGGCATCTTTGCTGCTGACCTAAAAGTCACTCAGAGGTCACCACCTCATCGTATGGGGAAGCAGGCAGTACAGTTCAACAACTGACAGCCTCATTTCAGACCTTCACTTCAGCTTAAAGGGATGGTTCACCCAAATATGAAAATTTTGTCAATAATTACTCACCCTCATGTCCTTCGTTCATCTTCGAAACACAAATTAAGATATTTTTGATGAAATCCGAGAGCTGACCCTGCATAGACCGTTGTAAAGGCTGTAGTTTGACAATAACATATATGCATGATAATTGCATCAAAATTGATGTTTTCTGTGCATGAAAACTCACATTTTAGTTCTACTTGATATCAGTTTTCAGAAGATATATTTATTAACAAGAATTACTCTTACTCCTTTTACCTCGCCATTGTTTATTTGTAGTTGCAACATGAGAGTTTTGCCTATTCCTTAAACAGTACAAGACAAACGTGCTTATTTTCTTTGCCCATGCGGTATGTGTAGCATGTGCTACGTGTTTGCTCTATCCCGCAGCTCTAGGGACTAATTAAAAAGGGCTTAAGGCGCTGACTGCTCCACTTCCATTTTAGGGTTTCCACCCATCTCTTAAGACTGCTATAGACTGCTATATAAGACTGCTATATGTGCAAAGCCCATCGCACATGGGCACAGATTCTGGATCGGTTTGGCTTTAGGATCTTCTGCTTGCAGAGGGTCATTAGTGAGTGAAATAGTGTACAGAGGTCAAGTAGTGGAGCTACATTAAGTGTCTGTCCTGTGCTGCACGCAACACATCAATTTTATGAGAACTGACAAAGTCCTCTACTTAGGTTCTGTATGACTTCTTTAGGTTAACCAGTGCGTTTATATAGACATATATGACTTTTCAGTGGCATCTGTTTTGCCATGTTGAAACAGTATTTACGTGTGGTATGTGAAATGTGCATTGCTAAACCTCTAACTATGTCTCAGATGTAATTGTTTTAGTGTATTTTTAGTTTAAAATGCATTTTGGAGCAATTATCTGTCTGTCATTTTACTTGTATGTGGCACATTTTATGTAAGGTAACCAGAGTTGTATTTGTATAACAACCATTTAAAATTTTGGGGTTCAGTAAGGATGCATTAAATTAATCAGAATTGACAGACTTTTATGTTACAAAAAAGTGTATTTAAAAACAAATCTTTTTTTTTTTGGGAATCTTTTCCCAAAAAAGTCAGATTCATAAATCTGACTTTTTTTCTCAGAATTGTAAGTTATAAACTCACAATTGTGAGTTATAAAGTCCGAATTGCAAGATACAAACTCACAAATCTGACTTTTTTTTTCTCAGAATTGTGAGATATAAGCTCCCGATTGTGAGTTATAAAGTCACAATTGGAAGATGCAAACTCACAAATCTGACTTTTCTCAGAATTGTGTGATATAAATTCGCAATTGCGAGTTATAAAGTCAGAATTGCAAGATACAAGCTCACAAATCTGACTTATTTTCTCAGAATTTGTGTGATGTAAACTCACAATTGTGAGTTATAAAGTCAGAATTGCGAGACAAACTTACAGTTCTGAGAAAAAGAGTCTTTATTGGACGATTCTGATTTTCTCACAATTTTGAGTTCATATCACACAACTCTGAGAAAAAAGTCAGAATTGTGACTATATCTAGCAATTCTGACTTTATATTACACAATTTTGAGAAAAAAAAATTTTGGGATACAAAGTCGCAATAACATTTTAAATAATTTTTTTGTTGTTTATTTATTTAGTGGCAGCAATGGGCTTCCATAGGTTTCTGATTATGTGACACTAATGACTAAATATCAATTTAATAAATTATACATAAATTATAATATTAATAAGTTAATTACAACTAATAAATTGTAATAAATTAATACATTATAAATGAATTACAGTTAATAAATTATTTAGGAATAAATTACAATTTAAAATATATTAAAATAGGATCCTTTTTTTATCCTAAAATAACACTGCAAAGTTTGATAATGCAACAAAAATGATCAATTAAGCCCCAACACAAATTGGTAAAGTAAACTTTTTAATCTATTTGTATATATTTAAGTGGATTAAATAATGAAATTAAGTTAGAACAAAATATATAGCAATTGTGTTACTTTGGCTCATTTTAATCAAGTAAAGAACAAGACAATAAATTTAATTTTTTTAGTTTTTAGTTCATTTATTTTCAGTCATTTTAGTTCTTGTTATAGTACTTATTTATAGTGCTTATAATCTACCTTTATTATAGTTTCTAATTTAAAATTGTCATCTAATATTTTATATAATTCAAATAACTCTGGACTCCACTGTCTTCACAATTCTTTTTTTTTTTCTCAGAATTGTTAGATATAAAGTCAGAATTGTGAGACAAAGTCAGAATTTTGAGGGGAAAAAAAGTTAGAATTGCGAGATACAAACTTGCATTTGCAAGGAAGAAGTCAGAATTGCGAGTTTTTATCAGACGATTCTGACTTTCTCGCAATTGTGACTTTATATCTAGCAAGTCTGACCTCATAACTTGCAGTTGTGAGGTTTTCATGCAATTCTGAGAAAAAAAAAGTCAAAATTCAGACTCTATATCACACAATTACGAGTCAAAATTACGAGTTTGTATCACGCAATTCTGAGTAAAAATGGTAGAATTCTGAGATAAAAAGTTGCAAAAACATTTTTAAAAATGTTTTATTTAGTGGCGCAATGGGCTTTCATAGGTTTCTGATTATATCACACTGTAATGAATAAATAACAATTTAATAAATGATTTAATTTTTTTATTTTTTGACATTTCTACATGCCAGGTGAATTGAAGGTGGTATTATACCAGGCCAGAGGTTTAGACTATAGGCTGGCACTATTTATAAGCCTGTTATTTAGTGGTAATTGTAGTTGTTGTTTGGATAGTCTGATCAGCACACTGGTCAATAGACATCAAATGGTTGGGTTTATATTAGGAGGAAGTAATTGTTTGTGATGAGGTTTTATTAGGCACTAAATTACACCACTGAAGTGCCGGGCTTTCTAAAGACTCCCGTATCGTTTTTCAACAAGCTCACACAGCCCCATGTGCCTCAACTAAACAGCTCCCATCAATTAAACTCTTTAATTAGGATTTTTCATAGTGCTTGCTGGTTGTTTACAGCCTCATGTATGTCACACAAGTGTGTGGTGTTTATAAGAGGAAGCAAATCCAAGATTGACATGCCAACCTTACCTGAAGTCCATGTGCCTGACCTTCCCAAACACTATTCTGAGAATATTCACAACTATTTCTCTGTGAAGAACTGCGATTGATTAATGCAGGTAATAAATAGAGAGGCTTGCAGTTGTTACACATTACCGGAGTTTCCAAGCACATCTGGGTAACATTTACAACACTCAGCTTTGCGTTATATAAAACGCTGAGAGAAAAAGGAGCAGAAACGAGTAAACACCATACATGGTTGTTTTCAGTGGTTCTGATCAGCAAAGTGAGTTTATCGATCCTCATCTCGAAGGACATTTTAAATTTTAAACAGTGGGTGTTAATGCAGACCATATTGTTTGTGCACATTGTAGCCGACTACAAACAAACCGAACATTTTTGTTGATTCCATCCCTTAAAACACTCCTTTTAGTCGAAAAGAGCATGCATATGTAAGCCAGAAAAGATGGAGACCGGAGATCATCGGGCATCTGCTAAAATCTACATGTAAATAGATTCATAAACATTTACGGTTTCCTACATTTACGAGTTGTAGGAAAGGAACAGCTTGCTCATTTCAAATGAGAATTGAAGGTAATTAGTTCCAAGGGCTTCAGAACCGCAACCTTCAAAGAGGAACATGTGCTTAAAAATAGTGTTACTGTACATGTATAGCTTCCGAACGTGAGGGAACGCTTTTGCTCCAGTTTTCAACAAGCCATGGTGTCTATCAAATAAGATTCCATTATTTATTGATTATAAAGCTTGCTTTGTAAAGTATGGATTCCTTTTTTAAACCAGGATTTCCTTTAGTGCCTTAAATTCAAATTCATTAGCCAACCATAATGTTATCAAAACACCAGCTGGTTGAGAACAAAGGGGACGTCCTTTTTCAGCTCAACTGTATAGTGTCAGTGTGAATGGCAGGCCCGATTCCAATGCAAATTGCGGTTTGTAAATCTATGTAAATTGATTTAGATTTCGAAATATTTGAATAGCTTGCGCTTCCGTAAGAGACGTCATAGGAAATCCTGTTTCTTGTCTAAATTTGCATCCTCTCTGCTTTGTTTCGATTAGTGTTATTGTGACATTAAAGCGTGGTAGGTTCTTGTGCAGATGTTCAGGTGGACATCATCTGTGACTCTTTGACAGTTACATTCATTACACCACATGTCTGTGTATTAATATTTCTCAGTATGTTTTCTGTTTCCAAATTGTCTTTACCCTTCTCCTCCCCTGCTTGTTTACAGGGAATCTGAAGAATGTAGTTTAGGAGTGGGCTCCCAGCTCATGTTTCCAAATCAGGCCCTGCTTCTCTAATGAAGACAGTATGTCGGAGTCATCGCCAGAGGGGAGCTTGGAAAACATTACTTGAATGTTTCCAGGGAACATTTTTTTAAATGCAGAGATGGGCCAGTGTTGCCACATTTGAACAGTTTTAGTCAATGTTGGATCTGAGGCAAATATTTAATGGGTGTGTTTTTTACAGAAATCCAAAGCCATTTTCGGATGAAACACAGAGCGTGAATGCAATGTTGTGGGTGTAGTATGTCACAAATAACATGTTTTTTTTTTTTTTTTTTTTGTCGTCACTCATTCTGTTTTTAATTTTATGGGATCATTTGAAAATGAGTTATTGTTTTGTCAAAGTGTTGAAAGATGCATCCCAGAAACGTCTAACCATGATTTAGATGGACAAGGACGTGGCTAGGCTCTCAAATCTTTACGGTTTGGCTTCCAACCATCTTTTATAACCTTTCAACTGCAATCTTGTCCAGTTATGGATTAGATAAGTGAAGTTTAATAGGCAGACCAAATTCCAAGTCAAGTTGGCTTCATGAACTGTTTTATGTTGCCTGTGGCATGCTTTTTACCACAATGTTTATTTTCTTTGTTTGATGAGCGAGTCAGAAATTTAAAATGTTTTCAAGCTGTCTGTCAACTTTTAATTTTTTGTATAAATGCTTTCTGTTATATATTAAAATACAAAAAAGTAATTGTGTGGCTTTTTCTTTTTTTTCAGTGAGTGTTGTCCTTGTTTCACTGGGGGCTGCCACATGTGGAAGTCCTGTTCTTTTCAGCATGATCTTTATGGATTTCTTGGTTGCAGAGGTTTCTCTCAATGGCACACCAAGTGTGATTCATTAAGTCCTTTATTAGCTTTGAGAGATGGGGCTTATTGCATTTTAGCCCCATAAACTGATCCATGCTACCAAAAGAGCGCTGTAAAACTTTTAGAATTAAGTGGAGAGACGGGACTGATTTTCAGCGGCTCGCCCTATTAAAACCCTAATGCGTGTAGAACCAAACAGTCTACTCAATACTTCGTGATCCTGCTTTTGATTTTTCCTCTGCATTTTCTGGAGCAGAAAGACTAAATAAATAACGGATTGAATACATTTCTTCTTTCTCATTTGATACGTTTTAGGAGTCTAAAATATGCATATTGAATACTTGCAGCTGTATTTTGTTTTGTTTTGGTTATACAAATGCATTAAAAATGCAACACAGATGCAAAACGACTGGGATATAGTTTTTGTATGATCGTGTTTAAATTCAAATGTTATTCCTTGTAAAATAACAAGGATTTTTACTTCTTTTTTTTTTCAACTACAGTTGAGGTCAAAAGTTTACATACACCTTGCAGAATCTGCAAAATGTTAATTATTTTACCAAAATAAGAGGGATCATACAAAATACATGTGATTTTTTTTTTAGTTATTTAGTACTGACCTGAATAAGAAAAAAATAAGTTAAATTGATAAAGATGAACCATGTTCAAAAGTTTACATACACTTGATTCTTAATATTGTGTTGTTACTTGAATGATTCATAGCTGTGTTTTTGTTTAGTAATAGTTGTTCATGAGTCCCTTGTTTGTCCTGAACAGTTAAACTGCCCGCTGTCCTTCAGGTCTCACAAATTCTGAACCTTTTCCAACAATGACTGTATGATATTGAGATCCATCTTTTCACACTGAGGACGACTGAGAGACTCATATGCAACTATTACAGGAGGTTCAAACGCTCACTGATGCCCCAGAAGGAAAAGCTATGCATTAAACTTTTGAACGGAATGAGGATGTGTACCTTTTTTTTTTTTTTTGCCTAAATATCATATTTTTTCATTTAGTACTGCCCTTCACAAGCTACAGAAGATACTTACATGTTTCCCAGAAGACAAAATGAGTTAAATTTACCCTTTTTCAGTTTTCACCCCCAGCTTTTAATGCATTGTTTTTCCTTCTAAAGCATCAGTGAGCGTTTAAACTCAAAATCATAGTCATTTTTGAAAACGGTTCACAAAAATGCTGAAAAACCAAAGGATTTGTGGGACCTGAAGGATTTTTCTGAAGGACAGCGGCAGTATAACTATTAAGGACAAACAAGGGACTCATGAACAACTATCACTAAACAAAAACACAGCTGTCGATCATTCATGTAACAACACAGTGTTAAGAGTCAAGTGTATGTAAACTTTTGAACAGGGTTATTTTTTATAAATTCAACTATTACTTTCTCTTGTGGGCTATATCTGAACGTATTAGTTTGGTCTATATGCATAACCTTGAAAAATGTTGTTTAAGAAAAAGATAAAGTCTTATACACTCAATTTTAGTGGTATATTTTGTGGTAGATCTTGTCATTTGTCCTATAAACTGCCTGGAAAAGCCGTTGTTGATCATCTACCCGGACTAGTAGACGTTTCTACTGGCACCTGCTCATCTAGTTGTAGGCTATGTTTGACATCCCAACGAATTTTATGCAAAGTGCTCGTCTATCTTCCCTTACTACGTGTTCAACCTTTCATTCTGACTGATCTTCTATTCACTCCATTGATCGCCAACAGATTTCTACAGAGTTTTTGTCAGCAGCGCTGGACTGAAATGAAGTATTTGAGGAGTGTGACCCATTATTCTACACAAAAGTGGCCTTTATGACATTAGTTCTTGAGTTGTGCCAAACAAAGGGCACGTCAAAACCGTTTGTCTTCATTTGCATAACGTTTCCCACAGGAGTAGAGCAAATCCCTGCTCCTTTACCCGTCACTTCCCTCCTAATCTACATGTGAAGTGTCTTCATGAATGACGACAGATGCGGTCTTTAAACCCGTTAAAACGCAAAAGAAAGCAGCCGTTTGGCTGCATCTCATCTTTAATCAATACCGAGATGAGCAAGTTTTGTTAGACGTAACGTTAGCTTGCAGGTTTTTGATTGATGGGGTTCAGTTTAATTTACAATAATCCAGTGAAGAATGTGACCTATTCTAGTTTTGTCCGTTCCGTTATACATTTTGCAGCAGTATTTTCAGATTTTATGATCTAAACTTTACTTTGAAGTAAAAAAAATAAATACATTCAGCAACATACATTTGTTGTCTGATTATCATTGTGTTTATAAAATCTCGACTCAGTCAAGACTAATTGTCTCAGAGACATTTTAACGTCTGTGGTGTGTCTATGAAAAATAATTATGAAGTGATCTATTATGGCAACAAGTGTAAGTGTCCGTGCAGGCGTGCGCTTCATAAGGGTGAACAGAAAACCCGGATAAAACTCCACTCTGGCACACGGAGTAATAACAATAGTAATTTTTGTCTTAACGATATTATCTACGCAGGACTTTGATGCCATATGGAACACAATAAAGACTTTCTATGAAAACGTCAAAACAAAATGTATATTAACATGTTAATTCAAAATAATATTCCTCACAGAAAAGCTTCAACATTATATTGCTTCAGACGACATCAGCACTGGAGTGCAATCCCAAAGAAGAAAAATATGGGTTTGGTGAGTCAATTATGACATAATATTAATTCTGTAATCAAGCAACTTTTCAAATGTGTTATAACTGTAAATTATCCGCTTACACTTGGCCAGTCGTCGACTTGTCACATTCCAGTTTCACAGAGACTCCATGTCACGTTTTCGAGCGGACTCATATCCCTCTTGAGAGCGTCGAGTGTGTGTATTTAGGCTAATTCCTTTGATTCAGTAACAGTTCATTGAGGGTGCTCTCCTGCAACAGGACGGGAAACATTTCTCCAACTTCACGTCCAGGGTCGACTTCGTATCTGTCTTTGCCAAATCCAACAGCACCCTACGGCTTTATTTTCATGCAGTACATATTTAACGCATACAGTCATTTTTTAAAATTATCAAAGTCGTGTAACTTCAGTCATACTGGATTCACAACACGAACGCAATTTGACCATTTCTCCTATAAAGGTAAGATTTGAATTTACTGTTTTTTTTAACGTTTTATTTTTCCATTCTGCATTTATCAGCACTTTAATAAATAACTTTCAAACTATATTATTACAGATCTTTTTACTGTTGTTCAAACGATAAACCTAGCTTTTATAGAATATCCTACATATTACACAACCAGTCTTGAATACTAAATACGGATATCACATATTATCGCCCTGTTTTGGATCTAATCCACTTAGTGGTTGTAATTCAGCTGTGTTTAAATCTTAAATCAGTCACTACTTACTGTTTTAATCTTGTTTGTGTCATAATTGACTGTTTAACTGACACCACTAACCCACAACATCTCACTGGCTAGTGATAGTAGGAAATGAGTAGTTATCTCTACTGCACCACACAGATTGTGACACACTGGGGAAAAAAAAAGCAGTTTTCAATTTCCCTGGCAGTTTTTAAAACAATATGTGTAATATCTAACTAGACCAACACATATTTTATGATGCTTTTTCACAAACAAAACAGACTAGTCCAAAATGAAACTTGGCCTTTGCAGATAACCGCAAAGTTCAGTTTTACATTTGTCTTGGTCTAATTAAGTTGTAGGCTCCATCGTGTTATATGTGACAGCTTCCAGGCCATGAATAATGAATACAATGAGCTAAACACAAAGATCTCGAGATGAATGCCCTACAGCTGTCAATGTCTGGGAGGGGCGCTGAGATGAGCCTGTGTGCCGCTCGTTGCTGGAGGTCCATTGCAGCTGCATGCCAGCTTTCAGCAATTATGCCTTTCCCCAGAAGAATGGCTTTAAGTGGGGATTGAGGAGAGTGGAGCAGCACATATGATTAAGTGCCTCATTACTTGTCCTCCGTGTGTGTGTGAGCACATGTGAGGATATGGAGTCACAGGACGCTGTCACGTACTCCATAATTAACCCCACATTTGAG
Organism: Garra rufa; assembly: GCF_049309525.1. NCBI lineage: Eukaryota > Metazoa > Chordata > Actinopteri > Cypriniformes > Cyprinidae > Garra > Garra rufa. Next base: position 33,603,045 of record NC_133363.1, read on the forward strand.
GGATTATGAATGGTTCATCTCTACAAATAGTCTTGGAAAGTCATATGACTTGCTGCCCTTCTGATCCATTGATAAACTCCTGCCTTGTGATCTCAGTTAAAAAACAGTTTTTTTTTTTGCCTAGATTTAGATTGCCTAGTTTTTTTATTCATCCAGTCAGAGGACATCAAACATGTTTTAGAGCACATTGTTTTCATTTGTCATCTGTCACCTTGCAATGAGGCACACATTTCTGCATGAGTAAAGTTGTTACAAACACAACAAAAAGTCTGGTAATGTGTGACCCTCACTCGTGTGTGATGCCTAGATGTTCTCTAGAACAATTTTAAGAGATGTCTGCCTAAAATGAAGTGTTGTGGAACATTCTCATGTTATTATCTTTTTTCCCTTCAGGTGTGTCCATCTAATGAGCCTCCTGCGTTCTAGTGCCACCATGAAGGATCGTGATTCTCTCTCTCTGCTTCACTACTCTGGTTCAGGCAAGACAAGCCCTCCGTTCCCCTCCGCTGCTCTCCATCCCAGCTCCCCCGTTTTGGGAAAACCCCAGCCTTTCTGCCTGCAGTCCGGCCAGCATCTCATCGCCTCCATGCAGCTCCAAAAACTCAACAGCCACTATCAGAATCTGTCCTCTGCAGCTACAACCGGAACCAACCGAGGCTACGGAGCCACCATGCTGGGCCCAGGACAGATCACCACTCCTGGGGCAGCACAGGCACCTGGCATCATTGATTCTGATCCGGTCGATGAGGAAGTTTTGATGTCGCTTGTGGTGGAGCTGGGTTTGGACCGTGCTAATGAGCTTCCAGAGCTGTGGCTGGGTCAGAACGAGTTTGATTTCATCGCGGATGTGCCGGCTGGCTGCTGACTAAATCTCTGGGTGCTACCAAATCTCCCTCTGTCTTTAAAATCAAAGCTTCTAAACAATGGCTATCAATGAGAAGAAAACTGAACTGTCAAGAGCTGTTATTTACAGCTTTGGAGGGCAGACTTATGTGAGCTATAGACTTCTGTTTGTTAGAGAAGTCGAAGGACTAAGCACACATAGCCTACCAAAAAGACGTTTCCCTCTGCCTTACAGGCGTTTATATTTCTAAAGCTCTTTCACACCCTAATAAAATCCACATTATGATATGTGGAATGGATTTGAAGAGTCGCCTCATTGTGAGGTTGGTGGAAGAAGAGATATACTGCAAAAATGGTTTGTAGAGAACAAAGGTTTCGGCTACCCTTGCCTGCCTGCTGTGGGTTGGTGACTTCCAGCCCTTGTTTGGACTAACGGATGGTATTACAAGTGTGTAACGGAAGGTGATCGTGAAATTGGTGCACCTCCATCATTCGAGAGATTCCCTCGAGAAGCCGTGTCACTGCAGGCTTCGCTGGTCACGGAGGAACTCGACCTGGCCGAACGTTTTCCATGGTTAAATATATTAATGAGACGTGTCTGTTTACCCCACAATTCAGCCTGCGTGGTCTGATAGCCTTATTTTTATATGCTAGTTTTCTTTTCTAGAGATAATTGGTTTGTGCACTTAAAATGTTAAAAGAATATTGCCTACTGTCTTTTTTTTTTCTCCCCTCAGTGTTTTAAGTAGGCTGTATGAATAAAACAATTGAACTGTTAATGTAGATCTGTGCGGGTCTTCTTCGAAATCCACAAATATGTTACATTTTACATGCTTAAAATGCAACTTACCCATTGAAAGAGGACTTTGTCAGACATTTTTCTTTTTTCCTGTACTGTTTTTGAAATTTGTGACTTGCTGAAACTTAATCAAAGATTTTTTTGTTTAGCACTTTTCTTCCATCCATTTATTTTTCTACATAAGAGAGTTATTACCTATTTAAAAGTGTGTACTTTTCAGTTTTTTTCTGAATGTGAGAAAATAAAGTTACAAAGCACAACACTTTGTCTTTTTCTTTCCAATGAGAAGTTTAACTGAGTTCCACACATTTTATATGTAATATTAAAAAAGAAACACACTTAATGATTTAAGATTAACAAGTGCTAACCTAAATCAAACATAAATCTCAATATAAAAACGAAGTATTTACTATTAAAATGCAATTATATTTAAAACTATTATTATTTGGAGTGTATAAACCTGTTGCTAGCAAAGCTAAACCTGACGGTAAAAGATGACTAGGTTAGTACTGACATCTAGTGGCCAACATGATAAATACAACATGTCGTCTAGCTAATTTGATAGCCATATCCTTAACTTGTGCTTAGAATGCATTACTCAAGAAGAGATGCATAAATGTTACCTGGGAAAACTGCACATCTAAGACTAAAATAAACAAGTCAGTTCAGGTATTCAAGTGATTGTCAAGTAACAACTAACTGGTGGATAACTGGTATTGATCTGCTTATAATAACGCAGTCCTGTTTTGAGAGAGGGCTGGCTCAAACTGCGGCATCGGCATCTCGCAGCGGCACTTCCGGCGGCATGTCGAGATGCCGCTGTATTTCTCCGGCAGGTGCCGCTACAGCGGCATCTCGCAGCGGCATCGGCATCTCACAGCGGCATCTAGCAGCGGCATCTCACGCCGGCATGTCCAGCAGGCGTACTTTCTTCTTATTAAAAAAAAATATACATTTCAACAAAATAACATAATATACCACAGGACTGTCATTTCTTAAGTATTTATCATATAATGTGTTTATACTGATGCTGGATCAGAACGTGCGTGTGCGTGGCGCTGTGTGCGTGGCGCTGTGTGTGTGGCTGGCTGGCTGTGGCTGTGTGGCTATAGGCTATCTCAAGTATGTGTCAATATCACAGTTATGTTTCAGTGCCAACGAAGTTAGAAGATCACATTCCTTAATAAAATATATGATTTGTATTACATACAATGTCAAGCCGTTTTGAAATTTGAAATTACATCTTGAGATGAGTGTGCATTAATTGCATTACAGAGATTAAACTATCAGTTGATACATCTGCTTAAAATGATAAGTAACTGTTGCATTACCCTTGAAGCATAGCTTTTATGGAAAATAGTTCATGTTTCAGGAAAGATAATTTGACACCAGTTACCACAGAATATGACCCAGATGGACTACACTCCCAGAAAAAAAGGAACAAAACTATACCTTTTAGGGTACAAGTAGCTGTCACTGGGGTGTTACCAAGGGTACAATTTTTTGGGTACATAATTGTACAATAAGGACCCATTGTGTACCTTTAAAGGTACCTTTATATGTTTTGTTGACCAGGAACAAAATTGAACCTCTGCAGTACCTTTTTTTTTTTTTACTGTGTAGGCTATCTATGGATGTCATATTTCATTCTTTATCAGATATTGTTTCTACGGCCCTATGTACCTCTTTTACAGAACACATTTTCATATTTAACATTACTGAGTGCAAGATGTCATTTTTATGTTATCGCTTTTGGGCTTTTAATGAGTTAATGGCTACCCTGGTAAAAAAGAATGTATCAAGAATGTTGGTACACAAACTAACCCTGCTGAAAAAAAACATCTAAAACCAGCCTAGGCTGTTTGGCTGTTTTTGCCAGCCTGGTGGTTTTAGCTGGTCATGCTGAGATTTATTTTATCAGTAAATTCCACATTACAGTATTTCAATGATACCACTGTGTCTGTACTGTTCTCAGTCTACAGTAAAAATAAAAATAAAAAATGAAACCTGTATCACATATTTTGTACAGCTATATTTAATGATTGTACTTGCAAAAACACATTGAAACTATGGGTAACTCGTGTATGGGTGATCTAAAGTAATGTTCCTACGATATTTCATTATAAATTTGTTTTTTGAAACAATGCTTCTGCTAATGCAAGGCTTCTTTAAAGATATGAATGCAATATGCAAAGTTTTGAACACTGGACAGCCTGTGTTACAAATAATGACTGTTTTAAGTTTTGTATCTAGAGTTTTGAAAAATGATATTACAGTTCTGTTATTAGTGCAAAAACGATTGTAAAAAAACTGTATTACTAACAATTCCAATTACAGAGCTCTCTAATTCAATTCGTAGTAGTAACAATTCCAGTTAGGGAGCTCTACAAATTAATTTCTACCATTCATATGTCTCCATTGTCTTCCATTCATTTTTAATTACAGAGCTCTACAATTTAATTATTACTAGTAACAATTCCAATTAGAGAGCTCTCTAAATCAATTTTTACTAGTAATAATTCCAATTGCAGAGCTCTCTAATTCAGTTTTTACTAGTTACAATTCCAATTTGAGAGCTCTCTAATTTAATTATTACTAATAAAAATGCAGTTACACAGCTCTACAATTCAATTTTTACCAGTAAAAAACACATTAAAGATATGTTTAATTGCAGAGCTCTGTAATTGAATTAAAGAGCTGTCTAATTAAGTTCTTACTAGTGACAATTGAATTCGAGAGCTCTCTAATAGGAATTCTTACTAGTAAAAACTGAATTAAAGAGCTATTGGAATTATTACTAGTAAACATTGATTTAAAGAGCTCTCTAATTGTAATTGTTACTAGTAGGAATTCAATTGTAGAGCTCTTTAACTGAAATTCTTACTAGTAGAAATTATGTTGTTAAGCTCTGTAATTAAAAATAAATGGAAGTCAATGGGAGACATATGACTAGTAAAAATACATTTGTAGAACTCCCTAATGGGAATTGTTACTAGTAAGAATTAAATTAGAGAGCACTGTAATTGGAATTGTTACTAGTAAGAATTTAATTAGAGAGCTCTTTAATTGTAATTGTAAATAGTAAAATATAATTTAAAGAGCTCTTTGTTTGGAATTGTTACTAGTAGGAATTTAATTATAGAGCTCTCTAAATGAATTGTTACTAAATGCAATTACAACGAGTGACATTAAGTATATTTTAGGCTATAAGAGCTGCGATATCTGTTTTGTGCAGCATAACAAACTAATTTCTGTATTAACATTTTATATTCATAAGTAGTAACATTTCAAAGCAGTATTTGAAATAGACAAATACATTAAAAACACTGCATTTTTTAATTTATTATCGTTTGTGATCTACTAACTTTGTTGGCACTGAAACGAACTGAAAATGAAAAATTAATACACACTTACTGCTGGATCCTACACACACACACATGCTCTGATCCAGCATCAGTATTACACATTATATGATAAATACTTAAGAAATGACAGTCCTGTAGTATATTATGTTATTTTGTTGAAATGTATTTATTTTTTTTTAATAAGAAGAAAGTACGCCTGCTGGACATGCCGGCGTGAGATGCCGCTGCTAGATGCCGATGCCGCTGCTAGATGCCGCTGCGAGATGCCGATGCCGCTGCTATGCCGCTGCTAGATGCCGCTGCCGCTGCGAGATGCCGATGCCGCTGCAATGCCGCTGCTAGATGCCGCTGCGAGATGCCGATGCCGCTCTGGCATCTGGAGATGCCGCTGTAGCGGCACCTGCCGGAGAAAACCAGCGGCATCTCGACATGCCGCCGGAAGTGCCGCTGCGAGATGCCGATGCCGCAGTTTGAGCCAGCCCTTACTGCCTGTTTTACAACCTGGAATTTACGCACTTTTCATAAATATGTATATAATAGTTCGTTTTAAACTGACTTTCCCTTGTCTTAATTACTGCCACTGTTTCCCCATTTTCATCACTTCGCTGTGATTAAAAGGAAGCCAAAGGTACAATCGCAAAACATATAGCTAATCCTGTAGGATAATGTCATTCATGTCATTCAAAGAACTTACTAAAAAGATAGAAACTGAAATTTTATGGCACATGAAAAAGTCATTAAATGATTACAAATTGAAATAATATTCCCAAACAGGTTTTATTTAAAATATTTTGATTAGAGGAGTGCACTGTAAACCCTAATAAGTTCAGACTACTCAAATTATTTGAGGAAAGTGATTCCCTCAGTTTGTTTGAGTAATGGGAAAATGACAACTTGATTTATTGAGTTGACCGAATGTGGTCCCTTCATTGAATTAACTTAAATGTTTAAGGTTTAAGTACAGATCATTTAAAAGGGCTAACAGACTAAACTTCCTAAAGTTTCAGATTATATATTCTTATATATAAATATATATATTCTACTTGTATTAAATAATTTATAAATCATTAAAACAGGGGTTTTTTTTCCACATCAACCACTTTATTAGGCTTATACTGCATTTTCATTACTTATAACAGTAAGCTCACATTTATAAAATTTGTGAACAAAATCATGAGCTCCTTTTTAACAGTAAACTCATATTTTTGTCTGTAAGCCCACATTGTCATATTTTTAAGACATATGTACAACAAAATAGCTAATTTTTAACAGTAGCTCACATTTCCAGAAAGACATGAACAACAGCATCATGAGCTCACATTTTTTAAAGTACATTCACATTTTTAACAGTAAACTCCTATTTTTGACTGTAAACTCACATTTAATATAACATTTTTAAACAAAACAGCTCATTTTTAATAGTAAGCTTACATTTTTAAAAGACATGAACAACAACATAAGCATTTTTTTAACAGTTAACTGTTTTTAAATGTAAACCTATTATTATTATTATTTTTTTTTTTTTCACATTTTTACAAGACACATTTGAGATATACCAGTTCCTTGGAGTGTGTGTTATACAAAAAAAAAAAAAAAGGTGTTTCTTCTCTGTTGGTGAAAGTCTTACTGACTGTTAACATAAACATGTTTTTAATTTCCAATGTAAAGGTCATTTTAATTTTTTTTTTCTCAGCTGACAAGAAAAGCACAAAAACTGTAACATAAATTTGTCCAAACAGAAGGCACATTGATTCAGGAAGGTCACTTAGATTGTCCATCACCACTTTTCCGAGAGTTGAGAGGCTGAAGAGTAGTCCCATCTTCAACTATTACAATCCCCACTGACAACAGCAAGATTTGAGCTGTGATCATCAGACATCTTTACTGATATAAATCCCAAATCTTTATCTTTTATCTTTCATTTATCTTTCTTATGTGATTTTAACGGTAATATTGTGGTAATAAAGGTTAAATGTTTTGCATCACAACAGCAACTTAATATAAGACAACATTTAAAAGTCTGAAAACTTTTATTTGAGAGGTTCATATGTGCTCATTGAGAGCATTCAGATCAAACATTTACACCACTATATGAAATACTGGAACATGTCATTGACATTCATCGGGTTCTGAAATATATTATCTCTTTTTTTAATCTCACAGCATCTCAAAGAAACTTCAAAGAAATAGGTCTATTTAACTGGAGCTTTTCAGTTTTCATTTTTCTGTATTAATACAGAAACTGATATATAATAATGTTGATTCTTATTAAACTTACTCAAGTTAAGAGCAGAGTACTGAGAGATTTTCTCTTTTTCTTTTGTTGTGTGATTAACGTTAATGGACACAGAGCATCAGGTATTTTAGGCTGCTGTCACTTTAAAACCTAATGCGTGATATTGACACAAGTCTGATTTATTTTCTGTTTACATTCACATAAGTCATAACAAGCTCTTTTTAGCGTTTATTGCGTTTAATAACTTAATTACAGCAATATATCGCTTTATCTTATTTAAAACTAAGCGATATACATGACACAGTCAATAATATAATTAATATCAAATACCATTCGATATTAATTCTATCATCCAAAATGACCAGACGACATCGTCGTTTTCTCTTTTTTTTTTTTTTTTTTTCATTTTTGTATTTTTCGAATTCTCATTCTAGTCAGCTTCTCTGCATGAGTGGTCATGGCGTCAGTCGTTTCCATGGTAATTAGAACGTTGGTACTGTCTGAAGTATATAAAGTTGGGAATCACCTTCTCATTTTGTTGGTTGTTTCGGAGTATCAGAGTTGCATATCTGTTCCAAGTTTTGGAGCATCTGATAGCAAAATCACAAACGGTTTTATCGTGTGACAGTTCAATTCACGTCTAAAAAGCGCTTGAAATGAAGTCTGTACACGAACCCTGTTTTAAATACACCACCAACATGGTGAAAAACCATCCTCATCAGCTTGATGAGCCGCCTATTGGTCCTGGTGAGACTGATGGAGGGAGAAAGGAGGCAGGAAGAGAGGAGAAAATGAGAGAGAATAAGTGCTTCTGGAGGTGGCCGTTTGGGCGTGGTGAGACTGATGGAGGGAGAAAGGAGGCAGAGAAAGAGGAGAAAAAGAAGAAGAGCTTCCTTAGATGGCCCACTCTCAGCTTTCCTCGCAGCAAAACTGCAAAATACGACCTGTTTAAGGCTGAAGAGAACTTCAAGTCTGTGGAGGGAACATATCGGAGACTTGACAATGGTACAATGGTACTAATTCTTAAGTTACCAAAACTTCTGGTCTTCTATAGAAGTTACAGCTATAGCTGTTATAACAAAGAATCACTGTCCCAAATACTGCTGTCATTATTACATAAAGTATTTTAGAGTGAGTTTAGAGATCAGAAATGAAATTACTTTAAATCACAGCATGACTGGAGAATTGCTTTTATTAAGTGTCATTATCAGTAAGTGAGAATTTAATTAGAGAAATGAATCGATTGATGTCCAATGTTTAAACAAGTTTAGTTTAGATATCAAGTTTTTTTTTTTTTTTGTTTATTTTGAATTGAATTTTATAGCTCCAACTTCTGAAGTCCCTCCTGCTGCTGAGGAGCAGCCAAAGCAGGACGTCCTGGACAAGGGTAAGAATACTAAATCTATGTTATTTTAAAATGTACAATAAAATGTGAAAATGTATAAAACTGTATTTCATACTAACTATAACTGTTTACCTTTAAATAGGTTACATCAGAAATTACTTTAAATCAAAGAATGAATGGAGAATGTATTTTATTAGGTGTCATTATCTGTATGTGAGAATTTACTTTGAGTAATAAATCCATTCATTTCCATAGTTTAAAGTTGTTTTATTTAGATATCAAGTTGAAAGTGCCTCTAAATGAAGAATCACTTAAATTTGAAGATGCAGCATTTTTTATTGTTGTTTATTTTGAATTGATTCATATTGTAGCTTCAACTTCAGAAGTCCCTCCTGCTGTTGAGGAACAGCCAGAGCAGGACGTCCTGGAAAATGGTAAGAGAATAAGAATCTATGAGCTATGAGAATAAGAAAATGTTACTATAAAATGTAAAATAAAATTTGAAAATGTATAGAACCCTATTTCATACTAACTACAAGTTTTTGCTTTTTAATAGGTTACATAATGAGGGGTTATGAAATTGGCCCCAAGCTGGGTGAAGGAGCATTTGGCTTGGTGTACGCAGGGACTCGACACGAGGATGGACTCAAGGTTTTGATTTTATTTAATTTGTCTTACAAAACTTTGATTTTTTCTTCGGGATTGATGAAAGACATGACCTCTGTGCTCAGGCTAACTGTTAACTCTTTGTTTTGTTGATCAGGTGGCTGTGAAATATTCAGTGAAGGCACCACACATGCCATATATCACAGTGGTGAGTAGACTGTGCTCTCTGTCTCATTACTTCTGAGTAACTCTTTTTGTTAATCACAAACTACAAATGATTTTTCAACTGTGGATTTGTGGAGCAAGTCTTTATTTGGGAAACCACCTCCATCAAACCGTCATGTTTTCTCTTTTAGCCGGGTCATCCCAAACGCCTCCCCTTAGAGATCGGCCTGACACTCATGGTCAATGAGGGCCCCAAAGCTCCTGAAATCATTGAACTGCTGGACTGGCAGGAAGAAACTGACCACTTCATCATGGTCATGGAGCGGCCATTCCCTTGCATGGACTTGTTTAGTTTCCTGGAGCTCCACGGAGGAACCCTCAACGAGCGTATGGCACGACGCATTATGTGGCAGGTGGTTCGTGCTGCTAACGCTTGCTGTGAGAAAGGTGTCTTCCATCGGGACATCAAACTGGAGAACCTCCTGGTGAATCCGGACACCATGGAGGTGAAACTGATTGACTTTGGTTGCGGTGCTCTCATGAAAAATTCAGCCTACAAAGTCTTCTGTGGTATGTTCATTAGCTAACAAAAACACATCCTACATAAAGTCAGCATGCTGTGGAAAAGTATCAAACATCAGACAACATCTCTTTCTTCCAGGCACGAGAGAGTACTTTCCTCCAGAGTTCCAGTTCACCGGCAAGTACTATGCAAAGCCGACGACAGTGTGGTCACTCGGGATCCTCCTGTTTGAAATGGTGTGCGGGGATTTGCCCTCAGCAGAGGACCTGTTCATGACCGCTGCCAACATCTGGACCAGTCCAGGCCTGTCACAAAGTGAGATCTTCATCACAGAACAAAGAAGGACCATTTAAATACTAAGAGTGAAGTATAAGCTAATAATCAGATGTCTCTCTCATCTTTTTGCACAGAATGCTGCGAGTTGATTTGTGACTGTCTGCAGCCAAAGCCAAAGAACAGACTCGCTCTGGAGAAGATGCATCTCCATGCCTGGTTTAACGTACAGACTCGAGAGCTTACAGGTAAGCTAAATGTTGTTTCATTTTGTTGTTTCTGGTTTAGTTTATGACATGTCAAACAATCATTATGAGCCTGTGCTGTAAATGTAATGTATTTAGACAATACATGTAATGTGTTTTTGCTTCAGGTCATGGATTAAGACATGGAGAAAACATCAGAAAATGACACCCTTGATTTCTCTTCTCAGTCTGCTTTCCATCTGCTGGACTGTGACATGAGTGGCCTTCCCATCCCTCCAAGTCCTTGACTTAAAGCAGCAATCTGCAATTAATAGTTATTTGTATATCATTATTTTATTTATTTACAAAAAAATATTTTGTAAAAAAAAATGGAAGAAAACTGTATAGGAAAAAATGTATAAGAAATGTATAAAAAATGTGAGAATTTGTAAGACATTTTGTGAACCAAAAATATTAAATAAAATGTATAATGAATGTTTGTTTAAAATTATTTTGCCCTAGTACAGTTTCGTAGTACTGTCTGACATAGCCGCTCAGGGGCGTCGCTAGACCCTTTTTACTGGGGCACGTGCCCCAGTAAAAATCTGCTGTGCCCCAGTAAAATCTCAAATTTGAGTTATAATTTATAGGGATGCACCGAATATTTTCGGTTTTCGGCGGAAACACTTTTATCACCGAAACAACACGGCCGAAGCAGTATGTTGACGCAGACAGAAACCGCAGCTTGCACGTGCTTGTCTGAAGCAACACATCTGCGGTGTGGACGTATTTCAGTATATCTAAGAAAGACAACCGGACAGCGATTTGCAAAACTTGTAATGCCGACATTTCAAGAGGGGGTGTGTCTGCAGTCGTGCGTTCAGTGATGACGAGAGCAGAGATCGGCGCATTGTGCGGCGCACAGACAGATGTAGCTTTCAGTGAGTGAAAAACAATGTCTTTACATTGGTGTTCGCAAAAGTTTAAAGATATGTCTTTTCTATATACTGTATTTTATTTTATAAATTATTTATGTTTTAAACCATGGAGGTGAGCCAATGGAAATCACACAAGCAACACGAAAAGTGCGCAGTATGTTAAAGTGAAAGTAAAAACTGCCTTTCAGCGTCTGATGTGCACATTCTTTCGAAGACAATGAGATACGATTATACTTCATATGCTGATATTCATTTAGTCCCCTAATATTTTTCTTGTGCCCCGAACATGGTGGGAAAAAAATCAAACGAAACGTATTTTGTGTAAGGTTTGTTTTTGAAAGTCAGTTCTTGAAATAAAGCTCTTAATTTTCATTGATGACTACAGTGTTATTAGGAGTTAAGAAAGTAGGCTATTAATTATGATTTCAGGTGGTCTTAAATGTGGGGACTGAAAGACAAGAATTGCGATGAAACTTCAAAAGGCTATCCATTGAATAAATATGAGTGCTACACATTTCAAAGTCATTTGTGGCGCTGCTTTGTGTACTAGCAGTCTGACAGCGCCTCCTGCTGGAAGAGAAACGCGTAGACTTGTAAATGTTATTTTTTTAGTCTATCTATGATGTGAACTGATGGATCCAGAAGAGAATGTTATAAAAATTTAAACAATTAAACAATTTAAACAAAGGCAGTATAATATATATATATATATATATGTTATTGAAGTAATATAATACTTGATTGATAATAGTTTAAATCAATATAATTGATTTCTTCTTTGAAACTTTAATATTAATTTATGCAATTACAATGCCTTGATTTTAGTAAGATTAGTACACAGTCATAGCCATAAACACAATGGTACTAATAATTGGCATAATTTATTTCGGTGTTTCGGTTTTCGGCCTTGGTTTTCTCTTTTTCGGTTTTCGGCCAAGAATTTTCATTTCGGTGCATCCCTAATAATTTACTTTGATAATCTCGAAATAAAGACATTAAACTATATGCAACAACTGAATTAACGCTTCTAAAAGCAGTGCAATTTAACCGAAGACTATGCACGCATATATCCATGCTCGCACGCATCTGTGTATTTAACTGCAACCTTTCACGCAGAAGTGCATACAGTCGAGTTGGGCTATGAAAAAATGACGAAACCAGTGGTCGAACGCGGCCTGGTAAGCACCTGTACGCCGCACTTTTAGCAGCCCTGTACCCTGCATTAATTGCCTTAAAGATGGTGAGAATCCTTATGTGAAGTATGAATTAACGCTTTTAAAAGCAACGCAATTTAACCGAAGACTTTGCACGCAGATATCCATGCCCGCGCGCGTCTGTGTATTTAACTGCAGCGCGCACGTCGCGCAACATTTCACTCAGAAGTGCATGCAGTGGAGGTGGGCTATGAATAAAATTACGAAACCAGTGGTCGAACACGGCCTGGCACCGCCTGGTACGCACTTGTATGCCGCACTTTTAGCAGCACTGTGCCCTGCATTAATTGCCTTAAAAATGGTGAAAATCCTTATGTGAAGAATGAAGATGCTTAAATAAATATGCATTAATGTATAAATTTACTTCTAGTGCTTGTTGCAGCGTAAGAATAGTCGGTTACACAAGTTTGTATGGTTAATTGTGTTGTAAATGCAAATGTCTTTCAAAAAAGATAGTGATATGAGTAATGGGGGGCCCGTGCCCCAGTAGAGCTTTAGGTCTAGCAACGCCCCTGCGCTCTGACATAGTCTTTTCTGAACCAACATCAACTATTATCTGCCATCTCTCACACTTTAAAATGAATACAAATAATAAACATAAGCAATATTTAAAAACTATATACCACACTAATGTGTTCACTCACTAAATTCACCAAATTTAAGATGTTTTCTCAGACTGTCCTTTTGTTCATGTGTACTAAGTTTTGTGATTTGGACATTGCATTCACAAGATACAGAACGTGATTACTGTCAGTTTGACACTGATTTTATAAAAGGTTGAACATTTAAACTGGGAATGATGCACGGCTGCCCAACTGCAAACAGTAGTGTATATGGTATGGTTGTGATTGAATCAGAAGCCTGTTTTTGCTAATTCCAGACATATCTGTTACATTTCGTCTTTACAAGCGAGTCACTTGATTGTTTATCTATATGCAATGAAAAATAGCAACGTGGCAATATGACCAGAAATGGCCCAAAAATCCCCGTACGTGAAGAAACATACACTAACACATTAAACAACTGTAGAAGAGCACAGAAGTACCTCAAACGATGTACTATTGTTTAAAGTGTGATTACAAACCTCCCCACTTGATGGCACACGCTCGTATGGCTGACAGGAGAAGCTTCGCTTGGCCTTCTTCGGCACCGGTAGTTCAGCTTATCTTCCGCTGACAGGAAGTGGTTGGTCCTTTTCCGCAGACTCCAACATGGTGAGTGCATTTCATTCACGATAGCCTCCCAAAATAATCCACAATCATCAACATTATAAGAGAGCAAAGCTTTCTATTTGTGTTCCAAATAATACTATTTCACCTCATAAAAGATGAACAACGCACAAATTGTCATGAAAAAGCGCAGATTTAATGTTTAAAACGTTAACGGAAAATGCTTAGCGCAACCCCTTAGCGGTAAAGGCGACTCGCCTTTTCATGATGGCGTAATGTGAGGTTTTAAACCGTTTCAGTGGTTTAATACTTTTTGTAATTGATAGAAAATGGAGATTATGGTAACGTTGTGTTGATTAATTAGCGGGCTTAGGGCTCTGTTTTTAATCGGCAGGAAAGAGTCTGAAGGCCTCGCATGGCAGAGTTGGTTTTCTCAGTGCAGAACCATACATTGAACACTGTGTACTGCATTTGTATACGTTTTGGTTGCACACACCGATTTTCTATGATTTCAAAGAGTTGTTTCTATTTTTATTCAGGCCCGAGGACCGAAGAAGCATCTGAAGCGTGTCGCAGCTCCTAAGCATTGGATGCTGGACAAACTCACTGGAGTGTTTGTAAGTGGAGTTTTACTTTCATAAAGATGCCCTTTTGGTAACAGTTTTAGATGTGAAGTGAACCGCATTTTTAGAATTATGTCTACTTGCCAAAGGTTTTTAAGAAACCATGTTGACCTGTTCAATGCAAAGTGTCATGTAGTTTAGGGACTTATGCTAGTAATGTTAATGCTTTAAACACTAGACTAAACGAAGTAATTTCACTTTGTATATAAACTTCAGACAAGACAAATGGTAGTGAATTGATTTTGTTGTTTGGTTTGTATAGGCTCCTCGTCCATCCACCGGTCCCCACAAACTGAGGGAGTGTCTGCCCCTCATCATCTTCCTGAGGAACCGTCTCAAGTATGCTCTTACTGGAAAGGAGGTCAAGAAGATCTGCATGCAGAGGTTCATCAAGATTGACGGCAAGGTCCGCACTGATATCACCTACCCTGCTGGTTTCATGGGTAAGTTCTGCTACATTCGTCTCTAGTAGAGTTGGGTATTGTTTGAATTTTATTGATTTCGATTCTGCTTATTGATGCCAGTTCCCAACGATTCCTAGTTTTGATTCCAATAACGAAGTCAAGATTAAATCGTTTGATTATAATCTTTAAAATCACATTCAAATGCGAACACAGGAATCGTTAATGGTGTGTTCACACGGGGCGTCAGCGTCAACGCCATGGTCATGGTCTCCTTTCATGCCTGGTCTCTCTGGTATGAATCCCGGTACATAAAAAGCGATTGGTCATAAAGGACCGGGTGATTGCCCACCGCAATGAGTTTCTCGTCCATTTTAAAATTTATCCTCAGTTTGCTGCTCTTGAACGGGATGAGCGTGATTGGCTGCTGCCTGGCTACTGTATTTGCATAGAACGATCCTGATTGGCTGACGCTTCCGTCGTGGCGCTTCACTGGCGTTGCTCGTGGCAGAAGTTGAGAAATTCTCAACTTCTGCCGCGAGCAACGCCAGTGAAGCGCCGCCGACGGATCCACAATTCCTTTCAGCAACGCTTGATGTCACCCATTCAAAGTCACGTTGGCGCTGATGCCCCGTGTGAACACACCGTAAGGGGAACCAGAATGCATGCGTCTTATTGTATACCTAATTCTTATAAATTTGGAACTAGTTCTACAATGGTTCTAAAAGCAGACATCCGGCAGCAGAAGTATAGCCCACTGTAACTTTAAGAGCTGCACAATCCAATTTTCTGTTACAAACATTTTTTTTTCTGTTTACATGAATTTATTACATAACCAATGAGGGTTTACTTGAAGAATCACTAAGTGCTGCATTTTGGCACATTTGTGTATTTTACCCTTTAGGCGGACACCTTAAGCTAAAAGTTGACTTTACAAGTGTATCTCTGAGCGCATATAAGTCCTCCTGAGGAAGAGTGCAAGTTTCACATGTTAATAAACATGAATAAATCTAATCAATTTTACCTTTTCAACATACAGCACATGCATATAGTTTGCTGCATGTACTGTGATTAACACCGTGCCATGCTTCACTTTGAAATGCGCAGCACAACAGACTACAGTAGTCAACATTTGAAGTGGATCAAAAAAGTTAATCAAAGTTATCCTTAGACCAAAACAGGTATTGTTTTGATTTTAGGACAACTTCGGTGAAAGATTTTGATCCACTTCAAATGTTGACTACTGTATACTAAATTCCAAATTGCAGAATTTAACGATTTGATAGGTGTGCCATGTCACGATTTCAATTTAGGCTCAAATGCCAGATGATTTACTAAAGCAATGCTACCAAACAGTGTTAGATTTTATGAGTGGAAGTGTAAAATGGGTTAAACGTTGGTGGGCTGGTACAGTTCAAGTCAAAAGTTTATATCCTCCTCTTAGAATCTGCATAATTTTTATTATTTCACAAAATCATGTTATTTAGTACTGATCTGATTAAGATATTTAATCCGTAAGACATTTACAAATAGTCCACAAGAGAAAAAATAATACCTGAATTTATCAAATTAACCCCTATTAAAAGTTTACATCCCCTTGATTCTTAATACTGTTGTTCATGAGTCCCTTGTTTGTCCTAAACCATTGAACTGCTTGCTGTTCTTTAGAAAAGTCATTCAGGTCCCAGTAATTTTTCGGGTTTCCAGTATATTTGTGTATTTAAACCCTTTCCAACAGTGACTGATTTTTGAGATCAATTGAGGGACTCATGCTACTATTGCAGAAGGTTCAGATGCTCACTGATGCTCCAGAAGGAAAAGCCATGTGTTAAAAGCTGGGGGTGAAAACTTTTGAACAGAATGGAGATGTGTACATTGTTCTTATTTTTGCCTAAATATCATATTTCTTCATTTAGTTCTGCCCTTCAGAGACTGCATAAAGTTACACGTTTCCTAGAAGACTAAATAAGTTAAATTTACACTGATCTTCAAATTCAAAGTTTAAATGTTAACATCTTTTATGTGCAATATTTTATTCAGGTCAATACTAAATAAACAACATGCATTTTGTATGATCCTTCTTATTTGGATAAAATTAACATTTTGCAGGTTCTGAAAGGGGGGTGTAAACTTCTGACCTTAACTGTAATTAATAAGAACACAGCATAAGGGCATTGGGCCATCTTTAAGAGTTTAAATATTGACAACATTTTGTATGATGAAAATATCTATCTGAACCTTTAATTGGTGATAAACGTATGTGTTATTCAAGTCCTTCAGTTCTTTAATACTCATAGGCCAGGTTTCACAGACAGGGCTTAGACTAAACAAGGATTAGGCCATAGTTCAATTAGGACATTTAAGAATTTTTTATAAACGCGCTTAGAAAAAACATTACTATCAAGATGCACATCTTGAGACAAAACAAAGGAACTGATATATTTTAAGATCAGTCACTGCAATTTTATTTCAGTTGTAACAGCTCAGACTTACATTTTAGTCTAGGACTAGGCTTAAACCTTGTCTGTGAAACCGGGGGGTAATCCCCAAGTGCTCCAGCTGTGTAATAGTGAGATGCTTCACAAACAACTTTGTTCCTCTTCAGCTGGGATGTTTAAAACAAGTTTTGGAACTTTCATCAACCTCAGAGTCCTATGCACTTGTTCAGGCCGTTGACATATAGCAGTGTCTCAGTTTTGAGGCACTGGGTTGATTGTTAGAATGTGGAACCCAATATGTTCTAATGTACAAACATTTTTTTTTTATGTTTAAAAGGTACTTATCTCAATGTGATTGTTAGAGATGTAAAGTTCATTATGCAGCCACATTCTGGCACTTTAGGGTATATGACGTGTTTTGCTGGGCCACACGAACGATTCGTTTTATTATTTTAACCAATGTCAGTCTGCTAAGTGTGTTTTCAGTACAATGAGATCTAGTCTGTCCAGTCTTTGCGTTAGCATTCACAATTGAGCGTGCAAGCTGAATCTTACCAGATGGTTGAACCGCAATCGTCACGTTGAGTGACTAATCCCTCAGTGTTGATATAACACTCTCCTTCACATAGCGTTTCCACTGTGCACCCATACTTGCATAGTAGGTGCCAACAGGATATTAATCTGCTGTGACTGATTTTCCACCTCAGGTGATGCGACAGGCTGTTTATCAGGATGTTATAGAACATAAGCTGAGGTGATGATCTGATGGTCATGCGTTAATGAAATGCGTTGTGCTATCGTTCTTTCAGATGTGATCAGCATCGAGAAGACTGGTGAGAACTTTAGGCTGATCTATGATGTCAAGGGACGCTTTACAGTTCACCGCATCACAAATGAGGAGGCCAAGGTGAGCTTAATATTTTTGACGTGTAATAGATGGTATGGCAGGATTACGTCGTGTGATTTGAGAGTGCAGATCCTTTGAGCTTATGCTGTTGTCCTGTTTTCAGTACAAATTGTGCAAGGTGAGGAGAATCATCATTGGCACAAAGGGAATCCCACATCTGGTCACCCATGATGCCCGCACCATCCGTTACCCTGATCCTCTGATCAAGGTCAACGACACTGTCCGCATTGACTTGGACACAGGCAAAATTTCAGACTTCATCAAATTCGAGACTGGTTAGTGAGCTTGTTTTAAACTTTGTCCTTTTCTTTTAAATGTCGAGTTGCACATCACTTAACAGCTTTTTTCTTTCTGTATGTAAAAGGCAACATTTGCATGGTGACTGGTGGTGCTAACTTGGGGCGTATTGGTGTGATCACCAATAGAGAGAAGCATCCTGGATCTTTTGATGTGGTGCATGTTAAAGACAGTGCTGGCAACAGCTTTGCCACCAGGCTCACCAACATCTTTGTCATCGGCAAGGTGAGTACAGGATCTCCTGTTGTTTAATGTGAACTGTTATCAAGCAGTAGACTAGGCTTGGTATATGCTCAAACAGTGCTCAAAATTAAGATTTGTACCTTTTGGGAACTTTCCACTCATTGGGCTGAACACATTTCTACATTGTTTTCTGTCACATGATATTGGAAGTCCCACATTGCATCCTATGTGCATTCTAAAAAATACATTATATGCTAAGAGGCTTTTTTGCTGGTTTTCTAGATTAGTTGTACTAATACTGTGTCTCTGTCATCAGGGCAACAAGCCATGGGTGTCCCTGCCTCGTGGAAAGGGTATCCGCCTAACCATTGCTGAGGAGAGAGACAAGAGACTGGCTGCCAAACAAAGCAGCAGCTAAATCAACAGACTAGCTAATGCCTTGGTTTCAAATAAAAAGTTATTTACAACTACAATGAATCTTGTCTTTTGTTGAAAAATATAAAGAGGAAGGACAGGATAGGGTGCACTGTTGCAAATGCAGGTGCTCTAAAGTGTCCAAATTTGTGGTACTACTTTAATTTAAATAATGTAATAGAACTAGGTTTTGACACTTCAGATTTGTCTCTATACCCACACTTTTGGGTAGACTGTCCCAGGTCTGATAAATGCCAGTTCTAAAAGCACACTTCAAGTTTAAGAACTCCTGTTCTCTGAGATTTCCATAATGTTGAGGAAAACTTAGATATTAGAGATAATTAGATATTCTATATATGTTGGTAGCTAAGTGATGCATTTTTAGTGGTGTAAAATTGACAACTGCTTTACTTCATTTGAAGCATCACACATGCAAAATTGTGTTGTGTGTTACATAAGGAATACTGAACAGACATTTAGAAGTATCGAAAGTCTAAATGTGTTCATGTCCTGACTCCTGTAAATACACATAGTAGGTGTTTAGGTTGGCTGTTAGTATGAGGTAAAGTATACTTTATTGTCTCTGAAGAGAACTTTGTCTTGGGCTTAGGCCACTGCAGCATATTTAACATGCATAATCACATACGTTTTAAAGACCTTGCAAAAATGCCCCATAAATGCAAGTCAAAGAGGCAAAAAATGCCCCTGCACAATGAAACGACCTATAATGACTGCGATTAAGATGAATGAAAAGTGTTAATTCGCGGAATTGCGTTTCATTCTTTCACACCACATCAGATTGCTTTTACGCGCTGTTTTGTGCAGCGTTGAGCCTTATAGCCAATCAAACCTCTTTCCGTTGAACTTAGGAATGCTTTGGCCAATCAGAGGCCCTAAGATTGGTCAGCGCTGAAAAAGCCGTCATAAACAACACAGTGCAGATCTAAGTAAAATATGAATTTCGTAGCTTCAGTGATTATAACAGTTTTTGTATAACTTGTGCTAGACTTGGATAACGCCATGGACCGACATGTTTGTCTAAGAAGCCAGAATGTGATGTTGCCAAAACGAAAAACGTTTTATATTATGTTCCGTGTCGATTTTAATAAACATTATTAAAATATAAAGAGCAAAAATCTACAATAATTATTTTTGTCACAACACTGCAATCCTATGAGCTCCTATTTTTTTTACATGCATAATTTAGATATTAAATTTATTGTTACTTACAACAGTTTAACGTATTTTATTAAAGTAATAGGGTAAATTTAAGTATTTGACATTAAAGACAACATAGCATTGTTTTATAATATTAAGGTGATTATAAAAATTGTCCTCGCAAATGTAAAAATCAAATTCCGGGGAACAAAAATAGATAATTTCTGACCCTGTCTTGTACTGTGGTTAAGTCTCTTACTTAGTGGTATTGAATATCTTGATTGCAATTGGAATGTGAATGAATGCACTATTTTAAATTCAATATTTAGAATGTGTGTTGCATCATTTAGAATTTCGTGTGCTTCCCTCAGCACTCAGTTTTAGCACAAGGACTGGAGATAGAGTTGTTCTGTTTTGCCCATGATAGTAATGGCCTTTACTGTACTGGTAGGATACCATAACTGTATTCCACAGTGCAAGATGTGCTCTGGAAATAGTTTGAACGGCTGAATTGACATTTGTTTTGTATTTGTACTGACACCTAGTGGTGTAGGTGCGGTATCACGCCAAAGTAAGCTTTTCACTTAATGATGCCACTGTAGAAATGTGCAGTTCAGTTGTAGTCAATAAGGACATATCCCTTAATATTTCTTTATGCATATTTTAAGCAAGGTGTTCCTGGAGTTTCTTCCTTCTTATGCTCTAAATAAATTAACATTAGTCAATAACAGGACATGTCTTTGTTCATGTACGCACATATACATTTATTCTTTATTATTTTGTTTATTTCCTTGTTTTTAAGTTCTAAGTGCAAAGATTGCAAGTGTGGGTATTTTTTATCCTTTTTTTAAAACTTCAGATTCAGGTGCGTTTTATTAGGGCTGGAACCAAGAATAGATTTCCAGGACACATGTTGTAATCTAATATTTAGTTCAAAATGTAGCAGAAATAGTTCAGGAAAAGCTGGATCTGAGTAGTTTGTTTATAAACTGAAAGAAACTTCATGTTCAATTAAATATGAGTCTGACCATGCTCATTAGATTTATCAAAATCAAATAAGCAGGACGGTTTCGGCTCGGGAGTAAACATCAGCTGAATTCACATCTTAGCTTTGGCGATGTTTGAATGAGTGGGTGTTTATAAACTCAAGAAAATATTTGTATATATAATTCTGCTTTAGGATTTGTTGATTCTGTGGTATGATAAAATTGGAACACACCTGTGTGTATGTTTTCCTCTTGTGCCACATAGCTGAGGCTCATCTCCAGAAGGCCATATGGGTCCTGCTGAGCTTCAGCCTGTTCCTCCTGCAGCCTTTGGCCTGCTGGTCCACAGCAGCACAGCACGGCTCACCTCAACACACATTGCAGGGGCTGTCTGCCAGAACGCAATACAAACTAAAAACACACAGGCTCTGGTGTCCTTGAGTTTAAACATTCTACTGCATTTGAACGCATAATCATCCTGAAACCACTCGCCTGCCTCACTGTGCTGATGGACTTAAGGTGTTTCTCTGGTATGGAAGCCCGTTCCTCCTACACATAAAAAAAATATTTGTTAAGTCATAATAATGGCATTAAAAAATTTCATTCATGAGATACAGTTAAGGTCAAAAGTTTACATACACCTTGCAGAATCTGCAAAATGTCACTTATTGTACCAAAATAAGAGGGATCATACAAAATGGAAGGTTTTTTTTTTTTTAAATTTAGTACTGACCTTAAAAAGATATTTTACATAAAAGACGTTTACATATAGTCCACAAGAGAATAGCTGAGTGATAGTTAAAGAGTGATAGTTGTTCATGAGTCCCTTGTTTGTCCTGAACATTTAAACTGTGCTTCAGAAAAATACTTCAGATCCCACAGATTTGTTGGTTTTCCAGTATTTTTGTGTATTTGAACCCTTTCCAACAATGATTGTATGATTTTGAGATCCAATTTTTCCACACTGAGGACAACTGAGGGACTCATATGCAACTATTACAGAAGGTTCTTAATGCATTGTGTTTTCTTCTGAAGCATTGGTGAGCGTTTGAACCTTCTGTAATAGTTGCATATGAGTCCCTCAGTTGTTCTCAGTGTAAAAAATGGATACAGTCATTGTTGGAAAAGGGTTCAAATACACAAAGTGCTGAAAAAACAAAGAATTTGTCGGACCTGAAGGATTTTTGAACAACTTAACAAAAAACAAAAAAACAGCTTTGGATTATTCAGGTAACAACGCTGTGTTAAGAATCTTTGGAACGGGGTCATTTTTTAAAATAAATTCAGCTATTATTTTCTCTTGTGGAATATATGTAAATATCTTGTGTGTGAAATATCTCATTCAGGTCAGTACTAAATAAAAAATAAAATCTCAATATCCATCTTATTTTGCTAAAATACTTAACATTTTGCAGAATCCACAAGGTGTGTGTAAATTTTTGACCTCAAATGTAAAAAGTCATGCACATTAGCCAAAATTATGAGAAAAAGTAAAGATGTTAACAAAAAAAGGTTAAAAAATATTAAAATTATTAAAAATTAAAATTATTAAGTGCATTGTCAAGAGTCTGACTTTTTGACTTAGTACCTCATGATTTTGACTTTTCATCTCGTAATTATGACTTAGTATGTCATATTTTTCATTGTCATAATTATAACTTTCTTTTGCAATAATTATAACTTTTTATGTCATAATTATGATTGACCAAAGTGTGATTTTTTCCCTTTGTGGGAAAAAAATCTGCTTCCAATATTCATCATGCATTCAAAGATGAAAATAAAATTACTACATGGTGAAAATTACGACAAAAAGTTGAAATAATAAGACTTGGTGACTTAGTATCACAAGATTTTGATTTTGATTGACATGTCATTATTATAACTTTTTGGGCTTCCATAGTCATTGCACATTTAAAAGATAGAAATAAATCACTTCGATCACATCAAACTTCAGGTCAGATTTGAAGCCTTTCCTCATTTATCACCTGGTATCTGCTCCACTGCTATAAGTTAATAAGAGTCTGGCTACCCCTGTTTGCAAAAAAATACAATATTATGAAAATGAAATGTGAGCCTTGCCAGACTACCTCACTCCCTGAAATCAAACTTGGCAGAAACAGTCTATCGCAGGAGACATGAAAAGAAACCAGGAACAGAAGAGTAGAAAATAGTCCTTTCAACGAAACGAGGGGGAGGAGAGTTGCCATGAAGAAAAGGTCCACCAGGAGCGGTTCCTGTCATACACTTGGGCCATGTGGAGTGGGGTGGGGAACCAGGAACAATGAAGACAGTCATACAGTGAGGCAAAACAAGGCCCAGATGTTTCCAATCAATTCCCTGTATGAGATAAGGTTTCATATGAAGCCATGGAGAAACATGCCTGATAAGATTATAAAACATGGAGGACTCTCAGCCTCTCTCTCCCCCCTCCCCTCCTCTCCTCATCATTTTGACCTCACTCTGTCTGTACGCTCTTTCTAGCCATCCAGTGTGGAAAGACTGGATGAACAAAACATCTAGGTGAGCCAAGTTCTGGTTCAGGGTGGGGAGAGCGTGCACGCACACACCCACGCACGCACGCACGCACACACACACACACACACACACACACACACACACTAGACCAGATGTGTATTTAGGGATGGCCAAATGCAGTGGAGGAAAGGGTTTTTATTACTCTCATTGTTCCCAGTCTTCTTGGAGTCACTTTTAAAACCTTATTTTTGTGGGCATGCGCAGAGCCACTCAGCTTTCTGAACGCGCAGTTGAGTTTTTGTGAAAGATTCAGCTCATAGGGTCTTGTTGCACGAGTGGGTGAGGTCTCTCAGGCGCAGTTCATGGGAGTTTGGAGCTGTGATTTGCAGTGATCTAGTGTGAACTGGAGCGCTGCAGAGCTCCTCACAGTGGACAATCAATTACAATGCATAAAATGCCTCCACTGTACGCGCAATCCCGAGCAAGAGTCTCCGCCAACACTCTTCAGCGCTGGCGAAACACGCACTTTTAAAGGGAGTTTACTGTAACAGCAGAAAAGATGCCCTTCTGCAAGAGGACCACAGTCCCTAAAGATGTGTGCAAGAGCGGCGGCAAGAGTCGCGGTGCGATGTTCACGGATCTGGTGGATGTGTGCGGCTTGACTCTGTGCGCGGTGCTCCGGCAGCTGTCGGATTTATCCCGTCAGTCGGTGAGCATCCTGGAGGAGCTGGAGGGAGAGCTCGCCTCCATCTGCTACCGCTCCGGAGCCCTGGAGAATAAACTTATCAGCCTGCAGAAACACATCGCAGCACTGGCCACCAAGCCGCCGGTCAAAAGTAGGAACTTTTCCTTACTTTCCACCTACTTGCTGACTTGTAGATGTGTGTGTGGTTGACTTGTTTACTCACTTAGCTAATTGTCAAGTTCAAGGGCTTCTTTACTGATGTTTACATTCACCTCACCAAACAACGTCGTGCGCATTTTGTAACTATGTAAACAAAACATCACTTGACGTTCATTCTTGGGCTGCTGAGCATATTTCGAGAACAATAACGTCTTTATTAATGCTATAGATATTGTTCAGTCTCCAAATGTAGCTGTTTCTACTCTCGCTGTAATGTAAATATGTAGAGATGGAGGGATGGTGGTCCTGTTGGAAAGAAGCAACAAATGTCCTTTTGTTCACACCATGAATCTATTTTTTAGTTCTGAAAGAGAATACCATAGTTATTACAGGTGTTGTTTGTTCTAGGAATAACAGGGGTCAAGTTTGACCTGCTTTGAAAAGTGTTTAACAGGTCAACAGGTGTGTTTTGAATTGGTGCCAAAGAATATATGTGACCCTGGACCACAAAACCAGTCTTAAGTGTAAATTTGTCAAAATTGAGATTCTTATGTCATTTGAAAGCTGAGCAAATAAGCTTTCCATTGATATAATGTTTGTTAAAATAGGACAATGTTTGTCTGAGATACAACTATTTGAAAACCTTGAATCTGAGGGTGCAAAAAAATCTAAATATTGAGAAAATCGCCTTAAAAGTTGTCCAAATGAAGTTCTTAGCAATGCATATTACTAATCAAAAATCAAGTTTTTATATATTTATGGTAGAAAATTTACAAAATATCTTCATGGAACATGATCTTTACTTAATATTCTAATGATTTTTGGCTATTGCTACAAAAATACCCATGCTACTTAAGACTGTGGTCCAGGGTCACATATGATATGATATACAGTCAAACCAAAAATTATTCAGACACCAGATAAAATTGTTGATATTTTTTACTAGGACACAATAGTTCATTTATGTAAGTGAGGATAGCAAAATAAAGTAAACTGACATATTATACCCAAAAAGTCTTCATACAATGGACTACCAGTAAAATTGATACAAAATCTGGGACCAAAAATTATGCAGACACTTTGATCTGACCATTTTGCTTAAGTGTTTTTTTTTCTTTAATTCTTTAATTTTTTACACCATATACTGAACAAAATTAAGCATTGCTTTGTAACTGGTAACCTTTCTATCAAAGTTATTTGACATTATCAAGATAAATTAGTTCTGACAAAGTTTAACTCTGTCATATTTTAATACCATTTTCTAAACTATAGCAAATAAACTGTGATAATGTGAGAATTGTGAACTATATGATATATGATTGAAAAAACGTTTTTGATGTTGAATATTGATGTAGTAGCAACACAGTTTGACAAATAAGAAATGTTAGAAAATATTTAAAACACAATTTCTGCAAAAGATGTCAGGTTTTCTTGGTTAATCACATTTATCATTCATAATAACTCACATATTTTTATAGAAACTTCTATATCATTCTGCTATTAGTTAATAAACTTTGTATTCAGATCTGCAGCTTAATGTGCTTTAACCAATCAATCAATAAAAAAAAAAAAACTCACATGCTTGTTGTACTGCAGGTGTTTAGGAAAGTTTAGGTAAAGTCATGCAGTGCTTTAGGAGAACCATTGTATCCCAACATAAAGTACAATATATGCCATGATTTGTCATCTTATAACCAAAATATCAAATAGTTATATCAAATTTGATTTATACACTTTCAAAAAAAAAAAATGCATACTGTGCCAAATGATCACAAGTCATAACTTGTTCTTCAAATGCATATTGAATTTTATATCTAAAGACCATATAGAACATAGTTAATTTTATTCAATATTTTTAATTGCTTTTATTGTGTTTTATAGTCTTTTTGTCATTTATTTTTCTGCCATTACCAGGTTTAATGTACTAACAATAACTGTTGTAACTATGGCGTTGAGAAACTGTTGTTACTATGATACATGTATGCGAGAGAACAGAATCAGCTTTAATATCTTTTTGTAGATTCATTTGTGACGTGTGTTGTCAGTTTTTACTATTATTACTGCCAGTGTATCTAGGCTGCGTTGGAGAGGGAGAAAGATGGCGTAAAATTGCTGTTGTATGTCAATGCCACAAACATATAGTGAACAAACAAGAGATGGTCTTGTTTAAACAGAACAAATGAGTGTCAGTGGAAGTCAACTGACAGCTATTCAAGTATTAGGATAATGACCAACACTTTCACTTCGTAATGATTAGTAAACAAATGCATTGTCCACACCACAAAGGCTGTTTATTACCAACACATTCGCACTTGGCTTTGTGTTTAACTTTCACATTATAATCTGTTGTTTTTAATTCTTTCCCATTTGCATTTGAGACGCTTTTGGCATCTACTCCCCCTGACACCTCCCACACTGCTCTGTGTGCACTGAAACTAGATAAGCCTTGCCAACTTTCACCATCTGAAGATGTGCAGAATATTTCCTCCATCCATTTCCTTTGTCTTATCAGAGAAAGCCTCTCTGTATTGTTTAGCTTAACCCTGAGCCCGGCACGTTTGGCAGAGTGCTGGAGTGCTTCTTTTCCTCTGTCCTTATCGTTTTACAGTGGCAGACCACAGCGTGGAGATTATCCTCTAAGTTCAGGAGGAGATCACTCGTACTGTATTTGTTTTAAAACTGTAATCGTAAAGCATTAGCAGCTTGAACTTCCGCCATGCTTTGACATGTCGAAGATAAATGATGTGGATCTCTGTATGCAGCGGATTCTTTGGCTGGGAACTCTTCTCCACTGCGGTGTGAGGACTGAGGTCAGGTCCCACTGGAGACTGTTTGATGGGGACAGGAGGTGAGGGAGCAGACTGGAGGCTTGTTTTTACAGTGACTGAACCAGGGCCAGTTTTGCAATTTCGTTAGAACTGACAGTTGATTCAGCTCTTCCTGAATGTCAGTTAACTCCAGTGATCACTGCCTCATTCCTCAGGCGTTCACGTGAAAGTCACAAGACCAAGTGTAGGTATGTGTGTGTTTAGGCAGAAGACAGAAGGATCAAGTGGGTTATTTAAGGAGTTCTGATGTTTAAACCTTTTCTCTCTCTTTCTTTAGTTATATTTTAGTGCTTTTGCCTTAATTTGAGAGTTGAGAATAGATTGGGATCAGGAAAGGACCATGAGGCGGGAGTCCTGGGACATAAACTTGGGTTGCCTGGAGGCTATGGCTCCAGCTCTTAAATCTTTTCTTCTTTCTCCTACATTGTGGGGTAGATACACTTTTTATGTCTGAATTTTTATAAATAGTGATGCATAATAAATCAGGAATCCATCAACATAATTTTATTTTTTCAGTATTGGCCAATGGATGTTTGATTGTGATTGAACATTTTCCCTATTTTTACATTTTGATTACCTTTGTCATCAACTCTCACTTAGAACTGCCTGATTCTGAATATTGAGAATTACTTTTTTTTGTTTGTTTCAATTTTCGGTTCTCCCACAAACTAAGTAAAATAACATGAAATTTACAGAAGTAACAGAAATGAACTTTTCCAATTAGTTTAAATAGATTTTTTAAAGGCATTTTAAAAACATCAAATTACCTGTAGGTGGTGATAAATTATTGCATATGTGAGTCATTCATTCAACCGATTTGTTCAAACTCTGTTGCTCAGAGACACAAAACAGTTTTACGTCAACTATTATGTTGATGAAATAGAGCAAAAACAGAAACTTGTATCTGAAATGTATCTATAAAGTCAGTATATTAACTTTGCTTATTGGACTGTTTTTATAAAATAATATCATATCGTACTGATATTTGGAGACAAAACTGTACTCTTTGTGTGATGTAAAAGACATATAACAGTCATACGGGGCGTATTTGCCCACTTATCTTGAATTTTAAGGGAATACTAAATGTATTTTAATAGAATAGATTAAATCACGCAGTGAAAGTGTGAACTTTAAATGCGCACACAGTAGTCTAACCTACATCTCAGTGTATGCGTGCACTCTCTATGTGTGTTTTTGTTTGGTTCATTTGATATACTCAATAATGTCAAATCGCAAATAATTACAATATTACTATAGACAACATATATCTGTTATGAGTTAGCGTGCTGGAGAAGACGAGACGAGACGAGGTATACTATAAACACTATTACATTTAATAAAGTCTTTAGAATCACATGCAGGAACAAAAATACATCCACACACGATCGACATCAAACATTTGCAAAGACCGACAGAGAACTCAAGAACCAAACAGACTTATAAAGGGTGACTAATTACCAAGACAGGTGCCGGGAATCACACACACGATGGGCTAAACCAAAAGACACAGATCAACAGGGGGAGACAATGGGCGAAACCAAATACATAAACAGACATAACTGTGACATTACGCCCCCCTCCGAATAGGCGTGTCCTCGCGCCGTAGAAAAAGAAAGACAAAACAAAAAAGGGCGAAAAAACAGAAAACCAGAGTCCATAATGGAGGGGGCTTCGGCGGAGGACGCCACCCCAGGAGGGGGACCAAAACAAAAGTCCAGGTGAGAAGACAGACAGTCCAAGGGGGCGACGATGGTGGGAGGAGCCAGGGAGGAGACAGGAGGGATCCAGGGCAGGAGGAACAGACCCAGACCACAGCCAGGATGACGGCCCACGGAGGAGCCGACGGAGGGAGGAGCCATGGTGGAAGAATGCATGCCGGCTCCATGGGGCCGACCGACGGAGGCGGAGCCGGTGGAGGAGGAGCCCGAGGCGGAGACAGAGAGCCGAAGATCCAGGGTGACGCCGAGGCTCCGGAGGGCCAAGGTGGAACAGGAGGCTCTGGCGGCCGATGCGGAGGCGGAGATCCGGAGGTCCGCGGCGGAGCCGGAGCGACAGAGGATGGAGGCTGTGCCCGCAGGAAGGAGGAGTCCCAAGGAGCCGGTGGGACGGCGTGACGAGGCGCAGCCGGAGGAGCAGAGTCCTGAGGAGCCGATGGGGTGACGACTGACCAGGGCGGAGCCGGAAAGACGATGGAGCCCGGTGGAGCTGGTGGATCGACGGGCGATGGTGGAGAGGAGGGCGTCGAGAGCCGTGGTGGAACCGCAGGGTCGAAGGGCCGAGGCGGAGTCCTGGACTCGGAGGCTGGAGGCGGAGCAGAGGGATCCTCCAACCTAGATGCCGATGGAAACTGGCAGCCCCGCGGCGAGCCCACTGCACAGGTGGTGAACTGAGGGTGAGCTGAGGGGCTGTCAGGGGACAGCGGTGTGCAGACAGACATGGGTGTGGGCTGAAGAGGGTGGGTGGGTGGGAAGTTTATGTCTGCCAGTGGTTCCGTGAAAAAGTCTATTAAATCACATGATTCATGCACAGACACTTCGGAGAAAAAGTCAATTAAGTCCCCAGAATGATACTCAAGCTCACCCCCAGTGGTGGTGCAGTGGGCAGGGCTCTCTATCGCCCTCTCTTGCTCCACTTGACACTCCACCGTCACGGATGTTACAGCTGGCTCTCGCACCTGGTCCGATGGCTCAGGCTCTGGCTCTGTCGCTCTCGGCTCTGGCTCTCCATCGTCGGTGGGCTCGGGCTGCCACTCCGCCTGTCGGGGTGATGTTGGGCTGGGTTCTGGGTCTGGAGTGGGGCTGACGTCCTCTTCGACGAAGTCGATAGTCCAGGATGATTGACAGGACGCCAACACCCACTCGATGTAGTCCGGCAAGCTCCCAAGAGGACCCTTCCCGGATAGCAGCGCTTTGGTGGTGGAATTTAGTCCAACGTGATAGTAGATGATAAGGCTGCTATCCGGGGAATGAGACTGGTTAGCCAGGAGGAGAAACTCACGTGTGTGGTCCTCAAGGGAGCGTTCCCCCTGCCTCAGGAGGAGAAGTTGCACTGTAGTGTCCATTTAAATCAAAAAACAAAACACTGAGAAAAATGAAAACGGAAAAATAAACGCAGGAGAAGGTGCCGGGTAAACTGTTGTAGGTCGGTCTTTCTGTTATGAGTTAGCGTGCTGGAGAAGACGAGACGAGGTATACTATAAACACTATTACATTTAATAAAGTCTTTAGAATCACAAGCAGGAACAGGCAGGAACAAAAATACATCCACACACGATCGACATCAAACATTTGCAAAGACCAACAGAGAACTCAAGAACCAAACAGACTTATAAAGGGTGACTAATTACCAAGACAGGTGCCGGGAATCACACACACGATGGGCTAAACCAAAAGACACAGATCAACAGGGGGAGACAATGGGCGAAACCAAATACATAAACAGACATAACTGTGACAATATCGCACACCCCTATTTGAATTAATTATTTAAAAAAAATGAAAGAATGATTGAATGACTCATAAATACTTAACGTTCAAAAATGCTGATTCATTCAGTAAAGAAACAATCATTACTGAATTAATCTGCATTTTAAACGAATCTTTTAAATGAAAGATTCAATGAAAAATACAATGTTTAACTGTCATTTGTTGAAAAAAAATTGAAACAGTGGAATTAACATTTTAATTCCATTATACTCTCACTTAAATCGTAAAGAAACACCAATCATTTAAAAACTTTGTCAAATGTAGTCTTAAGGAAATCATTTAAAAAAAAATTATGTACA